>NC_090829.1:140644763-140957455 GCF_028021215.1 Eschrichtius robustus
CGAAGGCCACATAAAGTCTTTATGGCTGTCTCCTTGCACACCTGCCAGGTGAAGTCAATTCTGTGGAGAATTCAAGTCCTTTTCAGATGAGAAAAACATTTCTGTAGCAGTGAGCCAAAGACAAAATCTTCCACTATCTACATTAACATAGCAAGTGGAACCTGTCACGTGTCATTTATAAGAACTTCCTCTCCCAGAAATAAGAGCTGCATTCCTCAGCCCACAACCAGAAACTTCTCAGCATAGAAAATTTTACTGAATAAATTCCCCAAATCGAGTATTTTAAGGGAACAGTGGAAGGCAAACTATTTTCCTGACTGTTGTCAAGGACACCAATTTCATATACAAAAAAAAAGGAAGTCCAGGAATAATTATTCAAATTCCAATAGGTGGAATTTGATAGATTTACCAAGGAAACAAATGTCTTTAATGCAATTCTCTCTGCCTCAAAGCCAACATCAGCTATTAGTATATGCAACTCTAAATTACCAAATCATCTTCAAAAGACACAGAAGCAATTTTAGTTGAAATTTGTTTTTAAGAGACTCTCAGGGTTCCATTTCTTAAAATTATCTGTCACTTATATTTACGTTAACCAATGTGAGGATAATAAGATAAATCAGAGCTAAAAACATAGCTCATTCCTGAGATCAAATACAGAACATTTCTACTAAACACTTTTTCAGAGATCATGTTTCTCAGATGTGTCTGTTTGCACTTGATGAATTAAGTTTTAAAAATCTGCAATAATTTCTTGCTGACTTCATCTTTTCCTTCTGGTTGGTTACAAATAAAATGCCAATCAAAGTGGATTTCAGTTGTTGTCGCTCATACTCTGAACTATAGAAGATATTTCTTATATCAGCTTCTTTCCCTGAGAGCTTTTCTTTGCATCCTGCAGCTTCATGGTCAACAGAGACTAAAAGAAAAAAATCCCCTCCCCCCAATCTGTGTGTAGCACAAACACATTCCAGATATTTCTGAAGAAACCTTATCACATCCACAAGAGTTTTCCCACGTGCATTTCTGTAGACATAATGGCCATGCCCCAATCAACTATCACACAGAAATCAAATGATAGTGTCAACCCAGAGGATCTGCCCGTGTCTGTCCCTGGATGAAACTCAGAATGCGCCACACCCCTGGGATTCCCCGTATCTCTGACACTTGCAGTAACACCCACAAAGCTCAGAAAATGCATTTAAACTCTTATTACTTCTAATTCCACTTTCAAAGAAATTAAACATGTATGAATGTGAGTTGTACATGGTACATATAACACTTTCGCAAATATACTGCTTTTAAAATGCACGTGAGTCTGTAAATGTGTGTGTGCACGTGTCATTTTGGAGGGCGTTTTATATTTTAGTCCAAAAAAAAAAAAGATAAATTTTTCAATACCATAAACTTTCCTCTCCTTTATAAGCCACTTTTCCATTTTCAATACATGTTTTAGGTAAAGAGTAAAAATTAGTAAAACCGATGAGGCCATTTGGGGAAATGAATTTATATGGGGGAAGCCAAGAACTGGCAAGGTAGTGAGTGAGTTGGGCCAATGTAGACAGCTGAACCAATCAGCACAGGTGTAGACAGCCTATCTGGATCATGTAGCTCGAGCCCCAGCTTTTTCTGTAACTTTTATTTGGGTCAAGTATATGAAAACCATCACTTCATTTCTCCCGGTGGCTATAACCATGTGTACGCGGAGTACTGAAAGGAATGGGCCGGCTTCCTCTCAGGGACTTGCCTGGGCTGGAGTCTCCCTTCCCTGTTGTTCTCTCACCTCCAGAGCTCCAGGAAGAGCTGTCAGTGAGCAGGCGGGGCAGGTGCGGGGTGACAAGCTGCTGAAGTGTCAGCACGCCCAGATAAAACAACACGGCTGAGCACTGGAAACCCTCTCGTCTCTCCCTAGGTAACCCCAGGAAGTGTAAAGCAGATGAACTTAGAACAGAAGTTAGAGAATTTGGATGTGGTTTTCAATGTTAACTCAGGGGTCAGCAATCTTCTTCTGCAAAGAACCAGATAGTAAATATCGTCGGCTTTGCCACCCTATGTTCTTTGCTGGAAGGACTCAATTCTGCCGTGATAGTGTGAAAGCAGCCCTAGACAGCATGGAAATGAGTGTGTGGCTGCAGCCCAGGAAAACTCTCCTTCTGGACAATGAAGTCTAAATTTCCTATAATTTACATGCACTATGAAATACTATTCTTTTGATTTTTTTTCAACCATTTAAAAACGTGAAAAGCATTTTCTTAGCTCATGGGCTGAATAAAGACAGGTGGTGGACCGGGTCTGGCCCACGGCTGTGGTTGGCTGACCCTTACATTCGCTAACAGGTGGGCAGGCATCTGCAAAAGTCCAGCCAAGGAGGAAGCCAGGGCAGCTTCCTGGCCGAGATGGAACCTACCTTGATATGAGCTGCCGGGTCTGGGACAGTCTGAATCATGTCCTTCAGGAGGCCAGCACGGTTACCATCTGTTCAGAACCTGAGGCACCTAGAAGACACAAAGGGGCAACACAAATAGTAATAAACAACCAGGTTTCTTTGTTTGGTTTTCCATTAGGACTGAACACAACACACCAATGGTAAAATAATCCCAGCTCTGCACTAAACATTTGCCTTTAGATATGCAGAGTAAATGAAGTGACGCGAAAACCCAGCTCTCTCCCGTTGGGAATATCACTTACTTTTAGTCCCCAAAACCCTAATACGACAAGTCCCCCAAAACCCAGGTCAAATTCAGTTCACGCACATCATTTTACATGGGCAGCATCAACGAGTGATCATTTAAAGGAAGAAATGAGACCCCCAAAATGATATTTTCTCTTATATTGAGAGAACTGGACTTTTGAACTTTCTACTGAAACTAATGCCATCTACACATCTGTAAGCCTCATAATTAAGCACTTAATAAAAAGCACAGATACTGGTCATCGAGTGCTGAAGTGGCAGCCCTGGGGCTAAGGGCTCCACACACATTTCTCATTTAACCCTGACCACCACTCTGAAAGCTCACATTCCCATCGTCTAGTCGGGGATGTGGACACCCAGGGAGGTTGCTAATTTGTCCACGATCACCAGATTAATAAGCAACGGAGCCAGGATTCAAGCCAGACTGGCCTAACTCCAAAGCCCATAAGAAACTTTGGTTTGACATAATTAACAGGTTTCACCCTGTATTTTGAAGATACTTTAATTCATTTGAAAATTTAATTTAAACTTAAATGAATGAAATACTAAGGTGCCCATACTCTAGGGAGAAATACTTCATCCAAAATTTTCCTTTCTTCAGATTCTGCACCAGTGCATTCTGGTTCTTGTCTGCCTGCCCCTCCCCATCCCAGATTCTCCACCCCCGCCCCATGCTCCCCCCAGGGCTGACCCCTACAGACTACCTCGGCTGGGCTCCTTCGCCTTCTGGCCCCCGTCAAGTTTGATCAACATGACACCATCTGGAGATCACGAGGCGGGAGAAGAGAAGAGTAGGGACATTTTTCCCCCAACCCTTCCCACCATCCACTGGAGGCTCCCTCCATTCTTGGCCATGGTCTAGCCATAGCTAGATCCTATGGGGACCCCTCCCATCCTCGGGACCCTCCCCCAGGGCTCCAGGCTCCAGGAACCATTCCCCCACCCATCTTTGGTTCTCTGTAGATCTTAGCCATCAGTTGTTTTCTGGCACTGAAAATACCTCTTCTCATTTACATTTTTAGGGGCCGTAACTTTTTTATTAACTATTATTTTTGTGTGTTTTCTTCTTGGTAAATCTGGCCTATGACTCTTAGCAGTAGGAAACCACAAAACAAAAATTCACATCTTCATTACAGGACTACAGACACAAAAGCTGACTTCCAAGTTTGCTATTGAACACATTACTCCAGGAATCTGCCAGGGTACTCGCCGGAGTCCCAAGTACATCTGTATTCTGGGCTTTCCGACCCTCTCCAGGTGCAAACACATCCACCTCCAACATAGACGGGCTTCTCATGGGAAGTCCTCGCCTCCAGGTCTGTGTGTGGGGTGGGTCTGTCCCCCAGATGGCTCCACAGAATCCTCCCAAGATCAGGGGAAGCTTGGCTGTCCAAGATGACAAACTTGGAACCTTAGACATTATTTTTTCCTATAGCCAAATTTCTTTTTTTTTTTTTAATTATTATTTTAAAAAAATTTTTTTTTAAATTTATTTATTTATTTATTTATGGCTGTGTTGGGTCTTCGTTTCTGTGCGAGGGCTTTCTCTAGTTGTGGCAAGCGGGGGCCACTCTTCATCGCAGTGCGCGGGCCTCTCACTGTCGCGGCCTCTCTTGTTGCGAAGCACAGGCTCCAGACGCGCAGGCTCAGTAGTTGTTAGCCAAACTTCTTGATCTTGGAAAGTAGGCAGTATCCCCCCCTAAGTCTAAAGCAAGTCCTTTAGGGGGATAAGAGTTGCTAAAAATGCACAAGGAAGGAAGCACTGTCTTGAAATTGAATTGGGCAGCTCTTGAAGGTAACCCACGCTCTTGGCACACAAGGGAGAGGACAGAGGATGGCAGGCAACCTGGACAAAGGTCTCTCGGAGCTGGCTCCTCTGGGAGCAGGTTGGGTGGGTAGTTCCTTCCACTCCTCCAAGACGGCCTCCTCAGGGCAGCAGAAGTCACCCCAGGAAAAGACCACTCTGCTCCTAGGGTCATTCAGCCCAGAGAGGTCCATCCTGGAGGTTTCCTGACAAAAGCAAGTCCCCCCACTGCAGGACCCCACATTCCGGAACAACCGCTTTTTCTGTAGGTTTTAGCGTCTCTCTAGGGTAACCCAACCCACACAGTCGCTCCCCCTGCACCCACATGCTGCTGCTCGAACCACAAGCTTGCCCCCCGCCCCCTCCAAGCCCAGCTGAGTTAATGACTGCCTCTGATCCAGAGAACGCCGCGGAAGGGACGCTCTGGGGTCCTGAGCTGAGACCTTCACAGAACCAGAAGCTTTCCCTTCCTGCCTCTGGGAACCCAGTCCCTGTGCCCCAGGGCAGCACGCGGCAGAGGCCTGAAGTGGGTGTCCAGCTGACACCTGCACCATGTGCCAGGCCCACGAGGGAGTCATCCTGGACATTCCAGAACGGTGGTTTCTCAGATGACTGCAGCCCCTGCCAACACCAAGAAAGGAGAACTACTGTCCAGCTGAGTCCAGTCAACCCACAGGATTATGAGAAATAGCAAGTGGGCTCTTGTTCGAAGCTACTCATTTTGGGGCTAGTTGATTACACACATAGATAATCGAAATACCCTTCATGTGTTGTAGATACACAGAGAAGGTAGACTAAATAGCTTACACTTTCCTGTCACACTAGGGTAGATTAAATGATGGTTCCAATTCTCTACTCCTCCCTGGGTCCATGCCTTTTGCCATGTGACTGTGGTTCCTCTCACTAAGTAGGGTTCGCTTCCCCAAGCCTTGTTTTTGGGCTGCCCATGGGACTTGCTTCATCCAACAGAACACAGCAGGACAGCCCAAGTCTCAAGAGGCATCAAGTGTGTGTACTTGTAACCTTCCAGCTCCATGGGAACACACCCAGGCTGGTGTGCTGGGATGAGAGGCATGTGGACAAAGCCCAGTCATCCAGTCTCTCCAGCCAAGACCACTCTAGATCATCCATCTGAAAGACTACCAATCCCCAGGCTTGTGAGGGAAACTACAGAATCAAAACTGCCCAGCCACGGCCAACATGGCCGACCCACAGGCTCAGGAGCTGAACAAATGCTACTTGTTTTAAACCGCTGAGACTGGAGGTATATTGTTACACAGCATTTTTGTGACAGTCAATTACTAATACACACAATACGCTCTTAATAGCCAGGTTACCAAGATGCCCCTTAAAACTTTCCTAGCTAGAGAGATAAAAGGAGACTCCGACAGAAATTTCAAAGGAAATTCATCCCAACCCACAAACCAACCATTTCCATCCATCTAAGAGACACGATCTCAAACCCTTATCCCACCCTCAAAATGAGTTTGGAAACTGAAGAGTAACCGAGAAACTCCAACCAGAAGACTCTGGGATTCTCAGAGCCCTTCTCAGCAACAGCTGAATTCTCACTTAACATGATGGGACCCTGTCAGCCTGCTGGAGATTCCAAATATAATGAAACGGAATCAACATTCTGGATATCCAAGACCACAGAAACATCACACAAGTTACAAAGGCCATTCAATCTGTAACCAAGCAAGACATAAACCTAATAACAACTGTTTATGTCTCATGTCCTGTATGGGGAAGTTTTGGGCACTTTCAACGCATAAAGATGAAACCGTGGGGAAGGGGATATATAGATTCCAGATGCAGCACTGTCGCACCGCTCCAGGGATAGAGAAGGGGAAACAATTCACACAGATACCCAGAGGTCAGTCCTGAGAGCGGACGGCCAGTGGCAATGCCAGATGAGGGACGTGGGTAATACCTAGGGGAGGGAAAGAGCTGAGTGATACGGAGAATCAAGGAGATGCCACCAAGGAGCCTTGAAGAACAAGAGGCATGTACGTTGGCAGGAAGGCAGGGAAGCAGGGAACAAAAATTCCTCCCAGCTCCTCCACCTTAGGGAGCCAGACTCTATGACCCTAACCCACCACCACCATCAGGATCATCATCAACTCAAGGGATCTACTCACCAGTCAGTGTGAATGGTGCTGCCATCCTCCAAACCAGATCAGCCAAGAAGCAAAGTCCCTAAAGCCCAGAAGGATGAAAGTTCTACCACCTTCCCCATGCCTCTTCCCGCCACAAATACCCTTGACTGTTTCTGCAGTCATTTGGTGTCTGTTCTTTTTGCCATTTGAGGGGTTTTTATGGATTTTTTTAAGAGCACTTCTAATTTACTTTTGTGTTTCTAATGAGCATTTCTCAAATATTTAGTCATTGATGAATGACGTGATGCTTTTATATCACTGTGGGAGCCTTCTATTTTCTATTTTACTTGCCCTTGAAGCCTTGCAAAACCTGAATCCATGTTATCTAAAAACCCTTTCTTTACTACCTATTTCTTGCAATAAATTCCTTTGGTAATGTATATGTTTATGACTTTGGATTTCACAATCCAATATTATTTTATTACTGGGTATCTTGAAAAATGAAACGCTCCCTTCTTCGTTCTTGTTTTGCAAATGCCAGTGGCTTACTATACAGAAACACATATTTGATTTGGGTTGCTTTAGCTATAATTGCATCGAGTGTGGACTGGCACACAGGGCCAAAGGGAAAATAAGCATTTTGTAATTAGGGAGGCAAAACTGTAAAAATGGTTAAGAGAAGACCTGAATGGTTAAGAGAAGCCCCTGCAGGGCTGGGGCAAGAACAGAAATGGGCGCTCCCTACCCCTCTTCTCTTCCCAAGCCAGTTCTGGCCTGTTTGCAAGGTCCCCACACAGTCATCAGGACACTCCAGCCCACTCAGCCATGCTGGCCATCCTTCAGGCCTAGAGAAGCACACACAGGACCTGCCCAAGGAGACGGACTGCAGGAAAGAGGCCTGTGTAGGCCCGGAAGATGCTCAGGCCAGTCTGGGCAGGAGCTCTGGGTTCCCAGGCCCCTCAAGGGCAGTGTGGAGTGGGAGATGGGCAAGAGAAGGCCCTAGAAGGCATGGGGGCAAGGGCTCTCTCTTAGTGCATCCAAGCAGAGGTGCAGAGTCAGATGGAAGATGGAAGCCAGATTCGGTTTCCCTCCTCAGAAACCTAGAAAAGGTCACTCTACTCTCTATGGTCTTTCGTTACACATCTGTAAAATGGGGATCATATTACCGTGGTAGAATACAAAACACACTTGGCCTTTGTTGCCAGTTCCTGGCACAGAGCTCTTAAATTTCCTGAGTGCTAAGGGTGACAGGACTATGTTTTGCTCCAATGAAGTGACTCTTGGCAAACCCCTAGAAAGCTTCAGGATGGTCTCAGAACCACCAAGCCTGGATGAGAGGCCTGGAACTTTCAGCCCCACCCCCTTCCTTTGGAGAGAGAGGAAGAGCTAGAGATTGAATTCATAATTGATCTTGCCTATGTGATGAAATGTTCATAAAAAACCCCTGAACGACAGGATTCGGAGAGTTTCCAAGTTGGTGAGCACATCTATGTGCTAAGAGGGTGGTCCCCCCCGACTCCTTGGAGACAGACGCTCCTGTGCTCGGGACCCTTCTGGACCTCGACCACAAACCTCCATCCGTCTGTTCATTTGTATCCTTATTATAATAACCTGTAACAGTAAGTACAGCATTGTCCTGAGTTCTGTGACTCCTTCTAGCAAATTACTGAATCCTGGAGGGGGGGGATTGTGGGAACCCGCAACTCTGAAGCCAAGGTGGACAGAAGGGTGGGTAACCTGAGGACCTGATGCTTTCTGCTGGCCTCTGAAGTGGGCGGTAGTCTTGTGGAACCGAACCTTTAGCCTGTGGTGTCTGGGGCTAACTCCAGGCAGTCTCAGAATTGAATCAAACTGTAGGATACTCAGTTGGTTACTGGAGAGTTGGAAGACTGGTGGATGGTATTGGAAAAGACACCACCTATTTGATGTCAGGAGGGAAAATACCCTCAATTACCACCTCCAAATTGATGTTCAGAGGTTCACACAGGTGTGACGCAAGATTTGGCCAGCGTCTACTGCAACTGGTTAGTCCCTGAGTAGAACCACTGTTTGGCTACTCTTCCCTGCCTACTCCATAAGGCCTTTGTGAGGATTAGACTGAATCATGCCTCCAAAACCTCTCAGAGTGCTATGTACAGAGTAAGCACTTAATAAGTGATAATCATTTTTGGGAAGAAAGCAAACATTCTGAAATTGTATAAAATCTTGCACCTTTGAGAAAAACAATTCTCAAGAAATAAATTGCCAGTTTTTCATAAGGGCCCTTTGTCTTTAATGTTAAAACTGAATTTTTAATTTTAAGCTAACTAGTGATTAAGTGAAGACATTTTAGACAAAATGGCTCTGAGCAGACTCATCATAATGGATCCATTCACCGAATGAGCCGATCACGAGACACACTCATTCTAGGTGAGTGGGTATTAGGCATGTCAGTCCCTTAGCAGCAAAACCTACCCTAAGAACTGCACAGGGCTGACTCAGGGCTGACTCTGCTCTGGGCAGTGGTCTCCTAAAGGGAGTGGGAGGAGGGGGAGGCCAGTGAGACGCCCACCTGGGGCCCACGATTTAAGGAGGTGCCCCACCCCCGCCCTCAGGCTCCTGCAGGTGCCCAGCCGGCACCTGAGAGGAAGCATCTCCTTAAACTTTGTGCCTCACTTGGCTTACCCTGGCCCCAGCCCTGGTGCCTGCACTCCCCAAGGTAAGCAAGAGAGACCAGTGGGACGTGGAAGAATGAGAAACCAAATGTACCTCTATATTTGTCTAAAAATAAGAAACTGAACTCCTTCAGTAGGAGATGGCTTATCTTTCCAAATGAATACAAATAACTACTGCAGTGGGTTGAACTGTTTCCAGCATGCAACCCTTCATGGGTTGGAGCCCAAACTCCCAGTAGCTCAGAATGTGACCTTATTAGGAGACAGGGTCTTTCTAGAGGTAATGAAGCTAAAATGGGGTTATTAGGGTGGGCCTTAACCCAATATGACTAGTGCCCTTATTTTTTTTTAAAAATGGAATTTTGTAACAGAGACCTCTGTAAAGGGAAGACAATGTGAAAACACAGGGAGAATACAACCATCTACAAGCCAAGGAGAGGGGCCTGGGAAGACTGTCCCTCACAGCCCTCGGAAGGAACCAACTCTGCCCTCACCTTGATCTCAGACTTGCAGCCTCCAGAGCTGGGAGAGAAGAAATTTCTGTTGCCTAAGCTCCCCCAGTCTGTGGTACTTTGTTACAGCAGCCCTGCAAACTAACACATCTTTATTTTCAATATTTTAACTGATGAAGAACACAGGCCCTGATGGGGGGCATGGCCTCAAGAACCACATCCAATTTAATTGCACTGTTTCTTACTGGACACAAACTCTGCTCAAGGCCTGTCCCAGGCACCATGGACTGTTGTGGCATCTACTCATCACTCCTGGCTTAATGTCAGCAGAGGAGAGACTCTTTTAAGTTCTACGGCCTAAGTGAGTGCTATACAGGGCCCACCATAATCTCTTCCAACCCCTGGAACGCTTTCTGGAGGGAAGCCTGACAGTCCTGAAGAGCTAAGGGGCATGTTTTGTAGATAAAGTGCTGAAATCCTCCACCTTTATTTATTTATTTATTTGCATAGCTAATGAATGCGTAGACTCAATCCCTGCGTGTGCCTCTCAAAATGAGGTTTCAATTGAATTCAGGCAAAATAACTCTAAAATAACTATGAACAAAACCTAGTAACAGGACAGAAAAATATAGTTATCATAAAAGCACAGGGCTGTGGACATTGTTCTTCGTCCTATGGCTCTTCTGGAAGGAGCAGAAGAAAGCGGAAGGCAGTGTAGAAAGGAAGAGTTGTGATGACTGCAGTACCTAGAAAGCAGTGATTTTAAAAACTCTACAGGAGAGACGTTCAAGATGGCAGAGGAGTGAGACGTGGAGATCGCCTTCCTCCCCACAAATACATCAGAAATACATCTACACGTGGAACAACCCCTACAGAACACCTACTGAACGCTGGCAGAAGACCTCAGACCTCCCAAAAGGCAAGAAACTCCCCAAGTACCTGGGTAGGGCAAAGAAAAAAGAAAAAGCAGAGACAAAAAAATAAGGACGGGACCTGCACCAGTGGGAGGGAGCTGTGAAGGAGGAAAGGTTTCCACACACCAGGAGCCCCTTCGAGGGCGGAAACTGCGGGTGGCGGAGGGGGAAGCTTCGGAGCCACGGAGGAGAGCGCAGCCACAGGGGTGTGGAGGGCAAAGCGGAGAGATTCCCACACGGAGTATTGGCGCCGAGCAGCACTCACCAGCCCGAGAGGCTTGTCTGCTCCCCCGCCGGGGCGGGCGGGGGCTGGGAGCTGAGGCTCGGGCTTCGGAGGTCGGATCCCAGGGAGAGGACTGGGGTTGGCGGCGTGAACACAGCCTGAAGGGGCTAGTGCGCCATGGCTAGCAGGGAGGGAGTCCGGGAAAAAGTCTGGAGCTGCCGAAGAGGCAAGAGACTTTTTCTTCCCTCTTTGTTTCCTGGTGCGCGAGGAGAGGGGATTCAGAGCGCCGCCTAAACGAGCTCCAGAGACCGGCGCAAGCCGCGGCTATCAGCGCGGACCCCAGAGACCGGCATGAGACGCTAAGGCTGCTGCTGCCGCCACCAAGAAGCCTGTGTGTGAGCACAGGTCACTCTCCACACCGCCCCTCCGGGGAGCCGGTGCAGCCCGCCACTGCCAGGGTCCCATGATCCAGGGACAACTTCCCCGGGAGAATGCACGGTGCGCCTCGGGCTGGTGCAACGTCACGCCGGCCTCTGCCGCCGCAGGCTCGTTCCGCCTCCTCCGTACCCCTCCCTCCCCCGGCCTGAGTGAGCCAGAGCCCCCGAAGCAGCTGCTCCTTTAACCCCGTCCTGTGTGAGTGAAGAACAGACGCCCTCAGGCGACCTACACGCAGAGGCAGAGCCAAATCCAAAGCTGAACCCCGGGAGCTGTGCAAACAAAGAAGAGAAAGGGAAATCTCTCCCAGCAGCCTCAGGAGCAGCGGATTAAATCTCCACCATCAACTTGATGTACCCTGCATCTGTGGAATACCTGAATAGACAACGAATCAACGTATATTGATATATGTATATTTTTTTCCTTTTTCTCTTTTTGTGAGTGTGTATGTGTATGCTTCTTTCTATGATTTTGTCTGTATAGCTTTGCTTCTGTCATTTGTCCCAGGGTTCTGTCTGTCCGTTTTTCGGGGGTTTTTTTTAGTATAGTTTTTAGCGCTTGTTATCACTCGTGGATTTGTTTTTTGGTTTGGTTGCTCTCTTCTTTCTTTCTTTTTATTACTTTTTAATTTTTTAATTTTTAATAATTATTTTTTATTTTTTATTTTAATAACTTTTTTTCTTTTCTTTCTCTCTCTCTCTCTCTCTCCCTCTTTCTTTCTTTCTTTTTCCCTTTTCTTCTGACCCGTGTGGCTGATGGGGTCTTGGTGCTCCGCCTTAGTGTCAGGCCTGAGCCTCTGAGGTGGGAGAGCCAAGTTCAGGACATTGGTCCACCTGAGACCTCCTGGATCCACGTAATAGCAAACGGCTAAAGCTCACCCAGAGATCTCCATCTCAAAGCTAAGACCCAGCTCCACTCAACGACCAGCAAGCTACAGTGCTGGACACCCTATGCCAAACAACTACCAAGACAGGAAGACAACCCCACCCATTATCAGAGAGGCTGCCTAAAATCATAATAAGGTCACAGACACTCTAAAACACACCATCGGACATGGTCCTGCCCACCAGAAAGACAATATCCAGCCTCATCCACCAGAACACAGGCACTAGTCCCCTCCACCAGGAGCCCTACACAACACACTGAACCAACCATAGCCACTGGGGGCAGACACCAAAAACAACGGGAACTACGAACCTGCAGCCTGAGAAAAGGAGACCCCAAACACAGTAAGTTAAGCAAAATGAGAAGACAGAGAAACACACAGCAGATGAGAAGCAAGGTAAAAACCCACCAGAACAAACAAATGAACAGGAAATAGGCAGTCTACCTGAAAAAGAATTCAAAGTAATGATAGTAAAGATGAAACAAAATCTTGGAAATAGAATGCAGAATATACAAGAAACGTTTAACAAGGACCCAGAAGAACTAAAGAGCAAACAAACAATGATGAACACCACAATAAATGAAATTAAAAATTCTCTAGAAGGAATCAATAGCAGAACAACTTAGGCAGAAGAACAGATAAGTGACCTGGAAGATAAAATAATGGAAATAAGTACTGCAGAGCAGAATAAAGAAAAAAGAATGAAAAGAATTGACGACAGTCTCAGAGACCTCTGGGACAACATTAAACGCACCAACATTTGAACTATAGGGGTCCCAGAAGAAGAAGAGAAAAAGAAACGGACTGAAAAAATATTTGAAGAGATTATATAGTTGAAAACTTCCCTAATATGGGAAAGGAAATAGTTAATCAAGTCCTGGAAGCACAGAGAGTCCCATACAGGATAAATCCAAGGAGAAACATGCCAAGACACATATTAATCAAACTATCAAAAATTAAATACAAAGAACAAATATTAAAAGCAGCAAGGGAAAAGCAACAAATAACATACAAGGGAAACCCCATAAGGTTAACAGCTGATCTTTCAGCAGAAACTCTGCAAGCCAGAAGGGAGTGTCAGGACATATTTAACATGATGAAAGGGAAGAAACTACAACCAAGATTACTCTACCCCGCAAGGATCTCATTCAGATTCAACGGAGAAATTAAAAACTTTACAGACAAGCAAAAGCTAACAGAATTCAGCACCACCAAACCAGCTCTACAACAAATGCTAAAGGAACTTCTCTAAGTGGGAAACACATGAGAAGAAAAGGACCTACAAAAACAAACCCAAAACAATTAAGAAAATGCTAATAGGAACATACATATTCATAATTACCTTAAATGTAAATGGATTAAATGCTCCAACCAAAAGACATAGACTGGCTGAATGGATACAGAAACAAGACCTGTATACATGCTGTCTATAAGAGACCCACTTCAGACCTAGGGACACATACAGACTGAAAGTGAGGGGAGGGAAAAAGATATTCCATGCAAATGGAAATCAAAAGAAAGCTGGTGTAGCAATTCTCATATAAGAAAAAATGGACTTTAAAATAAAGACTATTACAAGAGACAAAGAAGGACACTACATAATAATCAAGGGATCAATCCAATAAGAAGATATAACAATTGTAAATATTTATGCACCCAATATAGGAGTACCTCAATACATAAGGCAAATGCTAACAGCCATAAAAGGGGAAATCAACAGTAACACAATCATGGTAGGGGACTTTAACACCCCACTTGCACCAATGGACAGATCATCCAAAATGAAAATAAATAAGGAAACACAAGCTTTAAATGCTACATTAAACAAGGTGGACTTAATTGATATTTATAGGACATTCCATCCAAAAACTACAGAATACACTTTCTTCTCAAGTGCTCATGGAACACTCTCCAGGATAGATCATATCTTGGGTCACAACTCAAGCCTTGGTAAATTTAAGAAAATTGAAATAGTATCAAGTATCTCTTCCAACCACAACGCTATGAGACTAGATATCAATTACAGGAAAAAATCTGTAAAACACACAAACACAGGGAGGCTAAACAATACACTACTTAATAACCAAGAGATCACTGCAGAAATCAAAGAGGAAATCAAAAAATACCTAGAAACAAATGACAATGAAAACACGATGACCCAAAACCTATGGGATGCAGCAAAAGCAGTTCTAAGAGGGAAGTATATAACAATACAATCCTACCTCAAGAAACAAGAAACATCTCAAATAAACAACCTAACCTTACACCTAAAGCAATGAGCGAAAGAAGAACAAAAAAACCCCAAAGTTAGCAGAAGGAAAGAAATCATAAAGATCAGATCAGAAATAAATGAAAAAGAAATGAAGGAAACGATAGCAAAGATCAATAAAACTAAAAGCTGGTTCTTTAAGAAGATAAACAAAATTGATAAACGATTACCCAGAATCATCAAGAAAAAAAGGGAGAAGAGTCAACTCAATAGAATTAGAAATGAAAAAGGAGAAGTAACAACTGACACTGCAGAAATACAAAGGATCATGAGAGATTACTATAAGCAACCATATGACAATAAAATGGACAACCTAGAAGAAATGGACAAATTCTTAGAAAAGCAGAACCTTCCGAGACTGAACCAGGAAGAAATAGAAAATATAAACAGGCCAATCACAAGCACTGAAATTGAGACTGTGATTAAAAATCTTCCAACAAACAAAAGCCCAGGACCAGATGGCTTCACAGGTGAATTCTATCAAACATTTAGAGAAGAGCTAACACCTATCCTTCTCAAACTCTTCCAAAATACAGCAGAGGGAGGAACACTCCCCAACTCATTCTACGAGACCACCATCACCCTGATACCAAAACCAGACAAAGATGTCACAAAGAAAGAAAACTACAGGCCAATACCACTGACAAACATAGATGCAAAAATCCTCAACAAAAAACTAGCAAAAAGAATCCAACAGCACATTAAAAGGACCATACACCATGGTCAAGTGGGGTTTATCCCAGGAGTGCAAGGATTCTTCAATATACGCAAACCAAGCAATGTGATACACCATATTAACAAACTGAAGGATAAAAACCATATGATCATCTCAATACATGCAGAAAAAGCTTTCGACAAAATTCAACACCCATTTATGATAAAAACCCTCCAGAAAGTAGGCATAGCAGGAACTTACCTCAACATAATAAAGGCCATATATGACAAACCCACAGCCAACATCTTTCTCAATGGTGAAAAATTGAAACCATTTCCACTAAGATCAGGAACAAAACAAGGTTGCCCACTCTCACCACTATTATTCAACATAGTTTTGGAAGTTTTAGCTGCAGCAATCAGAGAAGAAAAAGAAATAAAAGGAATCCAAATCAGAAAAGAAGAAGTAAAAACGTCACTGTTTGCAGGTGACATGATACTATACATAGAGAATCCTAAAGAAGCTACCAGAAAACTACTAGAACTAATCAATGAATTTGGTAGAGTAGCAGGATACAAAATTAGGGCACAGAAATCTCCTGCATTCCTATACACGAAGGATGAAAAATCTGAAAGAGAAATTAAGGAAACACTCCCATTTACCAATGCAACAAAAAGAATAAAATACCTAGGAATAAACCTACCTAAGGAGACAAAAGACCTGTACTCAGAAAACTATAAGACACTGATGAAAGAAATTAAAGATGATACCAACAGATGGAGAGATATACCATGTTCTTGGATTGGAAGAATCAACATTGTGAAAATGACTATACTACCCATAGCAATCTACAGATTCAATGTAATCCCTATCAAATTACCAATGGCATTTTTCACAGAACTAGAACAAAAAACTTCACAATTTGTATGGAAACACAAAAGACCCCAAATAGCAAAAGCAACCTTGAGAAAAACGGAGCTGGAGGAATCACACTCCCTGACTTCAGACTATACTATAAAGCTACTGTAATCAAGACTGTATGGTACTGGCACAAAAATAGAACTATATATCAATGGAACAGGATAGAAAGCCCAGAGATAAACCCACGCACATATGGTCGCTTTATCTTTGATAAAGGAGGCAAGAATATACAATGGAGAAAAGACAGCCTCTGCTATAAGTGGTGCTGGGAAAACTGGACAGCTATATGTAAAAGAATGAAATTAGAATACTCCCTAACACCATACACAAAAATAAACTCAACATGGATTAAAGACCTAAATGTAAGGCCAGACACTATAAAACTCTTAGAGGAAAACATAGGCAGAACACTCTATGACATAAATCACAGCAAGATCCTTTTTGACCCACCTCCTAGAGAAATGGAAATAAAAACAAAAATAAACAAATGGGACCTAATGAAACTTAAAAACTTTTGCACAGCAAAGGAAACTATAAGCAAGATGAAAAGACAACCCTCAGAATGGGAGAATATATTTGCAAAGGAAGCAACTGACAAAGGATTAATCTCAAAAACATACAAGCAGCTCATGCAGCTCAATATCAAAAAACCAAACAACCCAATCCAAAAATGGGCAGAAGACCTAAACATTTCTCCAAAGAAGATATACAGATTGCCAACAAACACATGAAAGGATGATCAACATCACTAATCATTAGAGAAATGCAAATCAAAAGTACAATGAGGTATCACCTCAATGATACCAGTCAGAATGGCCATCATTAAAAAATCTACAAATAATAAATGCTGGAGAGGGTGTGGAGAAAAGGGAACCCTCTTGCACTGTTGGTGGGAATGTAAATTGATACAGCCACTATGGAGAACAGTATGGAGGTTCCTTAAAAAACTAAAAACAGAACTACTATATGACCCAGCAATCCCACTACTGGGCATATACCCTGAGAAAACCATAATTCAAAAAGATTCATGTACCACAATGTTCTTTGCACCTCTATTTACAATAGCCAGGACATGGAAGCAACCTAAGTGTCCAGTGACAGATGAATGGATAAAGAAGATGTGGCACATATGTACAATGGAATATTACTCAGCCATAAAAAGAAATGAAATTGAGTTATTTGTAGCGAGGTGGATGGACCTAGAGTCTGTCATACAGAGTGAAGTAAGTCAGAAAGAGAAAAGCAAGTACTGTATGCTAACACATATATATGGAATCTAAAAAAAAAAAAAATGTTTATGAAGAACCTAGGGGCGGGACAAGAATAAAGACGCAGGCATAGAGAATGGCCTTGAGGACACGGGGAGGGGGAAGGGTAAGCTGCGATGAAGTGAAAGAGTGGCATGGACTTATATACACTACCAAATGTAAAATAAATGGCTAGTGGGAAGCAGCCGCATAGCACAGGGAGATCAGCTCAGTGCTTTGTGATCACCTAGAGGGGTGGGATAGGGAGGGTGGGAGGGAGACGCAAGAGGGAGGAGATATGGGGATATATGTATATGTATAGCTGATTCACTTTGTTATAAAGCAGAAACTAACACACCATTGTAAAGCAATTATACTCCAATAAAGATGTTAAAAAATAAAAAAATTTTAAAAACAAACTAAAATTCTCCCACCTAAAAATAAAATGAAATAAAATGATGCATGAAGAGCTTACTAAACACTAAATATAGCTAACTATACATTCATTTAGCCATTGATGTATAGCCAAGGTTTCTTTACTCAGTGTAGATCCACTAAGTCATTGCTATTCTATGCTGCATAAATCAAACATCATACATCATCTATAATATCCAGTTTTTGTTTATTTAAATAGTTGAGGGACTTCCCTGGTGGCGCAGTGGTTAAGAATCCGCCTGCCAATGCAGGGGACATGGGTTCGAGCCCTGGTCCGGGAAGATCCCACGTGCCGCGGAGCAACTAAGCCCGTGCACCACAACTACTGAGCCTGCGATCTAGAGCCCACGAGCCACAACTACTGAAGCCCGCACACACAGAGCCCATGCTCGGCAACAAGAGAAGCCACCGCAAGGAGAAGCCAGAGCACTGCAACAAAGAGCAGCCCTTGCTCACCACAAATAAAGCCCACGCACAGCAACAAAGACCCAATGCAGCTGAAAATAAACAAATAAATTTATAAAAAATAAATAAATAAATAAATAAATAAATAAATAAATAGTTGAGAGTCTTAAGACACCTGTGAAATAAGATTCCCCCCACTGATTTTTGCAGGGGTTTTTTCTCTTAAAAAAACAACAACAACAACTCTATAGTGTTGAAGGCAGGAACAGGTAGTACTGGGCGAGGCGCATCTTATTTGTGCGGGAGAAGCAATGGAACCAACATAAGTCCTCTAAGTACACCAAAGGACCCAAGAAAAGGTCTTTGGAGGTTTGGGACCACAAATATCAAATACTGAAGATATAAAATATTTACATTCACGTTTTTCTAAAAATTCTTGACTAGGAAAGGTAGGGTTTTCTGGGTTTTGTTGTTTTACCTTTAATTGCCCTTGGCTCCCCCATCTTTTCTCTCTGTGAGTCATTTGTCTTGCTTTTGGTCAACACGGCTTTTTCCTGGGTCTTCAAAGATCTTGGAACAACCTGAAAGAGAATTCCAATATATTAAGACCTAGTTTTTTCCCAAA
Organism: Eschrichtius robustus; assembly: GCF_028021215.1. NCBI lineage: Eukaryota > Metazoa > Chordata > Mammalia > Artiodactyla > Eschrichtiidae > Eschrichtius > Eschrichtius robustus. Next base: position 140,663,480 of record NC_090829.1, read on the forward strand.
TATTAAAACCAAGGATAGACTATACATTTAGTGACAAATCCTATTTCTGAAACATTACTTTAAAATATCCTAAAAGGGGAATGAACTTAAAAGTCTTACTTTAAAAAAAAAAAAAAAAAAGTGAGGGGGGAGATGGGGTACCATTTCTCCCAGGGAAGTTCAGCATTACGAAGCAAAAATCAGGAATGAAATGAGGGCCAAGCCTGAACAGATATACTGAAGCCCACGTATACTTTTGCAAAGAAAATATTTTGAAAATGTTTTCCTTTCCTCACAGCCCACAGCTTTAGTAATAATGGTTTCCCCAGATCATTACTTTAGCACTTTTGTCTGCTCAAAACAAAGAGTAATGGGGTTTATTCAACATCCTGAGAACTGTAATTAGACAACTGTTTTAGTCCCAGGAAAGAAGCAGTCTTTTTAATTTGTAGATGCCACAAGGATCCATTATTTTTTTAAGAGATTAGAGAACTACCATATTAAAAAAATAAAAATAAAAATAAAAAATCTTCCTCAGAATATGCCTGTCGGTACAGCTCTAAAATCCAATCTGTTTTTTTTTTTTTTTTTGTAGATACAGGAATTTCTGTGCTTATGCAAGTTTCCAAATCAAATATCCAACCCCAAAATATTTAGTACATTTAACAAAATCCTCACAACATGACAAATTGCAAACGGCAGCTTTTTCAGTCAAAAATATTTCCAAGTTAGAAAATGCCTTAAGTATTGCATCAAAATCAATATTTGCAATGGACAATATTATTTATAAATGGTTCCACAGACCAATTCAGCCTCCCACTCCACCCAAGAGGCCCCCAGCCAACTCCACCAGAAGGCTGCGGGCCTGTGCATCGAGATATTTAAACCAAATTGCCCAACTGGTGGGGCAAAGGGTTTGGTAGGATATGGAAAATCGAAATTCTTGGGGGAAAATTAGGATACAAAACCATATATATAGTCTGATTCCAATATCATAAACAGAAAACAGATGGATGAAAAACAAGAGGGGAAAAAGGGTACAAATGAACTTAGTTACAAAACAGAAGTAGAGTCACAGATGTAGAAAAGAAACTTATGGTTTGTTTTCTACAGGGGATAAGGGGAGGGATAAACTGGGAGATTGAGGTTGATATACACACACTACTATATATAAAATAGATAACTAATAAGGACTTACTGTATAGCACAGGGAACTCTACTCAATGCTCTGTAATGGCCTATATGGGAAAATAATCTAAAAAAAAAAAAAGAGTGGATATATGTATATGTATAACTGAGTCACTTTGCTGTACAGCAGAAACTAACAACATTGTAAATCAACTATACTCCAATAAAAATTAAAAAAAAAAAAAAAAAAAACCGAGAGGGGAGATAGAAAGAGGAGGAAGGAAGGCTCTAAGAAAGTGCAGCAAATCGCTACTGGAAGTGGTCTTTGGGTTTCCAATGTGATTTCTGGGGAGTCTTATTTTCTTCTTTATAATCATGGGCATTTTCCAAATTTTCAGAACCAAGAATATTCATCTTGATAATCAGAGAAGAACTACATAATAATGCTTGTATAATCCTAAACACATTTGCAAAGTGTTTTCTTCACAGTGATGTGGGATAAGCATCCAGCCTCATGGAACCATGGGGCCTCCCATGCTCAGAGACAGGCCACTCAGGAGGAAAGGAGGGGATAGCAGTGAATTAGGTCATGCTTTGCATGGCCGCACAGATCTTGAGTTAATTAAGGTGTTTCCAAATTTCTTTTTCTCTAAATCCAAAAGCCAATATTGACTATTATTTGGTTAAATGCTTTCCACGGACAAGTGGTTAAAATAGTATTTAGTTTCCAATTGCTGCAAAGGGAACATGGGTTTTAACAAACAGCCTGGGCTAAAATTTCCTATACTGTGTCATCCTATAGTACATTTTCATGCCCAAACCTCTTCTATGCCAAAAGAAACACTTGATTTATGATTAAATATTATTGGACCTGATTTAAAGACAAGAGCAAAGGCCAGAGAAGATTCTATTAAATATGTGCAATGGGTATTTTTAAATTAGCGTTATAATGTTATTAATATTTCATCTATCCAGAGGGCATTTATCTGACAACGTAAATTATCCGTAATGCAGCTGAAAAGCCCACAAAGGATCCAAAAAGATGTCACGAAGTCTAGGGAGAGAGAAGCTTTGCCAGAGAAAGGCACGCTACCAGCCGCGTGAGGTAACAACCGGCCCAATCAAAGCAGAAAAGTCAGAAAATTATGCAAACCAGACTCAAGAAGTCAAAAAACACAGCCATTTGAGAACCTTGGCATGAGAGCAAACTGCTCACGCCAGCTGAACAGCCCTTGGTCCTGCAGAAAGCAGAGCATGAAGAACATGGTGCCCAGCCCTGCCAAGGTCAAGTGCTCTGAACCCCGTCACCCCTGGATCCAATGAGCCCCCTGATCTACGCAGTAGGAGAACACACATGATCGCGATCATTGGAAAACTCTCACTGGAAATGGTCAAAGTTAAACACACCTGAGCATCTCAAGGGCAAGTTTAATTTGCAAAGCAGTCGCGGTGCACAGAGAGACCGGGCTCAGAGCCAGATTGGTGCTGACCACCAGCAGCTAACAGACCGCTCTCCGCCTCAGTTTGCCCATCTGCAAGCCACGGGTTAGAGAGAGATGGTGCGAGTCCAACGAGACAGTGTTTGTGGCAGTGCCAAGCGAAGAGACACAAGGCATCGTATGTTCACGGACATGCAGCGTCCTCGTACCATAAACACCTGGACAAGAAGCCACTCCCTACGCACAGATTTTCCTGGCCACCTGTGTCAGCAACAGTGAATGTTTCATAAGCTGAGGTCAGCTACTGGGAAGATGGAAAACTAGATGTCCTAGAGAGCTGCTGCCTTCTCGACAGAAAACACCCCGGACCTTGAGTGAACAACAGCCGTCTTTTGCAAAGAGGCTCCATTCCCACCAGCAACACCAGGCACAGTCACGGTGAGCTGTGAGCCCGCTTGTGTGTTTACCGCCCCCTCCCCACAGGTGGCAAAGGCAGCAGACACACCGGCTGCCCCCTTCTCCTGAGAAAGGAAACCCAACTTCGCTTGGGTATGTAGCCCAGCCCCCTGACATGCCCTGGAGAAGACTGACCCTGCCCCAACTTCAGGGGCAAATCTTGTCACTGGGCACCCATTCCTCTTGCCACTGATTGGTTTAGGGATGGGCATGAGGTTGAATTTTGGCCAATTCAACCCTGAGGGACATAACAAGACGACTTCTGGAGAAAGTCTCTTGGCTGACAAAGAAAGGTCATGTGATACTGTCCTGTCTTGGGGAGAGTTGGAACTGTGACAGCCATCTCAGAACCATGAGAGGAGGGGGCCTGAGGACAAAAGCAATATGCTGCGATGTCAGGGGAAAAAAACTGAAGGCAATCCCCTGGGATTCTGCTTAGGGTGGGGAAGAGCAGGATTAATCAACCCTGAAGACACGAAGCATCTTATACACTACAGTGTCTGTGTTCGAAAGAGCCACCTTCCTCTCTTTTATTATCTGCGTCCAACTCAAACAGACATGCTGAATACACTTTTCTGTTCTAATTTTTTAAATAAAATGATCTTCTGGAAATTAGCCCAGCCCATAAATCTTCCTACTTATAACATTATATCTAAGACTTGAGAAACAAATAACTACTATCAAGATAAGTGATCTATCTCAGTCTATATATGTATTGAGTGTCCAGGTACTAGAGGTGACACAGAATGGTGCCCTCAGTAAACAAAGGATTTGAGGGGGGAATTACACTTCTGATTCAATGACTGATTGGAGGCAGAATGTGGTGAGGGTCATAAGAGAAGTACAAAGGAGGTGGCAATTCCATCGAGCCTCATGGAATGGCAATGCCTCTTCATAGGAGTGAGTATACCATAGGCACTTAGTATTCAATAGATGGGAACAGGGAGGAGAGTATACAAGGTAGAGGAGACAGATGAGCAAAGGTATGAAAGTGAAAAAGTATGCAGGAGAGGCACACTGTAGAGTGTCTTTTACTCTCAGAACACAGTTCAGAAATGTTGAATGACTTGTCTCTATAATTAAGAAGTTATGTTGATACTTGTTTCTTTCCACAATCTAAGTTCAACCTACCCTTCAAATCCATTCATTCATTCAATTGTTCCTCCATCCATTCATCCATCACCCATTATCCATCATCCATCCATCCACCCATCCATGATCCATCAATCTATCCATCCATCATCGATTCATTCATCGTCCATCCATCCATCAATCTACCCATCCATCATCCATCCATCCATCCACCAATCTATCCATCCATCATCATCCATCCATCCATCCACCAATCTATCCATCCATCATCCATCCATCCATCCATCTATCCAACATTCACTAAGTCAGTTTCCTCCAGGTGCCATCACTGAGCTAAGCACTAACTAGGGGTGGGCTCTGCCATGAGTTCAGAGTCTAGTGGGAGAGACAAGGTTGTAAAGGAACAATCACAAATACCAACTCCCCCATTACCACGCTTGACCCTCAGCTGCAGAATAACTCGCACAAGGAAGGTATGCAGGCAGAATCCAATCGAGCAGAGCAACTGAACTATCTGAGAGACTGAAGGAGGAAAACTGGACAACCAAGAACACAGGAGGAGCAGTCAGAGAATTAGGAAAAAGCTAGAAAGGACCCACGTCCTGGATGCCAAGGAAGGACATTCAGCAAGGCAGAAACAGTTCACAGCGTCGATCTCCAGAGAGCTGAATACGAATGAGAAATTCAATCAACCAACCACACAAGTTGATAAAAAGGTATTGGATTTGTCAAGTCAAAACCTCTGGGTGACCTCCAATAATGTTGCCAGTTTCCAAAGGTTTGCTAGTGGAAGGTTGGAGGATATGGGAAGGTCAACATAGGCTACTCATGAAAGGCACTAAGCAACAAAGAGAGCAAAGGGGAGAGTAGTTTAAGAAAAAAAGAAACACGTGCTCACTCACCCAACATTTGTTGCATGCCTACTGTGTGTCAGAAATTGCCAGCAGCTAGGAATGCAAGAGTGCGCAAGACTCAGTCCTGCCCTCAAGAAGTTTACAATCCAATTAGAAGAAGGTTTATCTTATTTGTCTAGTTGGTTTGTTAAGGATGAGAAAGCAGGTACATTTATAGGTGGGATAAAGGGAAAGGTGTAGTAGCAGAGAGAGATTCTAGAGACAGAGGATCAGGGACAGTCCAGTCTGGAAGAGACAGAGGAAAGGCCAGGCCATAATGTCAGCTCTGGCGGGTGGAAGGGACCCCAGTGTCTCAGAAGTGGTGTGTTACTTAATGTTTAGCAACCGGCTCTCCAGGGGAAATCCTCTGATTTGAAGTATTTGGCAATTCTTGTGGAGTAACTATCCCTATCATGGGCAATTTCAAGAAACTAACAGAAGTCCCTGAGTACAGAGTTGAATAGAGATATGGGCCATCTTTCTAGTAAGTCCGAGGTGCCAGCCCTGGCACACCTGTGCTCCAGAAGCCAAGCAGAGAAAAAAGGCCCCGAAATTATTGTGAAGTTAAGAGGTGATGGCAAGGAAATCTGTGAAGACCAACCAAAGCAGCTGCTCTGCCAGTAGCTGAGTCCCTGAGACATGTCACTTGTAGGCAGGGCAGAAACTAGGGAGCTGGCGTTCCAGAGCTAGAAAACACGGCAGTGCTCTGAAATCGCATCCACATCAGCTCTTCGGCCTCCTGAACCTGCTCAGAACCCAAAACGTCGTATGCTGTTCCATCGTTATCATGCCTCAACTTGACATTGTTCGTGCGCACACGTGCGTACCTTTCCACTTGTAAGTCACTGTGCTGCCTTATCCGCTCTAACTCAGAACTCAGCGAGGCAATTCTGGGCAGCTTTTCAAATTCCCCAAAGGGGGTCCTTTGACTCTCCATCTTAGAGAAACGTGGTAAAAATATACCAGAGCAGTTCTGCCAGAAGAAAATGGCAAGAGTCTTCAGGAATCACGCCTGTGCCACGCATGGCCATGCCTGGATGCTGCTTGTCAGTTTTGTTTTGTTTTGTGGTTGTTTGGTTTCATTTCATTTTGTTCCCTAGGGTCAGCCTTTTTGCCATTCACAGCCTTAAATCAACCTCCATCCTTAATGCTTCTTCCCTTATTCTTTTTCCAAGGAGAGAGCAAAACGAACCTAGACATTAATGCGCCTTACAAGCCTGTGATGTCCTTGGAGGAAGGGACACTGGGTCTTTCTCTCCTCGGCCTCATCATGCGCACGTGAAAGCATTCAAGCTTTCATGGCGGGATGGCCGCCGCCTTCCACCACGACAAGACGCGCAACCACCAAACGGCTCCACAGCCCCTCGGTCTGGGGTCCACGGTCTGCCTCGAGGTCCCCAGTAAAAATGAGACATTTGAAAGAAAACAGGCTGCGTTTGAAAGGCGGGTGACATCCAGAAAAGGGAAAACAACTATAAATACTACTTCTCTCCCGTTTTACACTGAGCCTTCTGTTAAAGGAAACACATTTACCAGAGTTGTGTTTTTTTTTTTTTTTCCCTAAGCTCAACTGGAAAAACATAAATATTTAGTCATTTCATAATGGCAGACAACTGACAAGCAGGCCACAGATTAAAGGGACATGATGTATTTCTAAGAAAGTTCATCAAACAAAATATATCTTTGAGAACAGAATCCCAAAGTCTGTTTTAGAAGCAAATTTGGCCTTCAAAATGAATTTTGTCTTGATGTAATCACAAGGGCACATCTTAGAGAGAGCAACTGCCTCAATAGCCATCTATGCAAACAATGAGGTCTGTTTCATATTTTTAAATTAACACTGGGCAGAAAAAAGTAAAACATTGTTAATGCATAACTGCTTTAGAGGATGCATATAAAATAACTAATTGCTAGTTAAATTAATCAATATTGTATTACCATCTCAATATTATAAATGCAAAATTCCTGAGCAGCAAGTTCTATAACAGAGCAAAAATGAAAATAACTTAAATTAATAGAGATATCCTACGTAAGGGACCCAGAGAATATCACAGAGCATCTCTTTCAGATGAAATTCTTCTTTCAGCATCCCTCTAATGTGTTTATTTTGAATACAGTATGGAGAGGCAGGTCAGGAGAGTTAGAAGCTTTTCCTAATGAAAATCAACTGGCCTAAAGGCAGAAAGAAAAAAATACTGAGGCTCTCCAATAATGTAGATAATTCTCTACATTATCTGCCATTAAAAAACAAACCAACGGCCAAATACTTACAGAATATTAACTGGGAAAGGTTTCCTTGTGCTCTTTAAGAGTGAGGAATTTCAAAGAACCTTGAACTCATCCTGAAAGTAGTTCTGTGTCCACTGGCTTGGCTGAAACACTTTGGCCTCCCTGGTGATGGGATTTTCACCACCAGGAGCACTGAAATCAGCTTTTCCATTTCTGCTGATTTTGATTAGTTTAAGAGAACTGCATCAAAATTGCCTCATTTGTACTGGACACAATCTGGAAATAAAGATTTTTCACTCTTCTTATATATTTAAATAGAAATCACGAGCCTCACCACAAACACCCTTCGCTGATACAGTGTAAGTCCCCTACATATGAATGAGTTCCATTCTGAGAGCGCATTCGTTAAGTCCAATTTGTTCGTAAGTCCAACAAAGTTAGCCTAGGGAACCAATTAACACAGTCAGCTATATAGTACTGTACTGTAATAGGTTTATAATACTTTTCACACAAATAATACATAAAAAAACAAAAAAGAAAGAAAAGATTTTTAATCTTACAGTACAGTACCTTGAAAAGTACAGTAGTACAGTGCAACAGCTGGCATACAAGGGCTGGCATCACGTGAACAGGCAAGAAGAGTCACTGACTGGAGGAGGGAGAGGAGGTGGGAGATGGTAGGGCGGAAGGGTCGTCAGCAATAGGAGACGGAGGGCAAGCTGCAATTTCACTCACGCCTGACGTTGACGGCACAGGTTCTGGTTCCTTGCTGGATTCAATTCTATCTACCTTCTTGAAAAAGCGATCCAGCGATGTCTGGGTAGTAGCTCTTTTTTCTCATCATAGATGACACGGTAGCACTGGACTGCATTCTGAACGGCTGCTGCAACCTCTGTGTACTGTTCTACGTTCGGGTCCTGTGCCTCAAAAACTAACAGTGCCTCCTCAAATAAAGAAAATCTCCTTGCCATTTCCTGCATTGTGAATCTCTCCGGTTCTTCAATTATTCTTCTCCTCTTGTCTCCCTTTGTTCTTTCTCTAGGACAAAGAGAATTCAGGAAATTCCCAGGCAGCTACCATATCTGCACTCGCTGCCTCGCCAGTTTTACGTTGTGAAAGTTGGCTCTAGCCTTGAACCGATGAAACCAGCCGTGGCTGGCATTCAAAGATGTGCCCTCTGATTCTTCGCCGTGTTTCTTCTTCAAGTCTTCACAAAGGCTTTTAGCTTTCTCTTGAATTAGCATTAAGCTGAGCGGGACTCGATGCTGATCCTCATCCTGCATCCACACACTGAGAAGTTTCTCCATCTCCTCCATCACTTTTCCACTCTTCTTCGATATTATTGTCAACGCCTTCTCCATCACTTTTCCACGCTTCTTCGATATCATTGTCGACATCATCAGCACGGCAGACTTCACATGTTCCATGATCTTGTCCTTGTTCTTTAAAATCGCACCAATGGTTGAACGTTTCATGTTATAAGAACAAGTGACATCTACCATCTTTTCGCCTCACTCCACTCTCTCAATTATTTTCATTTTTGTTTCCATCATTATCGCTTGGCGCTTCCTAGCAGTACCAGCTACATCACTGCTGCTTTTACGCTTGCTTCCGGACATCCTGGGCTTGCAATAAAGATACTGTACTACTGTACTCTATACAGTACTGTCCAATAAACTACACAAAAGCACAACCACTTGTAAAGGATGCACGCACATGACAATGTATACCAGATACGTGAACTAACTTATGTGATCGGACAGGTGAACGCACGTTCGCGTCTTTGAAAGTTTGCAACTTGGAAGTGCATATGCAGGGAACTTACTGTACTCAGGAGGCGAAGTTTATAATGTGCCTCTGGCTGTACAGCTATGCATTCCATCCATACAGAATCTTCCATGAAACACATCATTAGCAAGTCTTCTATAAGTATTAACTGATGACATCATGCAAAGAGCTGTGTCCAGGGGTGAGGCAGGATGAAAAAGTTCCAAGGTGTGTCTCTCATGCCTTGCAGGAGAGTTAGCATGTGGCCTAATGTTTTATGATACAGAATAAGGGGCAACATAGCAGCTTCGATAAGATGCACTGGGACAGCTCAGGGAAAAGGAAGAGGGAGCTTCAGCTTTGGGTGGTAGGATTTAAATCAGATGATGAAAAATAGGAAGAATGTTATACAGACATGAGAGAGGAGGGCAGCCCAGGCAGAAGGAATAAGCGCCGCAGGCCATCAAGTGCAACAGGGCTGCAGAACACGAGCCCATAAAGGGGGCACAAGGCAGCCACCTCTGCATGTGAGTAAAAGTCTCTGTGAAACAGCATAACAACATCCAAATCATCTTTGCCATCACCTGAGATGGTCAAGGAGGGCTTTTCAAAGCAGGGCAAAGGCCTCGGACAGAGGGTGTGGAGAGAAGCTGGGTCAGTCCCTCAGGCAGATGTTCCAGAAAAGCAGGAAAGTGGGAGAGCCCAAGGGGGGGGATGGTGGGCACCATGGCTGGACCAGGAAGGCTTGTATGGATCGCGAAGGGCCAGACGGAGCCACCGAGAGAGTCTCAAAGCACAGGCTAGGAAGTGTGGCCCTTGCTCTGAAAACAGCAGCTGGGGATTTTTGAGCATCTGTAGAATGGAGTTTCCCAAAGAGGCTTTTGGGAAGATTCCCAAGGCAGCTGACTGCAGGGAGGGAAATGCTACCATGGTCCAGCCAGGAGTGAAGGTGGTCCAGCCAAGGAGCAAGGAGGCAGGACGGAGGAGAGGGGAGATGCCAAGACCTGGGGGCCCATCGGACACCGAAGAGGAGGGGGAGAGAGAAGGAGAAAGGACGGAAAATGGGAAAGTGAGGTCTTGATGAAGACGGGGCATTCTGTTCCAGTCCCAAGGATGAAAAATTTCATCCTCAGGCCCCAACCCATGAAGCTGGGCAAGGTGAACAGCTCCAGGGCTTGGTCCAGGCAGGGACGGGGCTTGGACTCTCTCGGGGCCGCAGAGCAATGACAGAGTTTCCCAGGGCAGGGAGGGTGGCTAAGATGGGGGCTGGGGGAGGGGCTACAGGGAGATGGAAGGGGCTTGTCGCCCTCCTGCGGGGCCGAGCCTGACCTTCATCCTACACACACCCACCTGCTGAACCCACACACTGTTCCGTTCGGGGATTATCTTCTCGCTTGAAATTTCTCTGAGTTTTCTGTTTGCAGCATTCACGAGATACAGTGATAATGTTTATTCAGCACTTTTTTTTCCTCTTGCTGGGAAAAGAGCTATCAAGTACCTGGACTTTTCTTTGCCAGTCTAACCCTCTGAAATGTGACCAGGTTTTGCAATCTCGAAACCAGATCTTCCAGGCTGGCTCTATCTCTCTAAAAAAGAGGAAGGAGGGCCCTTCTCCCTTCTCGTTTTACGGCGGATAGAATAACTTGATCTTTGTGTAAAAAATGCATCAGAAGCCAGTTAACCCAGCAAGGCTGCTGCAATTCCCCTGAGTGGTAGTAATGGCCTCGTTCATCACCCAAACTGTGGAGCCTTTGATGGCACTCATCATCAGCTGGTGTACTGAGAGCCTGGGAGGTGGTTATCACTCCCCCCTTGTTTCTCTGATAACGAAGCTGAGGTCACAGATCTGCTAAGCGGATGAGCAGGGATTGGAACTCAGGATTCAAACCCTGCCTCTATTTATTCCGTGAACCTTGCTGTCTTTTCCGTGGAGGAAAAGTCACACTCTGGTTTGACGGCAGAGAAGACAAAGAGGAGGCAAGCGTCCCTGAACCGTCTCTATGTGCCATTTCCACCGTGGGGCGCCCTCCCGAGATCCATGATCCTCTTTTGGTTAAAACCCAGGATGCGTGGGAAGATGCCCCTTAGAGAGCCGAACGCTGTTACCCTGATCACTCAGAACCAGCTCATGCCCCAAAGACAGAAATCCGCAGGTAGGACACATGCAAGCCAACCTTTGCCTTAATGCCTCCCAGTTTCTCCTTAGCTTGTCTCTGAAATGCTAAGTTTTGTCCATTCATTCTCTGAATCAACTTCCTAAAATCTCACCCAGCCACTGTGGCCTTCTTGGGAAGGCTCAAGAATGTCATTTCAGGCTGAGTGGGTAGTGGGGACGCTCCCAGAAGGTGTTCCCCTCGCTGGTGTTTCAGACGTGGTGTGAACCCAGACATCACACCACCCGCTCTCCACCCCATCGTGTCCGTCCCCATTTACCAAAAACAAAGGCAGCCGAACAGAAAGCCTTGAGACCTTGCAGAGGGAAGCTGAGCAGACACCCATGTATCAGGTCTGGGAGGAGAGCTCAGCTGCCCTCATTAACAACATCGTCTTCTTTATTCTCCCCGTGACCACCAGCCTGCTACTTGCTCTTGAGAACTTTCTGCCAAAGCAGAGAACGAGGCCCTGGTCGCAGTCCAATTCACAGCTCTCAGTCTACCTGGGACCCAGAAAACATTCCAGCCACCCTTGGTGCTGAGGAGGATGAATGTACCCAGGACAACCCCATCACCTCCCTTCCATCTACCCCCGCTTTGTGTTTATACCTTCCTGAGTGAGAGAAGGACAAGCTGTGTGACCCTGGGTGAGTGACTTGGCCTCTCTGTGCTTCCATGTGCATATCTATAAAATGGATACAATAGTAATATCTACTTATAAGTCTGTTGGGGGAATTAAATGAACTAACATATTTCAAAAGCTTAGAAGAGTTCTTGGAACGTAGCAAGTGCTCAATAAATGTGAACTATTGAACTAGTTGCATAAAATGGTTTATGGAGAAGAAGTTCCAAGGAGTTTTGGGGGATTACTTGTGAATTTTAAATACTTTGTCCACTGGAGTCACAGAGGTCACTTAAAGGTGAGTGCTTCCAGTGAGTGTGAATTACACACCCAGGGTAGGCAAGGCAGGGCATCCACTCCTGTAGCTCAGTTTTGCTAATTAACTGGTTTTGCAGGATGGGTTCTCAGGGGAGCAAAACCTGAGTCAGAGATAAAGGTGGAGGGCATTTGACAGGGTGTATCCTGTAGATGCAGGGGGAGGAAGCAGGCGTGGACGTGGGGGGAAAGGTGAGTTGTCAGGCAGCCCTAGGAAAGGCCTCACACATGCCCCTGGGGTACTCTGCAGCTGATCTGGCCCTTCACAGCTGGGAGTCAGGGACAAGGGGCCAGGCCTTGAACCCCTGCTGTGTGGTTACGTCTATGTGTCAACTGGGCTAGGCTCTGGTGCCCAGCTGTTTGGTCAAACACTAGTCTAGGTGTTTCTGTGATGGCATTTTGAGCATGTGGTCAACACCTACAATCGGTTAACTTTAAGTAAAGCCGGTTATCCTCCCTAATGTGGGTGGACCTCACCCAATCAGCTGAAGGCCTTAAGAGAAAAAAAGAGGTCTGGGGGGGAGAAGGGATTCTGCCTCCAGACTGTAACAGAGAAATCCTGCCTGAGTGTCCAGCCTGCCGGCCACAAATTTCAGCATCAAGACTGGAACATCAGACCTGGAGATTTTCATACTGAGTGAAGTAAGTCACACAGAGAAAGACAAATATGAAATAATATCACATTATGTGGAATCTAAAAAATAATACAAATGAATTATTTACAAAACAGAAACAGACTCACAGATACCAAAGGGGAAAGGCGGGGAGGGATAAATTAACTGTATGGGATTAACAGATACACACTACTCTACATAAAATAGACAAGACAGGGATTTATTATATAGCACAGGCCATTATATTCAATATCTTGTAATATCCTATAATGAAAAATAATCTGAAAAAAAATATATATATATATAACTGAATCACTTTGCTGTACACCAGAAACTAACACAATATTGTAAATCAACTCTACTTCAGTTAAAAAGAAAAGACTGGAACATCGTCTCTCGCCTGAGTTTCCAACCTGCTGGTCCATCCTATAGATTTTGCCAGCCTTCACAGTTCTGTGGGCCAATTCCTTAAAATAAATCTCATTAAAATAGATATAAAAACAGATAGAGATGATATAAACCAGATATATAGACGTAGACATAGATCTAGATATAGATAGATATCTACACATATATATCTAAATCCATCCTATTGGATCTGCTTCTCTGGAGAACCTGACTGGTACCCCTGTGCTGAGAAGGCATTGGCTGCCCTAGGAAGGAGGCATGACCTTGGGCAGGGCGTCATCTGCAGCTGGTACTCCCCAAAGGGGGTCGACAGCTGAGACATCTTCCAGCCACACTCCCAGCATCTGAGGCAATAAGCCCTCCACTCCTGAGGAGGGCAGCACATTCCAGAGTCCATGCTAACCGGGCAAACTGAATAGGTACAGAGTAAATGACCAGAACTGTCAGGGAAAAACCAGGAGGATAACATCACGTAATTTAGAGTTGGGGAAAAACCTCAGACATCACTAATTTAGTGTGAAATACTCCGGCACAAATGGACAGCATCCGATGATCATGGTACATTGAGGCTGATCTCAGCAGACCAAGGCTCTGCACATGAAGTTATGAGACCTCTGATAGCAGGTGGTCCAGGACCTTCCCGCACAGCAAGGATGAAGCCTGATCCCTCCCCATGCACAGGAGGGAGGGAGCGTCTCTAAAATCCAGAGTCAGGGCGGGGAGGGTCTGCTGATTTCCGTGTGCTGTAAATAGGACCCCACCCGCGGTTTCCATGGGCCGACGGGAGCTGTAGCGAGAGCAGCGCACATGGGTCCTCACAGCTCTCACGTGGGGCACTGAGTGGGGAGGTCAGAGACCCCGCATTTCTTTAGCAGGAGTGTTGCCAGCGTCTGTGCGGTGTCTCCCCCACCCCAAGGGGTGAAGGGAAAAGGGACTTAGATGGTGAAATTGCACAAGCATACACACGCACACACACAGAGCTCAAAGCTTCAGAAGAACCATTTGGGGGGCCTCACGGGACCCCCAGGGTTCCAAGCTGCCGGGGCAGAGGCACTGGTGCCTGACTTCCAGGGGAAGAATCTCTCAGAGAGGCAGCCTGGAGCCACCTGGCACAGGTAGGTAGACGGGCCACCGTGGGAGAGAGCTGAGCTGCCATCAACGGCCTGAACATCCTCTAGAAAGTTGGATGCCAGACTTCCGGGAGCAAGTCAAGCCTGAGAGAAGGCGGCTGGAGGTGTCCTAGGGGTGGAGGAGCTATGAGGAGGGCGTCATAAACCATGCCACGGAGAGCTGTGGTCCCTACAAGACCCCTGAGGAACCTGCCAACTCGCCCCACGCAAGACAGCCGGTGCTTGGACCTCAGCTTCACAAATCACAATGCCCTGGGGAGCAAGCCTTCCAACAGCCCCTTGCCGCCCTCCCCTTCCTGCTCCAGCCCTGGAGGAGCAGAGACAGAGGGCAGCAGAGAAGGGGGAGAGGAAGGGCAGGGCTGGGAGACAGGGGCCCCAGAAGTCTTTCTGATTCTGAGACAGACTCAACACGCAAAGGATCTTTAAATAGACTGAAAGACAGACTTGCATTGATTAGACTTCTCAGTACTTGAAAATTAGACTGTTACTCAGCCCCTGGAAGTTCTGGGGAAAGTCTGGCATCTATGAGACTGGGATGGGGGTGAGACGTGCTCTAGACTCGAACCGTGAGTTTGGGGGAATAAAGTTCATCCCGCACTGCGTCCCACTGAGTCCAGCGCATTGGAAACACAGATGCCCGGCTTCTCACAGCTGTGGTGCAAGAGGTGAAATCACGGAGGAGTGGAGGCCGACCTTGGGGACAGGGACAAAAAGTGAGACACACATCTGGACAAACACCAAGAGACAGAAAGGTCTAGAGAGGGTGAGTGACCCAGGCCAGTGACAGACCCACACTCCAAGCCCCACCCCGTTCATCCCACCCTGGCATTGGCTCACCTGCGACTGCAAAGTAATGAGTGAAAACACCTGGCTGGGAGAACGGCTGTACATCAAGGAGCTCTGACAACATCACAATCAGAAGCACCTGCCTGTAGGCCAGTGGCTGGAAGAAATGTCCCAATATACAGACTCTAACATTTAGAGAAACACAAATACCGTATGATATCACTTATATGTGGAGTCTAAAGAAAAGGATACAAATGAACTTATTTACAAAACAGAAGCAGACTCACAGACACAGAAAACAAACTTATGGCAAACTTATGGTTACCAAAGGGGAAAGAGTGTGGGAGGATAAACTGGGAATTTGTGATTAATGGATACACACTACTGTATATCAAACAGATAAACAACAAGGCCATACTGTATAGTGCAGGGAACTATATTCAATGTCTTGTAATAACCTATAATGGAATTGAATATGAAAAAGAATATATATATGAATCACTTTGCTATACACCTGAAACACTGTAACTCAACTCTACTTCAATTTAAAAAAGAGAGCACTTCCAAGAAAAACACACACAAAATTAATTAATTAATTAAAAAATAAAGTTCCCAGTTGGGTTCACATATTGCCTGCGGGAAGGGTGGGTGAGACAGAAAATGTCCCCCGAAGGACAGGACACAGAACAGCTCCAGTGTAGTGTCACAGAGGACCCCCTCCCCTGCTCCACAGAAGGCAGCCCCCCACGGTGCGATGAAAGGGTCCAGAGGGGACACTGGAGTGACGCCACCCTAGGTGGCAGCCTGTCTCATGACAGGACTGTAGGGCGTCATCAATCCTGTCAACCACCCCTCCCTGCTCTTCAGAGGAGTGAAGAAGAGCAGGGAGGAGAAGTTCCATTTTATTTGACCAAGAAATGCAACAGTAAGAAATCTTAATAAGGAGGAAATCATAGCACCAGTAGAACGCAGAATTAAACAATTAAGAGACACTTCCGGCTGAAATATGCCAAGAGGTTTTTGTTTCTTTGTTTACGTTTTAATTTTTTTAGACAACCAGTAGCTAATATTGAGTATCTTCTATAGGTGAGCCAACAAGACATCAATTGGAGATTTCAGGCAGTTCCTAAACCCTGACAGAGTTCACGAAAAATGAGAGGCAGCCTGGCGATTCCAGCCTGTCCGTGTGTCCGGCCCCACTGGGAAATCCTTGGCTCTGAGACGCCCACGTTGTCACTATTAGTTTCTTCCACATCTGGTTACAGCAGTCAGGTTTACAGGGAACAAAGAGACAACCAGAAACATCACCTCTACCTACAGGACATAGGGTTCATCAGCTTGTATTGTTGGAACTAACAGATTTCACATAATTCAGAGAATCACTGGGTTCCAGAATTGGTCCCAGGACCTCCACCCGCCACTCCCCACTCCCACCAATTCAGATGACATAGCCTAAAACACAACAGCCATATGAGGCAGAAATCCAACCTAATGTTTAAATAACATGAGTGAGGGGAAGGCTCAACTCGAGGATACCACGGTCTCGAAAGATATACAAAGTTTGGTAAAGCTCAAAGGAAATCAAGGCAAATCTCGAAGTTAATTTATGAAGCAATCCAATCCCATATTATTGTACTAGACATGCTCAACTGGAGAAAATCAGAGAGATAGATGATAGGTAGATAGGTAGGTGGATAGATGGATAGATAGATAGATAGATAGATAGATAGATAGATAGAAAGAAGGATGATAGGTGATAGATAGACACAGATGATGGACAGTTAGATATTGATATCAATATTTTCAGTTTTAATTGCCAAAGGCTAACCAGAGAATTCAGGATGGCTATGGGCGTGGCGGGGGACGGTTAGAAACACGACTAAACATTGTCCCCATACCAGAGGAATTTCTCCCATTTTAATTCTCAGATGACCTGACTCCCCGAGTTTCTCATCCCCTTGACTTGCTCCCATGAGCATTTTACTCCTATTTCTATTTTTACTGACCCTCTTATTTCTGCGAGCATTTCCAGTCACCACTTTAAGGAGAGAGGATAACAGTTTTCTCCTAGAATAATAATAGAAGCAACTTTAAAATAAATTCATAGGCATAAAAAAATTAAAATGAGAAGACGTCAAAGCTTACCAAACACTTTTTGAAAAGGAAGTTATTTTACGAAAAGCGTTTTGAACTTGGGAAGACTTTGAAGGTCCTCAGAGCCACTTGCATTGTCTTTCTGACTGCGTTGCATCCTGTTATTCGCACTTGGCATAAACGTCCTACTTCTTGATTTAATTTCGGCCTTTAACTTTTGACACTTTCATTGCAAATGTAGGAACTTTGAAAAAAAGAAACCAAAACAGCTGTGCAAACATCAGACATTCGAAAATGAAACGATTTTTGATAAATATTGACTTTAAATGGGGAGGAGAGGTGGTGAGGAGTGAAAAGGCAGCAAACTGATATATTTACAGTAATTTAAATCCACCCTTATCATTAAAACGTTTCATTAAATTATCATATATTATACAAAATTATCATTAAAAATGCTTCTGTGTTTTGTAACTAGCAGCACAGAGAAACGGCACTGAAAATAATGCTTAATAACACACTGATGTGTGGGCTTGCCCTTTTTCTCTTCTTTCTTCTCTCAAGCCCTTTTGAAGAATATCTTTGAACACCTCACACTGATTTGATGCTTAACGTTCAAGTCCTTTCAGCAGCTGGAAGTTTCCTGAATAAAACACATGAGCCTTTCATTCCTGAAACTCTAAGATCTGGTGAAAGTCCTCAAAAAATTATGATCCAGTTGGGTGGAATTTCCTCCTGAGAAGTGAAAGATAAACCACATCAAAAAAGGTACTGAAGGGCTTTCTGTCTCTGCTGAGAACGGGTGAGCCTGGCCATGGTCGGGGCAGGAGCCCAGCTGTGCTGTCGAGGCAGGGGGAGCTCAGACTTATTTCAGGCAGGAGCACAGGCAAGGTGACATTGAGAACCTGTCCCGTCCAGGGCACCAGGAGCATGCCCCAATGTCAAACTGAGCCAGTTCAAAAGTGTTACACTTTTAATTTATATATCCTTATCACCTAAAGAACTTGTCTTTGAGAGGGTATCTCTGCCACAGGAAGAGATCTGAAATGTGTCCAAATCAGATCCTTTTTCAACAAAATTGCATATAATTTTGCAAGGTCTCCAGCAATGGGCCTTAACTGAACATTGTTCAAGATTTTCAGACAAAAATCGTATTAAAACTGACATATCAGAGCCATTCTTTGTGGTTCCTTGTTCTGGGACTTTGGGGGAAGCTCCACCTGTGTGGAAAATGGTGGATTTGGGGTCCGCCATTTGAAACACCCAGGTTTCTCACTGGTTTTACTGCATTAATCAGATATTTTGCAAGCAAAGTCACAAACTCAGACATGAAGAAGTTCCTTCAGACATCGCCCAGGTCCAGGGAACCCTTGACCCGGTTTTTGGATCAGGAAAGTTCCCTGATGAGGTTTTCAACCATCCTTGGAGAAATAGGGGGAGAAGTGGAAGAAGAGTAACTTTACTCAAAAGGCTAAATTAAAGGCATTTTCCTTTCTTTTGAGATTATATCCTTTTTTGATGTTAAAATGTCCTTTATTTGTGGAAATGCTGTGAAATTACAGAATAGGTTTTGTTTGTTTGTTTCTTCTTGTTTTTTGATTTTAATGTCCTTATTTAACAAAACAAATTGGAAATCCTGATTCCCTTTCTTTTTTTTTATTTTACTAGTCCCACATCTTAATCGCAAGTCTCCATCTAAAATGTCTGCAAAATTATGAGAATTTAATTAGATACCTGAAAACATTTACTATAATAAATAGAAGAAAATGCAAAACATTATATATGGTATGATTATGACCAGGAAAGAGAATACACAAATGTGATATAAAATACAAAATGAAAATAGTTGCAAAAGAATGGTATAATTGGGACAATGTAAAATTTTTTTAATTTCTTTTTAATATTCCTATAGAATTATCTTTTAAATTAAAAGAAGTTTCAAGTGAATACATACTTATCGATTGAAGCATACACAATTCTCTCTATAGCCACTGGAGTGTGTCTTTCCAAAAATATTGACATAAATGTTAGTTCTTTTGTCACATTATGAGTATTACTTATTGGACATTATCTAAGGACTAATCCAGTCTTCGTGTCCATTTTGGGTCCTACAGAACAGTCTAGGCCATATTCAAAGACTCTTCTCTGATAGGGTCAGCTTGAATAGGAGCGATTTTAAAATCTTCATAAAAGTTCTGTTAGCATCGTGTCACTACAAGATTCAAAATCCATTTGCTCTCCTACTGGGAGTCTGAAATGTTAACTAGAAAGTGTACATCTTTCCTCTTTTCTTTCCCAATTCTAACTGAAGGTTCCGCTTTGGTTCTCCTTAAAACAATCTTCGCATTGCACCTATAGTTAACAATAACGTACCCTACACTTAAAAATTTATTAAGATGGTAGATCTCATGTTAAATATTCTAATAATAATAATACATCAGTGCTTAACAGATGAAATCATTTTCTCTATTTGTCCTCCCTTCCAACTTCCTCTTTCCCATAGTTGAAGGTTTGCTTTCTTGCCGAATTCTCAGTTTTTCCTACCAGATGAATGGTATGACTTTTATTTTCTTCCTCCCCACTTTTTTCCACTGTTTAAACCATTAAGAAGTTATCTATACTATCCCAATGCTTTCAACACCAATAATAGAAAATTATATATAGCAAATCATCTTTGAGTGGTACAGTAGCCACTGTCATCCAACGAGTTTTAAAAAAATGATTTCTCTTATTGAATACCAATTCTGCCTCTGGGCTTAACTAGAAGTACAGTAAATATTCTTCCTAAAATGCTACCCTAGGTCACCACATGTCAGACTCACCTGACACACTCAAGGCCCTATTCCCATTACAAACACAGTGAAATACTATAGAACAAATAACAACTAATACCCACCACTCAGAAAAAGAGTCTGTATAATACCCAAGAGCAAAAGAAAGAGAAATCCACAAGCTCCAGAATCAAAGAGAAAAAATAAAGCAAGAGTGGTGAGTACTAGCTGAAATCACCAAAACCCATAGGAATTTGGGCCACAAATATAGGTCCTAAGAACTTGGTGGGAGGTGGGGGGTAGATTCTAAGGCTCAAACAGGGACAAAACATGGCTTATGATTCAGGGGAAGCAGGAGAACTAGAACTGGGACTCTTCCTAGCAAGAAAGCTTGCTAAGTGCCCAAGGCCTTGTGCAGAGGGGGAAAAAAAAAAAAAAAAACCTATCTGTGAGAAATCAAAACCACGTTTCTGTTATCTGTATAGAGTATATTAGCATAACTAGATTAGATAGATAGAGAGATAACTGATCCATAACCATCAAAACCCCTAGGACTCTGGTAGGAGCAAACAGAAAACCTACTCTGTAGGGACACTTTCACATCTTAGGTTACAGTAAACTTGCAAAGAAAAACCAATTCCCACTGAAGATGAGCTCACAAGAAAATATTACAAAGTACATGATGAAAAAACTAAAATGAATAGATTTTAGTTGATGTAGATATGCAAAAAGAAGGAAGAATAACACCCCAAAAACTATGGATAAAAGATCAAACCAAAAAAAAAGTCTGTAAAATAAATTTAAAATAACTTTTTCAAAAAGTATCTAAAACCATAATGAAAAAAGCAGGACAGTATAAACCAATCACAAGCAGAGCTGAAATAACTGAAGACACTTCCAGAAATAAAAAATTTAATAGATCATTTAAAAAATCGTGTTTCATAAATGATGGAAAAATTAGTGAACTACCTAGAAAGTAGGAAAAAGAGAGAGGGAGACAGAGAGAGGTATTAAGGAGTGTGGAGGCTCGGATGCAATGTCCAGTGCCTACTAGGATTTCCATGATGAGTTAATAGTGAAAATGGGGGATAAAAAATATTCCAAAGAGATAACTGGGAAGAAATCATAACCAGGTTTGAGGAAATAAGTGAGACTTCAAAAGAAAAAAGAAAAAGAAGTCCTGTGCAAAATATATATAACTAAATGCACAACTATAGTCGTAGCATGATGAAACGTGGAAGACAAAGAGGAAATATTAAAAGTGACCAGAGAACAGAGACCAGACAGAAAAGAGATTAACCACAAAGGAGCCAGTGTGAATTGATACAGGACTTCTCATCAGCAAGAACAGATACCAGAACACAATGAAACAATATCTTCCAAGTGCTGGTAACCTAAACAACTGTCAGGCAAAATGATCATTCAAGAACCAGGGGGAACTGAGAAAATGTTGAGGGAAAGACTGAAAGATTTTCCACTCATAGACATTTAATTAAAGAACTACCAAAGTATGTCTTCAGTAACAAGGAAATTAAGCCCAGAAGGGGAAAAAAATTAAATTCAAGAAGCAAAGGCACACAAAAGAAACTAGTTAGCAGTTGAGAAATCCAGATAAATGTCGATACAATTAAAAATACGGCAACAATGGTCAATTTTAGAAGGATTTTAAAGCAGTAGAACTAAGGAATTTGGTGACAATAACATGAGAGATGGGAGTCAGAAGCCTTGTATTTTGTAGACGAGGAGGATAGAGATACCATTTAACTTTGGACTCTGTTAGCTAAGGAATACTTGTAAAATTGTAGGAGTAGCCCAAATTGACTAAAATTAGAATGTATACATTCCAAAAACAGTAGGTG
The DNA here is from genome assembly GCF_028021215.1 of Eschrichtius robustus. Taxonomy (NCBI): domain Eukaryota; kingdom Metazoa; phylum Chordata; class Mammalia; order Artiodactyla; family Eschrichtiidae; genus Eschrichtius; species Eschrichtius robustus. Next base: position 140,685,212 of record NC_090829.1, read on the forward strand.
GGGAGAGGAGGAATAAATACATTTGATAAAGTCAGAAAAGGAGTAAAAATGGGAAGCTGAAAAAACAGTAATAAATACAAATATATATAGTAATAATATTATAAATATATATTTTGTCGATTAAACTCAGTTATCAAAACATAAATATCCTCTTTGGGTTTTTTTTTTTTTTAAATCCGAGTTATTTTCTGTTTACAACAGATAAATTTAAAATGTAAACAGGAATGTTTACCATAAACTTGTTGAAAAAGATATACCTGATATAGCAAGAAAAACTTCACCTACTAACAAAAAGAAAGCTGGAGTAGCGATTTTGTATCAGGAAAAGGTAGATTTTAAGACAAAAGTCATAATGAGGGATGAAGACGGGCAATGCTCCATGATAAAATGGGGTGATTTACCAAGAAGATACAAAAAATCCAGAAGCTCTATGCCCCTAATAAGAGTCTCAAAATATCGATAGATAAGCAAAAATTAACAGAATTATAAGGAGAAATAGACAAATCTATTATAGGTTATGGAGAGAAATTGTCACTTTCTCCAAAACTACTATATCAAAAAAACTAGTATGCATGGTTCTCAGAGGATGTTTCGTGAGACTTCAGCTGTCACCTGAGATTTGGTGGCTAAAATCCAAAACTGAGGACGAGAGAGACATGAGGGGCTTGGGCTTATTAAGAGGTGGGTGCAGGGCTTCCCTGGTGGCGCAGTGGTTGAGAATCTGCCTGCCAATGCAGGGGACACGGGTTCGAGCCCTGGTCTGGGAAGATCCCACATGCCGCGGAGCAACTAAGCCCGTGAGCCACAACTACTGAGCCTGCGCATCTGGAGCTTGTGCTCTGCAACAAGAGAGGCCGCGACAGTGAGAGTCCCACGCACCGCGATGAAGAGTGGCCCCCGCTCGCCGCAACTAGAGAAAGCCCTCGCACAGAAACAAAGACCCAACACAGCCAGAAAGAAAGAAAGAAAGAAAGGAAGGAAGGAAGGAAGGAAGGAAGGAAGGAAGGAAGGAAGGAAGGAAGAAGCTTTAAAAAAAAAAAAAAAAAGAGAGGTGGGTGCAGTGTCCCTCGCCAGTTTATGTAGGGGATGGGGCCAGTCCAGGATGTTTCCTAGGGACGCTGGAAGAGACAGCGAGTCTTGAAGCCTCTTGCTGATACAGAGATGAGCTTGGGAATCAGTAAGAGCCGCCTGCCCAGCAGGAGGCTGCCAGGGCAAACAGAGGGACCCTGGAAGCAATCAGGCCAAAAGGGGTCTCCCACTCCAGGGAACCTTATAGATCCCCCTGATACCCTTACACATGGGCTGCCACCCAGAGGGCCTCAGTAGGACAGTATCAGACACACAGCGACAGCCCAGCTTCTCCTACAGAAGCAGCCAGACAACTCATTTCACCTTATACCCACCCCTATACCCCATACACTGGGGAGCCAGAACCAGGTGGGGGACAGATAACAGAATAGACCTCCCCCTCTATATCCCCGTGGCCTGTCCCTCATGCCTTGGAGGGCAGTTTAGGGAGGACGGAGGGGTAAAATCACGTAAGAGTTTTTAATTAGTCTAGACCAGACTTTTACAAATGGCTGAAGGAGACTGGAAAGTTTGAATCTACCAGCGAGTCAGCAAGAAGGGCTGTAAAAGAGATTCATCTACACAAGGATAAAAACAGAGGGTGAAAAAAAAATCGCTGAATGTGCCTATTACAGATAGATTTGAAAAACACAATGATCCAGCTAGATCTAACAGGTTTTCAAAGGATCCTGCACAAAGTAGAAAAATTACACTCTTTTCATGCCCATGTGGAGGATTTATAAAAACTGACTAGGTAGTAGGTCCCAAAGAAATAATCCACAAATGCCAAAGAATGAATATCCACACTCTCTCACTACAATGAAACAAGATTAGAAATAACAAAAAGACGTCTCAAAAAAAAAGACTTTTGAACTAAAAAATAATCTAATTATGAGTCGAAGAAAACTATGAAAAAATTAGAACTGAACCACCAGAAAAATCGGTATATAAACTAGACCTACACATACCAATATTGATAAAACTTAAAACATAAAGTTGAGTGGAAAAGCAAACTGCAGAAGAATATGTAAGGAATAACACTATTTGTGTAAAAAATGTTTAATGCATTTACAGAATACACGTGTGTGCGCCTGTGTGTGAATGTGTGTGAGATGCGTGGCACATACGTGCAGAGTGAGGGGAAGAATACACACACCCATTTCTGGCCACTGAATGGAGATGGGAGAGCCGAGACTGGGAAGGGACGTAAATGAATCACTGACTATTTGAAGTATTTCTTTCAAAAGAATCTGAAGAAAATAACAGCTAAGTGTTAGCAAATGTTAAACCGGGTCAGTGAGTACATGGATTTTGTTTGTTTCATTATGAGCGGTCTTGGCGTATTTCAAATACACACCATTAAAGAAGAAAAGCCACTCCAAACACGCAAAGCCTGTTTCTAAGGCAGCTTCTGCTTCTCTGAGTGTGGCTCTGGCTGGAGCCCTGCAGGCGGGATGGACCAGAAGCCACGATGAAGGAAGGAGGGAGGTGCGCGATCACAGCGGGTTGTGATTCAGCACAGAAGCGCTGCCATCAGCATTCAAACACACAGCAAGTAACTGAGAGCAGCTAATGCTTCACTTGCTCCTACCCACAAAAGCAAAGCTTCCCAGGAAGGAACGAGAAGTGAAATGTTTTCCTAAACATGCCGGATTCTGACAAATCAGCTCCAACCTCAGATCCTGGTGGGGTGAAGGGCACACCTTCAAAGCTCCTGGCAGCTCCCGGCCACGCCTGCTTCTGTGCAACGGCAAAGGTCATGACCCAAAAGCTGCCCATCCGTGGCCTCAGCCTCCCTTCTGTAACAGGTCAACCTGGCCAGCGTCCACCCACACCTCCGCCTTCCAGCCTCCCCCGTCTTAAACCCGATCCCCGCCGTCAATGTGGAGGAATGCCAGCAGGAGGGGGCTGGATTCCTCGAAGTTTCGATGAAAACACAGCATGCAGACCGAAGTGGGCGATATTGAATTGCAATCATACCGTGCTTACGGACAATGAACTTTTGATCCGAGCCATCGTTCTGCTCTGCGGCGTGGGAAAGGAAACCTCAGGAATGATACTCGCCTTCCTGTGACCACACAGCCCCGTGCATCTGGGCAGCCTCTCCCCATCCAGCGCCTGGTCCTGCACACAAAGCAGGGACGCGCAGGAGGAGGAGAAGTCCACGGAGAGGTTGCAAAAGGAAGACAGTGCTTCCCATGAAGGAGGACAGACGCTTCGAGTAAGATGGCTCAGCGAAAAAGCCCTCAGCTCTGTTCCCCCTGTGCTGCCACCAGAAACTCCTCTCGCCCAAGAACCACCGAGACCGGCCGGCGGAAGGTGGGACACAGACGTGCCAGCTGCTCAGACCCCAAATCGTCAGCTTCGTCCTCACTTCCTCTCCTCCTCTCACGCCCAAACCACAGCCAGAATGCGATACACCCACCCCCAGACCTCCAGGAAAACCACCCTGCACCAAACCACTATCGTTTCTCATCCGGATTCACCCCAGAGCTTCCTGTGTTTTCTGCTTCGAACCAAAAATATACTGTCCACACGGCAACCAGCGTGATCCTGTAAAAACATACATGATATCATGTCACCCCCCCCCCCCCCCGCTCAAAACCCTCAGTGTTGGGCTCCCATCTCACACGGATTAAAAACTGAAGACCCACGTCCTCACTGCGGCCTGTCAGCGCCCTCCATCCTCGGCCCTCCCTTGTTTCTCTGACCTCATCTCCACTCTTCCCGGTCCCTCTGTCCCCCTCCCACACTGGCCCCTTTGCTGCTTCTCAACGCAGAAGGCACCGGCTGTCCCCTCTGTCTGGAATATTCCTCCCCAGCTAGCTGATGGCAGCCCCTCACCTCCTGCAGGGCATTCACTCAAATGTCACTCCTTCCATTACCGGTCACTATAAAATCCTGACCCTCAACATTCTCTATTCCCTCGTCCCTGCTTTACTTTTCTTCTTAGCACTAATTTCTACCCAATCAGGCCTTTTGCTGTTTATCTCTTTTTTTTGGACTGTCTCCCCGGGGAGAACGGACGCTCCAAGGGCACGGCCCTTAGTCTGCTCTGCTCTCAGTTGTATCCTCAGCACCCAGAGCAGGGCCTGGCACGTAGGTCATGAGCAATAAATCTCTGTGAACTGAACTACACTGAGAGTCTATGACAAAATAGGAGGGTAGGGAAGGCCGTACTTCTGTTTTCTGGTTTATGAAACTCCTGCTAAGCAGGAAAAAAAAAAAAAGGTGTTCTGTGTGATTCTTCTTTCCTGAGTCAAAATGTTAATGCCTTTGGTTTTCAAATAAACTAAATTTAGTCGGAGATATTTTAAATGAGTTTTGTCATTAAGTTATATGTACTCTAGCTTGTAAATAGGAGGAAGAATGTGGGTGACATTTCCAAGACTGTAGCAAACGCCAGCCAAGTAAAAAACATACAAAAATGTCCTGAGGGTCCAGCCATGTCCTGCTTGAAGAATTCCACTTTACAAAATCATGGTCATAAAATGTTTAGAAAAGTTTAAAATACTACTTAAGCGGGACCTTAAAATTTTGCTCAAAAATAGTTTCCTGAAAATGTGATTGACTCGGATTGATTTCCCTCTTTTTCTTCCCTTTTTTTTAAGAAATAACATAATAGGAGTAGCATTTTGATTAAAGCATATTAGTAAAACTTTGATATTTTATTTGGTTATAAAATGTTTTTCATTTTCTATCATTACACATGGTGCCTCCCTTATAGTCTATTTTTCATAAGGCTAAAATCATGTGTCATGGGAGGATTCCTTTTACATCAAGAGCATTTGCACATATTAAATCCTATACGTTCCTTTTAGAAATGTCCCCTTGCCTTCCTCCATCTTCCATTTCAACTGGAGAATTATTTAAATGTTTATGAGTAAAACGATGAAGAAATAAAACACAGCAGCTAGGTACCATTACAGTTATTTGCTTTGACATTTCTAAGCAGCAGATTATGTTTGCAAACCATGTTAACTGTTTGTAAAAGATGTACAACTCTGAACAGGGAGAACCCTCGAAGTCCCAATTCATCTTAGTTTGCTTGCTGGTTCTTATCGGCATAACAAAATATTCATCTTGTCAACTGCATTTCAAGCACACAATTGGATTGGCGTAGCAGGGACTCTGGATGTGTCCACCCCAGGGCAGCCGGGGACACACTGATCATCTTATTTAAGACTGTTCAGTAAACTCACAAGTGAGTCCAAGATGCTAAACTGCCATGAGTTTAATCTATTTATTTATTTATTTATATATATTTTTTTGGCTGTGTTGGGCCTTCGTTTCTGTGCGAGGGCTTTCTCCAGTTGCGGCGAGCAGGGGCCACTCTTCATCGCGGTGCGCGGGCCTCTCACCGTCGCGGCCTCTCTTGTCGCGGAGCACAGGCTCCAGACGCGCAGGCTCAGTGGTTGTGGCTCACGGGCCTAGTCGCTCCGCGGCATGCGGGATCCTCCCAGACCAGGGCCCGAACCCGTGTCCCCTGCATTGGCAGGCAGACTCTCAACCACTGCGCCACCCGGGAAGCCCTGCCACGAGTTCAAAAAAGAAATCACGGGCCTTTAGTCGGGCTTAGTTTCCAAAATAAAAGTTAGAACAAGCAGCTACTTTCTAGTACATTGTTGATGTGTGTTCTCTAAGAAGTGACCACACTATAAAATTCGACGATCACAGCGTCATCAGAGCTGTTGGATGAACTCATGAAGCCCAGACGCTAAGGCACACATGACCACATTCCAATGAAAACGAAACGCAGTCATGGAGAGCACCACTTCCCTTCCTTCCCTGTTACAGTGGGCTGCCCATGACTTTCATACACTGTCCCTAGAGCGCCAACTTCAGCACACCGCAGCGGTCAACACACCTGCAGACCAGGGTTCTTCACTGTTCACTGTGGGGACAAGCAAGGGACAGCGCCGCGTTTTTCCCCTCTGTCGTCTCCTTCAATCCATTCCCACCAACTCCCTCACCAGCAGACAGACTGCTGTCCTGGTAAAACAGTGAGGGTGACCAATGGCCCTGAAGTTGCTCCACTCCTTCCCATTAGGAAGCAGAGAGGCACCCTGAAATCCGAGATACCTGGTGAATCCCGCACCTCCCGAAAGCAAATAACCTGCTTGCAGAACTTAACCGGCAATACCAGCGTTACCCACACAACCCGCTGCTACCTCACCGGTAGATAAGATGCCGGGTGATGCCAGTGTAAATCTGAGAGGTGCTGAATTATCCAGCTGTGTAAAACGATTATCTGAATACAACGTCCAAAGTGATTTGACTTGGGGCCTAAAAGGTCCCCCCCAGTTCCTACGCCTTGAAGTGAAGCCGCCGTACGTGTGGACGGCACCTGTTAAAGATGCCTGTGTGGACCTCTGGAAAGGTCTTCTGGAAGGAAGCAGCAGAGCACGATGCTGGGCTCCGTGGGCTTTGAGGTCAGGGTCAATTCCGATTCTGGCTCCGACGTTTACGATTTGTGCGACCTTAGTTAAATTCCTAACCTCCCCGAGCCTCAATTTTGTGGTCAATGGAAACCATCTCAGAGGTAGTTGTAAAGCTATTGAGACAAGGTCGGTAAAGCAACTGGCATGCAGAGAGCCAGATAAATAAATGGCTTCTATTATATAAATAATAATAATGATATTAAATACAGGCACACCTCAGAGACAGGGCAGGTTTGGTTCCAGACCACCACAATAAAGTGAGTTACACGGAATTTTCGGTCTCTCAGTGCATATGAAAGTTATGATCACAGGATACTGTGGTCTCTCAAGTATGCGATAGCACGATACCTTAAAAAAATGTACATGCCTTAATTAAAAAATACTTTATTGCTAAAAATGCTATCTTTTAGCATTCAGCGAGGCGTCAACTTTTTGCTGGTGGAGGGCCTTGCCTCCGTGTTGGTGGCTGCTGACTGATCAGGGCGGTGGCTGGGAAGGTAGGGGTAGCTGAGCCAATTACATACAATAAGACAACAATGAAGTTGCCGCATCCATTGACTCTTCCTTTCCCTTGAACACTTAGCAGCCATCGTAGGGTTATTAAGTGGCCTAATTTCAGTATTGTTGTGTCTCAGGGTAGAAGGGAGTCTGGAGGAGAGGGAGGGAGATGGGGGAACAGCAAATTGGTGGAGCAGTCAGGACACACACATTTATCGATTAAATTCACCGTCTTATATGGGTGAGGTTCATGGCGCCCCAAAACAATTATTAACGGTGACATCACTGATCACAGATCACCGTGACAAATATCATAATAAAGAAGAAAGTTTGAAATATTGCAAGAATTACCAAAATGTGACACAGAGACATGAAGTGAACAAATGCTGTTGGAACAATGGCCCCGAGAGACTTGCTCCATGCAGGGTTACCACAAACCTTCAATTGGCAAAAAACACAGTATCTGTGAAGCACAACAAAAAAACGAAGTGCAGTAAGAAAAGGTCCACCTGTAACAATACTCATAATACATGACAGTTGATTATCAGAATGTAAGCTTGAGGCAGGGGCGTGCTGGTATGTAAAGTGTTGTCTGTTTCTTAGAAAAAAAAGCCCCAATTTGTAGCCATTACCAATTTCCATGGTGCAAATACTCCCACTGGGGCCAGCTGCCAGCTATCAACGTGATGTCACTGAATGCAGACTTGGGAAGATAAGTTACACTATCAACTCCTATGAGTGGTAAGAGCTGACAGCAGCTCAGCGCTGGTCCGGCCCCGTGGTGATTCCTGTTGTTCATTGTGGGCTCCCACGTGTGTGGCAATAACACCTGGCATGTGGGCACTAAGAAACATTAAGTGAATGAATGGATGGTTGATTATGATTCTTCAGGCACTCAGCTGTTTTCATCTCTTAATCATCTGGCATAGATTTGACCTGGGACTCAGAAAAAAAATGTTTTGATGAATATCAGAATAGGGAAGGGATATGTTTAAGAGCTTGGGTTGCGGCCCACACTCAGCTGTGAGCACACCAAATAAGGACCGTGCTTTCCCATCACCTCTGCCCGTCTACATTGATATCAACCTATATATGGAGCCAAAGGATTCGGAAAACCAAGAAATTCCCTGAAGATTCCCAACCAAGGTCCATCCATACATCAGAATATACTGAGAGAGACAGCATCTCATCAAATTATCTGCCTGGATTTCTAGCAAAGAGGCCTAAGGAGTCACATCACATTCTGCTTCCCCAAACCCAACTTCTAAATGATCTCCACCTGGAGATAACAGAGTCGCATTTAATAACACTGCTGTGTCTGGGTAAATGTCATTTTTTTCCCTCATGGATTTTGGCAGAGATGGCTTCAAGCTTCTTCCAATTCTAAGACTCAATGGTACCATAAATATGTCTTAACTAAGGAAATTTAATGAAAAATTCCCCTGGAAAGAGCTGTTCATGGGGAAACACGGGCCCAGCACACCTCAGGCACAGATCACGTGCTCTTTTCCAGCCCATCTCTCCAACCACAGCAGACCTGGAACGGCCTGCCAGGAGGATCCTGCAAACAGGCCCATGTTCAGCCTTCCCCCAAACCAAATGGAAAGGGCAGGCAGACCGCTTGCCCAGCACAGGGAACTCTCCACGCACCATCAGTCGCCCCTGACATTTAGGAGAACATTTTATTTAATAAGTTTAGAGTTGTCCTGAAAAACGTCTCTCTGCCTTCATTTTAAGTGGCCTTGATGGATTTTTTAAAGAAAAAATAAGGGTAGCGAGGCACCCTGTTCGCTTCACCTCCTTCCTCACCTCTTCAGCTTATGACAACATTCACTGGACAGGAGACAGTGCAAGCCCCGAACCCATTTCTATTCCACATAGTGACTCAAGCAACTGATAATGTTTCTATTTCATGGAAGTGGTATGGAGATTTCCATCAGTTTCTGTATTATTTCCATTTCATCGTGAACACTTGATACCAGGTGTTCAGACTGAAACTGAATGTCGTTTGTTTCCTAAATGCTTTGTTGAGAGTCTGCTGCTGAGGAAGCACCAGGAGGAATCCGTCTCCAGAGGAGAGAGGCAAGGAAGGCTCTCTCTTCCCCATAGGGATGCTCTCACAGGTGACAGCAAGCAGAGCGGGGGAGCACCCAGTGGCCCCAAGTCAGCCTGGAGCCGCCCCGGGAGGCAGGGCAGCCTGGAGTCGCCCCTGGGAGGCAGGGCAGCCTGGAGCCGCAGGTGAAGGGATGACCAGGGGCATGAGGCCATGCGTGTCGGGTGCAACTTCTGCTGCTTCACGGGAGGACAGGGGGATGGAGGCTTCCAGACCATCAGCAGTCAGATTAGAAAGTCAGACGACATCGAAAATCAAGGCAAAGCCATAGGTGGGAAACTGACAGAATCACCTGCAGCAACCCAGCTCCCAGCCCCACAGAAGTCGGGAGCCAAGCCTGGAGTAAGACCCCATCGCGTAAGATGCTTTGAGGAGTGAAAGTGGCCTTGCAGGCTGTGCAAAACCAGGGTCAAAAGAGCAGCTTAGAATAAACAGATTCATTCAGGAGATGACAGGAGTGGAAAGAGCAAACATCAGGATACAAATTGGTGAAAATTTATATACAGGCCCCTTAGAAACCATAGTGGACGATGAAAAAGTAACACAGAGTGATCATCAAAAAGCAACTTAGATCAGGTTGAATCTCAAAGACATTCTTTGGCCCCCAAAGCAAGAAGCCTGGTTGGTAACACTTTAAATCGCCATAACTATAAGGTTAGCAAGAATGATCAAATCCCCTCACTTGGGGAAAAAAAAAAAAGGAAAAGAAAGAAAATTTTTTTAAAACTTTAAAAATTCATAACTTAATAAAAGACAATAGTGGGCCCTTCAGAAAATCTCTCTAGAGAAAGGCCATGGCCTCTGGGCAGTGCAGCTGTTCTGTCACTAGAGCAGTAATGGCCCCACCTCCCCCAAGACATGGGGACATTCAGGACCAGCCAGCACTGAAAAAATTGTGCATCCCCCCCAAGACGGGGAAGAGAGTACATGAGGACTAAGCCCGCTGAGGTGCATTCACGCTCCCCTCCACCACTCACTAGCAGTGTGACACTGGTCAAGTTACAACTTTGTGCCTCAGTTCTACCAGCTATCAAAGGAGAATAAAATTATCTAAGCCCCCTGGATTGTGGGGACCACTAAGTGAGTGGCTCTGTGTTGGAGACTGGAACCCAGTTCTGAAAATTTAGCGAGTACTTAATAAAACAAAGTTAATGACCAAGGAAGGAACTGAAGAGGAACCTAAAATATTAAGGAGATGTCACGGTAAAGGGTAATGGGAAGCTGGGTTAAGTGGGAAGCCTATCGGGTCCGCCAGGTATTTCCAATCAAATCAAATTCACTGGGTTCTGCTGCCATCCATCTCCTGACATATCCAAGATGGCGCCAATGACAGACTCTACCTGTAGACTCCGTCCCTTCCTCATACCCAAGGCAGTCCAGATACTAAGCTGAAAGTATTTCAAGGACTCCAGCTTCATGAGCCAATGGAGTCTGGTATTGTGGCCCACAGACCTGGAATCCAGAGAACCAGAGAAGAGCCTTGGGCACTTCTAAATGTCTCCTTCAAGACCTGACATTTCCTCCTTCTCCCTCTCCCCCTTCCTCCTTCTCCCTCTCCCCCTTTTTCTTCCTTTTTCCCTTTTTCCTCTCTCTCCCACTCAATCTCACTGCAATCCCAGCTTACCTCACCCCCTGGCCTCACAGTTCATTAACACCGTGGCCCTCAGTCTTACCTGGAAAGAAACAAAATGGCACACGGGGTCTCCTAGCAAACCCCAGAGCATTGCTTTTCTGAGAGTCTAACTAATGGGGACAGCTCAGGAGGCCCTGCACAATGTACTAGGTGAATCTACTATATTTCAATCTACACTGCCTGACACAGTTTATAGAGCCAGAATTTATTACCAGCCTTATGGCTTCATAAATTAGCTAGTCAAGCCACTGCCCCATCTCAGTGCGCTCTCGTATCCGTAAATTTATGGTATGCTGGCTTCACGTAGCATTACTGCCATCGCTTTCCAGTACCATGAGCATTAATTTTATCCTGGGACATAATTCATCACAGCTATTATGAAAATACCAACAAAAACACAAGAGGAAGAAAAATATGTAGGTTATGGTCTAATTGCCTGAATCTATCCCCAAAGGAAAGGAGATACTTGATAAAGTTTGGATGATTTTTGAATGTGCTTAGTGTTATTTCAACTCAAAAAGCTTTACACACTTGAATGGGAAAACATGGGGTGAAGAGACCATTGACAATCCGCAGAACGCCAGCCAAGCAGAAGTGCTGCGTTCTGTTGAGATATCTGGGCTGGGTTCCCTCTGTAAATCAGTATTTTAAGTGTTAGATAAAGAGACTCCATAAATCAGGATTATATTCCTTCCACATGATCTGGTGTCTTCAGCAAGGATCTTCTGCTATTTGGCTGTTTGGTCTGGTCAGGTTTTACGTGGTCAGTTGCGAGTTTGGTTTGGTTTCGGGGTTGGAGAGGTTGAGCGGTGGAAAAGCTATGACTTGTTCTTTTGTTCTACTTCATTATTCCAAGGACTAAGAACAATGCCAAGTCAACTCTCCTGCCCATGTGTAATAGCCAAAACGAACCTTTGGCTTCTAGCTACAAAATCCCCACTGTGTTCTGCAGCCCTGCAGCCAGCTTGTCTGCTTAGGAAGGAACAATACTGTAATTTGAAAATGACCAACGAAACAGAACACTGGTTCTATTTATTTTAAAATACAGCTTACGTTGTCTCATGCATAAGGAATAGATTTTTTTCAATAAATTAAAAAATGGAGATTCTGAGCCATTAAAATCTGAGCCATCACTAAGATTTTAAGGATGCCACAGCAGCTGACTTTATCACGACATTGTGTAGCAGAAAAAGCATGGATTTAGGAGACAGAAAGATATGGATTTGAATGTGGGTGCCACCATTAACTATTATCCAAGGACAGGCCTTTCTCCCCACCAGTCCAGAGCTAAATCGAGTTTCCCCTTGCAGATGTGGTCAGGGGTCATCAGGTGGGGAGCAGAGAGCTGGTAAATTTGGTCTGAGGAGCCTGGAATGTGGAATCTCTTTGGAAGCTGCTTACCCACATGCACGGACACACAGACTTGTTGAGTTAGAAGGGCCTTAGCCATCATCTAGCACACTTCACCCCTGGTCTCCGGGGAAAAGCTGAGGATGATGCCAAGGGTTTTCACCATTTATTAAAAAAGCACAGACTATTGGAGGAACGATTTTAAAGATGCCCATTAGGCATCCAAGTAAGATGTCAAGTCAACAGCTGGATATAGGAATTTGAGTGTGGCGGGACCATCAGGGATGGAGATGTTTGGGAGTCACCGGCCCATGGGTGGTGCTGGAAGCCAGGGGGACTAAATGAGGTCACTCAGAGAGTAACAGACTAACCCCTTCTGTGAAAAAGGAATTATGGCAGATTATTGTGGATTATTGTTCCAACTCGTAGCTCTGTCCCTCCTGTAAGAGAATAATGCAGCCCCACTCGCTGTCTGTGACTTACCCTGGCCTTCCGATGGGCACAGGGCACTCACCTCCTCATTAATTTTGGTCTTGCCCATGCATTTGGTTCTGACCAATAAATGTAGGCAAAAGTGAAAGTGCACCCCTTCCAGGAGGCAACTCTGAGAGGAATCACAGGACCCTGCTCACCCGTCAGCTTCTGCCCCTTCCACCCGGGACCCAGAAAGAGCCCAACAGAGCCACCTCTGACCTGTAGTCTTCCAAGTAAGAAATAAATATCTGTTGTTATAAGCCACTGAGAGTTTTAGGACTGTTTGTTACTGCAGCAAAAGCTAACTAATACATACATGAAAATTATCACCGCCAGTAGATACTTCCCAAAAAGCAGAGTAAGTCTACCTCAAAGATGCCAGGGCCCCAAGCCTGAGAGTGATCCAGGGAGCTGTGCAAGGTCAGCCCAAGGCCAGACGATGAAATGGTCCACGTTTACCATCAGAACTTCCAGACTTCCCTTAGGTGCTCTCCATCCCACTTCCCACCAGTGCCTTTCCCACAGGGAAAACCTGCCCTGAAGAAAGGTTCTGATATGAGCCATTGTGGTAGCTCATTTCGACAAACAGTTACAAGATTTATGAGCCAGCAGAGATGCTTACATACAAAGACGAACACAAGACAATCTTGGCCTTAGTGGGTTGACATCCAGTCTACTCACTGAGTGCAAAAGACTGGGAAATTGACAGAGGGCAGAGACTGCCTTGAACCTCTGGGTAAACAAGCAGGCGACTGCTCTGTAATGCAGCCTGACCCAGCACCTGTGGGACTCTGGGTCATGCCCACACTGCTCAGGTGCAGCCCCAGGTATGCCAAGCCACAGGGAAGAAGGGTGGGCACACCCTGCAGTCACCACCACCTCAGGTGCCGCCATCCACTGTGCCAGGACACAACCTGTCACGAGCCTTCCATTCAGGAGGGGCACTGGATATGCCCTCATTTTGACCATAATCTGGGCTTTTCACTCTCCACAGGTCAATACAACTCACCAAAGAGCATTCCTCTTTGCGTTCTCAGCCAAATCAATGGAGGAGATTGAAGGCTGGCTGACATCTAGGAAAATGAGACTCTGCCATTCCTGAATGAAAGGTTTCTTAGGTCTCTTTCAATATCAAATAGCTAACACACACACACACACACACACACACACACGCACACACAGTCTGCATGAAGTAAACAGAAAGCAAATGAAAACACTGATTCATTTTTCTTTCAGCGCAGATTAGATTCAAAGTTAGAGAAGACCAGCCAAATGTAAGATCTTTACACATTATCTCTGAACTATTTGTCATGCTCAAAATATGATTTCATTTATCTCTTCACCTGTCGGGTAGTGTCTGGGGGTTTTGTCACCTGAACTATAATAGCACGTTTCGCAGTATCACAGCGCAACAGAGCTTTTACACGTGTTAGCTTGTTTTACACATCACTGTAGCAGAAAATGAAAGTCCTAGACTCAGATGTGTTGCTCCCTAAAGAGAAGAAGCACATGTGGTGCTCTGCACGGACAGAACACCTCTGACAAAGGCATAGATGATCACCTACCCGGGAGGAATTGAACTTGAAATGAATCTATGCATTTGGGCCCCTTGCCCGTGACACACAAGAAACCTTCCATAACGAAACAAGGCAATTCGTAACATTCAGTCACTAGATTTCTTAAAGGACATCCTGGCTCTATCTTCACTAAAACATAATTCAAGGGAGCCATTTCTTCCCTAGCAAATTTTTTACAAAAGAAGTTTTGAAGCTCTCAGAGTTGTTGTTATCACATAGCAAATAAAAACATTCTTGAGATGCTTTTCATTTTGAAGAGAGAAACTACTTATTAAACAATCTCAGCTTTCTTCATCCTTCAGGCTGCGTTTGAAGCCTTAGGGTAAAGCTCTGAGCTGAGCCGACCATGCGACTTAGACGACCTCACTCCTACCTTTTGGGTCACCTCTGGCCATTCCTCACCATCCATCCTATGGTCCGGCCTCGGTGAACCGCTGACTGTCACCAGAACGCATAAGCACTAGGTGGCATGCTTTTGCATATGCCTCCTGGAAACTTCCTCCCTACTCAATCCAGCTAACTTGTGTTTGCCTTTAGACCCAGTGCACGCACTGGCTCTTCTGAGAAGCCATCCTTGACCCCCGGACAGTCTGTCTCCTGTCTCCCTCCATCCTCGTGTAACAACCTGGGTTTGACTCTCAGCTGCACCACTGGCCAGCTATGTGATAATGGTATGAGCCCTCACAGAGCAACCAAATTCAGCTACATAGCCAAAGTCAGTAAGAAGAAGTGCTAAAAACACTGTATGTCATTTGGAAAGATGCACTGGCAAGCGAAACAATGAAACTATCAAAACTTAAGCAGCATTTTACATTCAAAACATTTTTTTTAAAGCTCAAAACAAAACAAAAAAAATATTTGCAAGAAACAGCATTCATTGAAAAGCAACAGAAGCAGGTGTTCAATATTTCATATATAAAATGAATGCTTTTGAAGACTTCTAGTGAAGAGGGACTTGGGTTGCAAAAACTAAAAACAAACAAAAACATAAAATCGTCAAGACATCCATGTAAAACTGCATCAGAGGAGTCTATTTGGGAATGTTAGGTGAATCTGTGACCAAAAAAAAAAACAAATAGGTACATCAAATACCATTTCCCAATGATATCCTAACTCAAAGTTTTCAAGACGGGACAGAGAGCATAGCTACAATTCCAGGGATCTAGCATGAAATAGTTGCCCAGCTTAAGGTGCATACACTTGAATATAAACTCAACAACTGCCTCCTTTCTAGAGAAAGTCTCGTGCTACAAGGAAAAAAAACGTCAGCTGCATAACACACTTAGTGACATAGGACCTGAAAGCTAATGCAGTACATTCAATATTTCTGTCTTCCTTACGCGATATTATGGAAGACGAGCAGAAATGAACTCCAGTGTTTCTCTAAGAAACCAGTATTTTCCCAGCTTTTTAAAGATGTGAACTAGACAGACTTGCTTATTCATCTGATCTCCTCAGTATTTTTACTTTTTTGTAAAAAGGAACATTTATTTATTTTTGGCTGAGTTGGGTCTTCGTTGCTACGCACGGGCTTTCTCTAGTTGCAGCGAGTGGGGGCTACGCTTCATTGCAGTGTGCAGGCTTCTCGTTGTGGCGGCTTCTCTTGTTGCAGAGCACGGGCTCTAGGCACGTGGGCTTCAGTAGTTGTTGCACGCGGGCTCAGTAGTTGTGGCTCGCGGGCTTTAGAGCACAGGCTCAGTAGTTGTGGCGCACGGGCTTAGTTGCTCCGCAGCATGTGGGATCTTCCTGTACCAGGGATCGAACCCGTGTCCCCTGCACTGGCAGGCGGATTCTTAACTACTGTGCCACTAGGGAAGCCCCTCCTCAGTATTTTTAAATATCATTAATACTCCTAGGCAAAGAAGGGATGCAGTGTTTTTTCAATGTGTATCTTTATATAACTATGCATAAAAGAGTCTGGAACTATATAAATCAACATAGTAACAGTGGATAACTCTACAGGGACATTACAGAGAGTTTTTTTCTTCCTTTTGCTTCTCTGTATTTATCATCTTATTCTACACTGAATTCCACTCATGCCATTAAGAACTAAAGACCACAGAGTCATAAGAGGGTGACATGAGTTCAGCCATTTAAAAACATCTTTAAGAGCTTTGCCTGTCTAAGGGATCACGTGAGCTGTCTATCACTGACGGACCCCACACGTCACCCAGAGCCACAAACACAACCAGTATGAATGTGATGACCTTAGGATGCGGATGAGGAAGGGTCAGTTAAGCACACAACACCCCACCCCTAGCTACTGGGCCAAGCAAAGCGTTAGAGCATTCATTCCAGGATGTATCTATAGCAGAATAACTGGGAACGCGGCACAGTCTGACAGTTGGGCAGCTCAAGAGTCTACCTGGCCACCTCCTTCCCAGGGTCTTGTTTCCCACGGAAGTGGGGCCCTCCCGGGGCAGGGGGGCACAGCACCTCTAATTCCCTTCCCATCAAAACCTCCCACCTCTTCGGTCCACATGCTCCAAGCTCTCAGAATAACCCCTGTTATCCACAGAGCCAACCAGGCTAGGTCGAGCACTTTTACACAATTTCTCATAAACAATCACTGTTCATGACATCTGTATTATTAACTTTTTTCTCTTTTATCAAAAGATAAAGAGAGCAGCGATACACAGCTTTTGCTTATAAATGACTAGGGTCCTCCAAAGTGTCCCCCTTCTACCGAAGTATCCTAAACTAATTAATATTATCATTATTATTATTGTGGTTATTACTATCACTATTATTATTAATGCTAAGTAATGACCTGTTTTTAGGTAGACAACATGTACAATCCAGTAGGAAAGTTTCCCATGCTGAGTTCACAATCACAGCATCCTGCAGCCCCTGGACAGGAATATAGAAAGCTCAGAGATGCCTGCTTGTAGACCTCTCCAGTGGGAGACAGTGACAGGTAAACCCTCGGAATAGGAGGTAGGAAACCTAAGCCCCTCCATCCCTGCTCAAGCTCTAAGCAGGGAACCTGAGACCAGTCAGCCACTCTCTCTGCCATAGACCAGAGGCGATTATAACTGACTTCCAGGACTGGTACACCAGGACCCTAGGACCTCCTCCACCGGGAGGTTCGCATCACAGTCAAAGCAACAGACAAGTGTATTAGTTAGGATTCATTTTAGTTGTAAGCAACAGAGATAACACTGACTTCTTTCTATCATTGTATTTATTGTCAGTTGATACTTACCCTGAAACCCTCATTTTCTTCTATAGTTATATTTGCTAGTATAAAGAATCCATTTTGCACCAGACACATTTATACATGTCAAACATATTTTTTCTGTTCATTATTAAAGAATGTAATTCTTTACATCCTTCCTATATGAGCCCCTCAAGTGAATATGGACAAACAAGACACTGGGCACATTTTGAAACTTTCATTGTCACAGAGTCTCAGGAAAATTGAGAATAAGCTGGATATCTGAATCCAATATTCCATTAGTTTCATCTATGGCTCTGTGATTTAAGAGATAACATTGACTTTTAAAAATGGTAGCTTTTCAAAACAAGCAACCTAATTTAAAAATGGGCAAAGGGCTTGAACAGACAGTTCTCCAAGGAAGATAGGCAGATGGCCAATAAGCACACGAAGAGGTGTTCAACACCATCAATCATTAATGAAATGTAAATCCAAACCACGATGAGATACCACTTCACGGCCGTTAGGATGGCTACTATCAAAATAACAGACAGTAACTAGTGTTGGTGAGAATGTGGAGAAATTGGAACCTCTGAGCATTACTGATGGGAATACAAAATGGTGCAGCCACTGTGGAAGAGTGTATGGCGGTTTCCCAAAATGTTAAGCATAAAATTACCACGTGACCTATTAATTTCACTTCTGCGTATATACACAAAAGAATTGAGAGCACAGAATCAGACACTTGCATGCCAATGTTCACAGCAGCACTACTCACAGCAGCCAACAGATAGAAAGGACCCAAATGTCCATCAACAGATGAATGGATAAACAAAATTCCATATTATTCAGCCTTAAAAGGGAATGAAATTCTGAAACATGGTACAATATGGATGAACCTTGAAGATATTATGCTGAGTGAAATAGGCCAGACACCAAAAGACAAATACTATATGATTCCACCTATATAAGGTCCCTAAAGTAGTCAAATTCATAAAGACAGTAAGCAGAATAGAAGTTACTAAGGGCTAGGGGAATAGAGGAATGGGGCGTATTATGGACTTAATGTTTGTGTTCCCCTAAAATTAACCTAACTGCCAATATGCCAATTCCCTAACTGCCAATATGATGATATTTGGAGATGGAGCCTTTTGGAGGTAATTAGGTCATGAAGGGGAGCCTTCATGATTGGATTAGTGCCCTTATAAGAAGAGACAAGAGAAAGTTTGCTTCTCTCTGTTTCTGCCATGTGAGGACACAGCAAGAAGGCAGTTGTCTGCAAGCAGGAAGAGGGCTCTCACCAGAACATGACCATGCTGGCACCCTGATCTTGGACTTCCCAGACCCCAGAACTGTAAGAAATATATGTTATTTAAGCCATCCATACTACAATTTTCTTATAGAAGCCTGAGCTAAGACAGGGAGTTAGCTTAATGGGTTTCCAAACAGAGATGGGTTAGCAAACAGAGTTTCCGTTTGTGATGATGAATAAGCTCTAGAAATGGACAGTGGTGATGGTTACACAATATTGTGACTATACTTCATACCACTGAACTGCACACTTACAAATGGCTACAATGGTAAATTTTGTTATATTTCACCAGAATATAATTTTTTTTAATGGTGGCTTAAATCATATCAAAATAGTTAAAGACTGCTATGATTTATCACAGACCCAACTCCTTCTGTTTTGACGTTCTACTACCTCAACACACAGCTTACTTCTTGTAACAAGATGGCTGCTCCAACTCCAGTCATCACATCAGCAATCCAGCAAGTAGAATGGGGAAAGGAAAGGAGAAGGGCATACCTCTCCCTTTAAAGACTCTACCTGGAAGGTCAACTTCCTAGAAGTTGCCTGCAGCCCTTCTGCTCACATCCTGCTGGCCAGAACATAGTCACATGGCTGCCCTCAGCTGCAAAGGAAGCTGGGAAATGTAGTCTTTGTTCCAGGCACCGACCTTCTCAGCTAACATTCAGGAGTTCTGTTACTGAGGAAGAAGGGAAGGATGAGGACTGACAGAACACAAGCCATCTCTGCATAAGTTGAAAATCACCTTGCAAATGTTTTTTGGCACAAAGCTGCAAATCTTCAAGATTTCCTAGGATCACAACGCAGAAAGGGGTAGCTTTAAGAAATAGCTGTGACCAAGTGAGTACTTTCTTCTTTGGTAAGCTCACTTGGCAACATACAAGGAATCTGGACCCTTATAGGGATATGCAATACAGAAGTTGTTATTCACCATGTACTCCAAGGAATAAGTACAGCTAAATTGAGAAGCAATTAAAGAAAGAAAGAAAAAAAAGCAAAAGAAAGCAAGAAAAAGGTATGGAGAGAAGGGAGGGAGGGAGGAAAAAAGAAAGAAAATAAGAAAAAATTTTAAACAAAAAGATGAAGATAAAGAGTTACTTTCCTAATGCCTCACCCCATCCATTTTGTAGAATTTCAAACACCTGGAATAACTGAATACAAAGAAAAGCGCTTATGACCTGGGCTGTGTTCAGCTTTGGCAGAGACCAGGAAGCACCCACTGGCACATTCATGACATTTCAGGTGGGTAACAAACACTTGCCGTTTCCAGGGCACCCACCTCCCTCAACTCTGAATGCCTCCTGCCCTCAAGGAAAAAGATTCAGCACCTTCAAAACGCCCCCTCCCCTACACTTTGTTTCCCATGAAGGCTGTCTTTGGTTGAAAATTTCAGAGGCCAAGTACAGGGTTTCACATATTCACACAGTTAAGAGAGAGGATGAGAGTTCTTATGAGTCATAGAAAGTTTGGTTTCAAAAACAAATGGCATCAGGAAGAATCAGAAACACTAAACGCCCACATGTCTCGTCTCTTTAAAGCACATGGGGGGAAATTTTGCTTTTAGTGGTAACCTAACATTCTGTTGCTGCTATATATGTCACTTTCAGCAGAGGCAAAATAGCTAACAGCCTGGGAAGACTTTTATAGCCTTCTCATCCTTTTTAAGGGATGGCGTCGTCCCAATTTTGACCTTCCTCTTACTACTTTCCTTTCCTTTGGACAAAATCCATGTAATCCTCAGTAATACTACAACAACTCTGTGTGACTGCGTATGCACACCTGATTACCATGCCTTTCTCGTCCCCTGTTTTGGAAGAGATCTATCTGTACATAGAGGTATAAAGCCCCCATACCCCTGTTCTGGCAGCCACAGCCCTTATCCCAACTCAGCCCTCCTGGCATTACCTGTCTCCTGCCACCGATTCAAGTCAGGAAGCACTTCAGACCCAGGCCTGCAAACAAAATCCCGTAGACAGTTGTAGAAGGTGCGCTTGGCTGAGGAAGCCAGCTTAAATGGCTTCTGCTTGAATCATCCCTCCATCAGCATCACCCCTACAGAAAGTCATCTCTTGAGTTTTAGAACACTTTAAATCCTCCCTTTTATTTTTTAGCATTTATTATCCATCTCATATTACAGCTTTTCATATGTCATCTCTAAGGGAATCACACATTCTAGTTCGTCCAAGACAGTTCTAGTTTGGCCTGTTGTCAATATAATTATTCATTGTGTCTTCTTTCACTTCAAGTTTGGAAGAAAAATTATACGGACACCCAACTAATCTCTCCAGTGTGTGCGTCACCTCCCTGATAATAGGAAAGATTCTGTCCTGGCAACCTTTCCGTTCTCCAAGGAGTCTCCCCTCATATAGCAGCTGACCCAGGTGGGTACAAGTAGTTATTTGTTGAAAGAAAGGAAGGGAGGGAGGGAGGAAGGAAAGAAGAACTCTCTCCTACTTCTCCTCTTGCTCAAAATCCAGCCATGAGCCCAATATAAGGATAAGTGTGAGAAAAAATTACTTGAAAGAGAGGCATTCTCCCCTCATAGGGAGGGATATAACACAATGGATGAAAGTAAGACTCTGCCTGACTGTCCAGATTCTGATTCCATAATTTACTATCTCTGACTTTGAACAAGCTGACTAACCTTTGCTGCCTCCATTTTCTTATCCCTAAAATGGGTATAGTAAAAGTTGACTCCCTACACACAAATGGCCATCACACACATGAAAAGATGCTCAGTATCACTAATCATTAGAAAAATGCAAATCAAAACCACAATGAGATACCACTACATACCCATTAGGATGACTAATATGAAAAAGAAAAGAACATGTGTTGACCAGGATATGGAGAAATTGGAACCCTTGCACACTGTTGGTGGGACTGTAAAACGGTACAACTGCTATGGAAAATAGAATGGAGGTTCCTCAAAAAATTAAACATGAAATAACCATACGATCCAGTAATTCCACCTCTGGGGATTTAATCAAAAGAACTGAAAGCAGAGTCTTGAAAAGATATTTGCACACTCATGTTTATAGCAGCCTTTTTTTCACTGGCCAAGAGGTGGAAACAACCCAAGTGTCCATCAACAGATACACGCATAAAGAAAATGTGGTATATACATATAATGAAACATTATTCAGCCTTAAAAAAGAAGGAAATTCTGTTACATGCTATAACATGGATGAACCTTGGGGACACTAGGCTTGGTGAAATAAGCCAGTCACAGAAGGACAAATACTGTATGATTCCACTTATATGAGGTACCTAAAGTAGTCAAATATGTAGTATAACGGTGGTTACCAGGGATGGGAGGGAACGAGGATGGGGAATTAGTGTTTAACGGGGACAGAATTTTACATATGCAAGATGAAATAGTTCTACAGATCTGCTTTGAAACAATGTGAATATACTTAACACTACTGACTGTACACTTAAAAATGGTTAAAACAGTCAATTTTATATTATGTGCTTTTTACCACATGGACAAAAAAATTATTAAAAACATGCTGTCATATGGATTAAGCCAGTTCATACATGTAAAGCACAGAACACTGCCTGGTACAGAGTGAATGTTTTGTAAATGTCATCTTCATCAATGAATCCACATATTTTGTTCCACACTACATCAACGTGTGTGAATTATTTTAGGTTTGGTTTGGTGTCTTTTTACTAGTTTGGGCTTTTGTTTTCTTACTTCTTTTCATCTTCTCGGTTTTCCATATCATGTATTGCCCTCTATGGCTAATTGTTTTAGAAGCTTTACACATTCTATGTTAAAATTATTCATTTTAGGATAACAATAAAAAGTATAATATGAATTTTTTAAGGAAAAAATCAACCGCCAATTATTCAATTTCATAAGATGCAGTCTTAAGTTTGGATTATTCTCTTTGCTTAGACTTTTTGAGAGCCTTGCTATTTACTATGAGCTTGCAGCAGTTGATCAAAAAGAGACATGGTTGTTTTCAAAGGCAGTATGACGGGGCTGCCCCGGAGCTAACACAGTTAGAAGCATAAAGCCCAGATCACAAAATATAATGGTCCCAGATTTCTTAGGGACCATTCTGGACATGAATTTCTAAGAAGAACATTGATTAAAAAATAATATATCCAAAAAAATAAAACTAATATATGATAGCTCTAAAAAATGTATTATATGAAATAGGGGTTTAAAAATTAGTTGTGTTTTATCTGAAAAAGAGAAGTTTAAGGAAATACTCATTTGAAATATATGAAGGTCGGTCAAATGTTCACACATTCACTTGTTCAGTTTTGAGATTATTTGGTAAATATTTATTGTAAGATTTTTAAGAATCAGGCACTGTGCTAGGTGTTAATAGTACCAATCATGAGCAAAAACAGCCACTTTACTGTGTTATCCTAGAAGGCAGAAGTAGACAGGATGAAGGAGAAAATCTGAGGTCACTCAAAGGAAACACATACTGATAAACAGCTATCTTGTAGTGGAAAGGGCTATTTAGTGAGGGAGTGAGGTCCCCATCCCTGGGGCTACGCAGGCAGAGGCAGTATGAGCATTAAGAACGTGGAGAAGAAACTTCTACACTAGGTTCTAAATAGATGTAGAGAAGGTAACAATCTACCTCTCCTCCAACCAGAAACTCTATGAAATCCAGTTTTAAAGCACACTGAGAGGAGAGAATGCCGGTACATTCAGAGTGACCTCAAGATAAAATGCTTAGAAAAGCTTCACTGCTCATTCCACATGACAACCTGAGAGGAGACCTAAGATGACGTAGACCTATACTGAGTCTGCGACATTTATTATATCAAATATAACCATGTCTCTTCACATGGATGCATACTGATGATGCGTTATTAGAATCTCCATGTAAATTACAACAGCACAGCGGTTCCTCTACAGGTAGCATCCTTCCCTCACAAATTTCATGCCAGCTTTGAAAGCAATCATGAAAGTGACTGCTACAACTTGGAAGTAACCGAGATGCCCTTCAATAGGTGAATGGATAAACCAGCTGTGGTACATCCATATTGCGGAATATTATTTGGCTATGAAAAGAAATGAGCTAGCGAGCCACAGGAAGATGTGGAGGAGCCTTAAATGCATATTACTAAGAAAAAGAAGCCCCCTCAAAATCACAGTACTGTGTGATTCCAACTACATGACGTTCTGGAAAAGGCAAAATATTGAGACAGTAAAGAAGTCAGTGTTCATCATAGGTTCGAAGGGATGAACTGGTGGAACACGGGGGATTTTTAGGACAGTAAAACTATTCAGTATGGTACAGTAAAGGTGACTATATAGCATTAGGCGTTAGTTAAAATCCATAGAAAGTACAACACGAAGAATGAACCCTAATGTAAACAATGGACTTCAGTTAATAATAATGTATCAGTATTGGTTCATCAATTATAACAAATGTACCACACTTAAAAACAAACAAAAAACTACACTGAGATGGAAAAAATTTAATAGATTCAGAGATAAGTAAATAGTAAGTAATTAAAGAAATGAAAAATTCATGAAACTTCACAGGCCCGTCTTCCTTTAAGGGGAAAAAAAATGTTCTCATCACTAAAACCCAAAAACTATTACAAAAGAATTCAATGTGATATTTTTAAAGCACAATTATTGAGTATAAAATGCAGTGTGACAACACACAACTTTGCAATAACTTTCTGTGTTTAGGTAAGGTCAACTGTATAGGTGAAGGCTGAGCCGTAGATGTTTGCGGTCACAGTGACAGAGATCCCGATCTCTGGCTATTACCACACATGTTCAAACGTGGTTGACCCCAGCGGGACTAAGGGTGGAATGAGATGCAGGAAATAAGATACTGGGCAGGGTCCCCACTTTGCCAATCACTAGTTCTGCAAAGTTGGGCAACTGACTTTGACGGGTGTCTATTTTCTCACACAAGAAGTGAACAGAACAGACCAGCCAGCAGTTTTGATACTGGTCTCCAGTGGAAAAGAGGGGCTGGGTACAGTGGGGATGGGAGGATAGGGAGGGGCAAGAGGGGACTGGCTTCCACCGAAAGAGTTCCACTCTTCTGGGGGAGGTTTTACTGACTGGGCTTTTGTGTACAATTTTATTTGAACAGAGACCTCCTTAGCTAAAAAAAAAAAGAAAAAGAAAATTAAAAGAGACATCTGGTTCCTCTTCCCTGAAGGTATTTATTTGCTCACGCCAAGGAATGAAGCACCTGTGGGTGAGGAGCAGATGAAAGCTGGAAATATAAAAACTTGAGAGAACCATTTTTTCATTTCGAAGGGGATTATCGAAGGCAGAATGTACTTTGGCTCCTATAAACCCGTCCAATATCTCATCTCCCACCTTGGCCCACTGCTGCAGTTCTGCAGGATGTTATCCAAAGTGTTCCTCTCCCATTCCAATGGCCTAAGGGGGGAAGATTCTACCTGAAATACTGGGGCCCATGTTTGGAGGGATGGGTGAGTGCCATATGAGTATTTGTCCTACTTAGAAGGAAGCAAATATTTATTCAAAATCATTTATTAAACAATAAGACAACAATCAAAAAGGAAAGGGCAAACACCCATTATAGTTTACATACAAGAATCATGGACTCTTAGGTTATAAGAGACTTTAAATGAGAAGGGAAATAAAGCCACAGAGGAGAAAAATGTTGTGAAATGTTACATAATAGGAGGTAGACCTGGGATCCAAAGCTGGTACTGCCAGTGATGATCTACTCTAAGTGAAGATCTAGATGAAGATCCTTCTACTCAGGCACCAGCCTCTCTGAGTTTTCTAGTCAGTGTAAAAAGCATCTCAAATGTTTTGCCTTCCCAGTCTTCTGAAAGCCACATAGGCATGTCTATGCCTTCATGTCTGTGTGTGTGTCATTGCATATATGCCTGCCTTTCTGTTGAAGCTCACAAAAGGATATGACCTACCTGCAAATTGGCAAACGGAACCTGACTGAATGAAGAAACATTTGATTGAGAGTTTAAGAAACAACCATTTGGGGCTCCCCTGGTGGCACAGTGGTTAAGAATCCACCTGCCAATGCAGGTGACACGGGTTCGAGCCCTGGTCTGGGAAGATCCCACATGCCGCGGAGCAACTAAGCCCGTGCGCCACAACTACTGAGCCTGCGCTCTAGAGCCCGCGAACCACAACTACTGGAGCCTGCCTGTCTACAGCCCATGGTCTGCAACAAGAGAAGCCACCACAATGGGAAGCCCGCACACCACAACGAAGAGTAGCCCCTGCTCACCGCAACTAGAGAAAGCCCACGCGCAGCAACGAAGACCCAACACAGCCAAAAATAAATAAATAAATAAATAAATTTTTTTGAAAAAAAGAAGCTGAAGAAACAGCCATTTGGATTTCTTACTACCATCAAAACTTGAATGTTAAAAATAGTCTTTACTTGACTCAATTTTTTGAAGGATACCATGGTGTAGTGGAAAGAACCCACAATTTGGAAAAGACCCTGCACTACTAATTAGATGTCCATAGGAAGTGACTTAATATCTCCAAGTTTCAGTTTCTCAATTTAAAAGGAGGATTGGGGACCTTCAAGATGGCGGAGGAGTAAGACGAGGAGATCACCTTCCTTCCCACAAATACATCAAAAATATATCTACTGTGGAACAACGCCTACAGAACACCTACCGAACGCTGACAGAAGACCTCAGACTTCCCAAAAGGCAAGAAACTCCCCGCATACCTGGGTAGGGCAAAAAGAGAAAAGGAAAAACAGAGACAAAAGAATAGGGATGAGACCTGCACCGCGGGGAGGGAGCTGTGAAGGAGGAAGTTTCCACACACTAGGAAGCCCCTTCACTGGCGGAGACGGGGGGTGGCGGGGGGGAGGCTTCGGAGCCATGGAGGAGAGTGCAGCAACAGGGGTGCAGAGGGCTAAGCAGAGAGATTCACGCACAGAGGATCAGTGCCGACCAGCACTCACCAGCCCGAGAGGCTTGTCTGCTCACTGGTTGGGACGGGTGAGGGCCGGGAGCTGAGGCTTGGGCTTCAGAGGTCAGATCCCAGGGAGAGGACTGGGGTTGGCTACGTGAACACAGCCTGAAGGGGGCTGGTGCACCACAGCTAGCCAGGAGGGAGTCCAGGAGAAAGTCTGGATCTGCCTAAGAGGCAAGAGGCCACTGTTTCAGGGTGCGTGAGGAGAGGGGATTCAGAGCGCCGCCTAAACGAGCTCCAGAGACGGGCGCGAGCCGCGGCGATCAGCGCGGACCCCAGAGACGGGCATGAGATGCTAAGACTGCTGCTGCAGCCACCAGGAAGCCTATGTGCGAGCACAGGTCACTATCCACACCTCCCCTCCCAGAGCCTGTGCAGCCCGCCACTGCCAGTGTCCCGTGATCCAGGGACAACTTCCCCGGGAGAACGCACGGCGCGCCTCAGGCTGGTGCAATGTCATGCTGGCCTCTGCCACCGCAGGCTCGCTCCGCCTCCTCCGTACCCCTCCCTCCCCCCGGCCTCAGTGAGCCAGAGCACCCGAATCAGCTTCTCCTTTAACCCCCTCCTGTCTGAGCGAAGAACAGACGCCCTCAGGCGACCTACACGCAGAGGCGGGGCCAGATCCAAAGCTGAACCCCAGGAGCTGTGCAAACAAAGAAGAGAAAGGGAAATCTCTCCCAGCAGCCTAAGGAGCAGTGGATTAAACCTCCACAATCAACTTGATGTACCTGCATCTGTGGAATACCTGAATAGACAACGAATCATCCCAAAATTGAGGTGGACTTTGGGAGCAACTGCAGAATTGGGGTTTGCTTTCTGCATCTAATTTGTTTCTGGTTTTATTTTTATTTTAGTTTAGTATTTAGACCTTATTATGATTGGTAGATTTGTTTATTGATTTGGCTGCTCTCTTAATTTTTTTTTAATAAATATATGTTTTCCTTTTTCTCTTTTTGTGAGTGTGTATGTGTATGCTTCTTTGTGTGATTTTGTCTGTATACCTTTG
Organism: Eschrichtius robustus; assembly: GCF_028021215.1. NCBI lineage: Eukaryota > Metazoa > Chordata > Mammalia > Artiodactyla > Eschrichtiidae > Eschrichtius > Eschrichtius robustus. Next base: position 140,712,774 of record NC_090829.1, read on the forward strand.
CTTTTACCATCTGTCCTAGGGTTCTGTCTGTTAGGGTTTTTTTTGTTTTTTTGTTTTTTTTGGTATAGTTTTTAGTGCTTGTTATCATTGGTGGATTTGTTTTTTGGTTTGGTTTTTTTTTTTCATTTTTTTTTAATTACTTTTTTATTTTTAATAATTTTTTTCTTTCTTTCTTTTTTTTTTTTCTCCCTTTTCTTCTGATCCGAGTGGCTGACAGGGTCTTGGGGCTCCGGCCAGGTGTCAGTCCTGAGCCTCTGAAGTGGGAGAGCCGAGTTCAGGACACTGGTCCACCAGAGACCTTCCGGCCCCATGCAATATCAAACGGTGAAAGCTCTCACAGAGATCTCCAATCTCCATCTCAACGCTAAGACCCAGCTCCACTCGACAACCAGCAAGCTACAGTGCTGGACACCCCATGCCAAACAAATAGCAAGACAGGAACACAACCCCACCCATTAGCAGAGAGGCTGCCTAAAATCACAATAAGTTCACAGACACGCCAAAACGCATCACCAGACGCGGTCCTGCCCAAGAGAAAGACAAGCTCCAGTCTCATCCAACAGAACACGAGCACCAGTCCTCTCCACTGAGAAGCCTACACAACCCACTGACCCAACCATACCCACTGGGGGCAGACACCAAAAACAACGGGAACTACGAACCTGCAGCCTGTGAAAAGAAGACCCCAAACTCAGTAAGTTAAGCAAAATGAGAAGACAGAGAAACACACAGCAGATGAGGAGCAAGGTAAAAACCCACCACACCAAACAAATTAACAGGAAATAGGCAGCCTACCTGAAAAAGAATTCAGAGTAATGATAATAACGATGATCCAAAATCTTAGAAATAGAATGGAGAAAATAAAAGAAACTTTTAACAAGGACCTAGAAGAACTAAAGAGCAAACAAACAATGATGAACAACACAATAAATGAAATTGAAAATTCTCTACAAGGAATCAATAGCAGAACAACTGAGGCAGAAGAATGGATAAGTGACCTGGAAGATAAAATATTGGAACTAACTACCACAGAGCAGAATAAAGAAAAAAAAAAATGAAAAGAATTGAAGACAGTCTCAGAAACCTCTGGGACAACATTAAACGCACCAACATTTAAATTCAAGGGGTCCCAGAAGAAGAAGAGAAAAAAAAGGGACTGAGAAAATATTTGAAGAGATTATAGTTGAAAACTTCCCTAATATGGGAAAGGAAATAGTCAATCAAGCCCAGGAAGCACAGAGAGTCCCATACAGGATAAATCCAAGGAGAAACGCACCAAGACACATATTAATCAAACTATCACAAACTAAATACAAAGAACAAATATTAAAAGCAGCAAGGGAAAAGCAACAAATAACATACAAGGGAATCCCCATAAGGTTAACAGCTGATCTTTCAGCAGACTCTCTGCAAGCCAGAAGGGAGTGGCAGGACATATTTAACATGATTAAAGGGAAGAAACTACAAACAAGATTACTCTACCCAGCAAGGATCTCATTCAGATTCGACGGAGAAACTAAAACCTTTACAGACAAGCAAAAGCTAACAGAATTCAGCACCGCCAAAACAGCTTTACAACAAATGTTGAAGGAACTTCCCTAGGCAGGAAACACAAGAGAAGGAAAAGACCTACAATAAGAAACGCAAAACAATTAAGAAAATGGTAATAGAAACATACATATCGATAATTACCTTAAATGTAAATGGATTAAATGCTCCAACCAAAAGACACAGACTGGCTGAATGGATACAAAAACAAAACACGCATATATGCTGTCCACAAGAGACCCACTTCAGACCTAGGGACACATACAGACTGAAAGTGAGGGGAGGGAAAAAGATATTCCATGCAAATGGAAATCAAAAGAAAGCTGGCGTAGCAATTCTCATATCAGAGAAAAGGGACTTTAAAATAAAGACTATTACAAAAAACAAAGAAGGACACTAGATAACGATCAAGCGATCAATCCAAGAAGAAAATATAACAATTGTAAATATTTATACACCGAACACAGGAGCACCTCAATACATAAGGCAAATGCTAACAACTATAAAAGGGGAACTCGACGGTAACACAATCATAGTAGGGGATTTTAACACCCCACTTTCACCAATGGACAGATCATGCAAAATGAAAATAAATAAGAAAACACAAGCTTTAAATGCTACATTAAACAAGGTGGACTTAATTGATATTTATAGGACATTCCATCCAAAAACTACAGAATACACTTTCTTCTCAAGTGCTCATGGAACACTCTCCAGGATAGATCATATCTTGGGTCACAACTCAAGCCTTGGTAAATTTAAGAAAATTGAAATAGTATCAAGTATCTCTTCCAACCGCAACGCTATGAGACTAGATATCAATTACAGGAAAAAATCTGTAAAACACACAAACACAGGGAGGCTAAACAATACACTACTTAATAACCAAGAGATCACTGCAGAAATCAAAGAGGAAATCAAAAAATACCTAGAAACAAATGACAATGAAAACACGATGACCCAAAACCTATGGGATGCAGCAAAAGCAGTTCTAAGAGGGAAGTATATAACAATACAATCCTACCTCAAGAAACAAGAAACATCTCAAATAAACAACCTAACCTTACACTTAAAGCAATTAGACAAAGTAGAACAAAAAAAACCCAAAGTTAGCAGAAGGAAAGAAATCATAAAGATCAGATCAGAAATAAATGAAAAAGAAATGAAGGAAACGATAGCAAAGATCAATAAAACTAAAAGCTGGTTCTTTAAGAAGATAAACAAAATTGATAAACGATTACCCAGAATCATCAAGAAAAAAAGGGAGAAGAGTCAACTCAATAGAATTAGAAATGAAAAAGGAGAAGTAACAACTGACACTGCAGAAATACAAAGGATCATGAGAGATTACTACAAGCAACCATATGACAATAAAATGGACAACCTAGAAGAAATGGACAAATTCTTAGAAAAGCAGAACCTTCCGAGACTGAACCAGGAAGAAATAGAAAATATAAACAGACCAATCACAAGCACTGAAATTGAGACTGTGATTAAAAATCTTCCAACAAACAAAAGCCCAGGACCAGATGGCTTCACAGGTGAATTCTATCAAACATTTAGAGAAGAGCTAACACCTATCCTTCTCAAACTCTTCCAAAATAGAGCAGAGGGAGGAACACTCCCAAACTCATTCTACGAGACCACCATCACCCTGATACCAAAACCAGACAAAGATGTCACAAAGAAAGAAAACTACAGGCCAATACCACTGACGAACATAGATGCAAAAATCCTCAACAAAAAACTAGCAAAAAGAATCCAACAGCACATTAAAAGGACCATACACCATGGTCAAGTGGGGTTTATCCCAGGAGTGCAAGGATTCTTCAATATACGCAAACCAAGCAATGTGATACACCATATTAACAAACTGAAGGATAAAAACCATATGATCATCTCAATACATGCAGAAAAAGCTTTCGACAAAATTCAACACCCATTTGTGATAAAAACCCTCCAGAAAGTAGGCATAGCAGGAACTTACCTCAACATAATAAAGGCCATATATGACAAACCCACAGCCAACATCGTTCTCAACGGTGAAAAACTGAAACCATTTCCACTAAGATCAGGAACAAAACAAGGTTGCCCACTCTCACCACTATTATTCAACATAGTTTTGGAAGTTTTAGCCGCAGCAATCAGAGAAGAAAAAGAAATAAAAGGAATCCAAACTGGAAAAGAAGTAAAAATGTCACTGTTTGCAGGTGACATGATACTATACATAGAGAATCCTAAAGAAGCTACCAGAAAACTACTAGAGCTAATCAATGAATTTGGTAGAGTAGCAGGATACAAAATTAGGGCACAGAAATCTCTTGCATTCCTATACACGAAGGATGAAAAATCTCAAAGAGAAATTAAGGAAACACTCCCATTTACCATTGCAACAAAAAGAATAAAATACCTAGGAATAAACCCACCTAAGGAGACAAAAGACCTGTATGCAGAAAACTATAAGACACTGATGAAAGAAATTAAAGATGATACAAACAGATAGAGAGATATACCATGTTCTTGGATTGGAAGAATCAACATTGTGAAAATGACTATACTACCCATAGCAATCTACAGATTCAGTGCAATCCCTATCAAACTACCAATGGCATTTTTCACAGAACTAGAACAAAAAATTTCACAATTTGTATGGAAACACAAAAGACCCTGAATAGCAAAAGCAACCTTGAGAAAAACGGAGCTGGAGGAATCACACTCCCTGACTTCAGACTATACTATAAAGCTACTGTAATTAAGACTGTATGGTAGTGGCACAAAAAACAGAACTATATATCAATGGAACAGGATAGAAAGCCCAGAGATAAACCCACGCACATATGGTTGCTTTATCTTTGATAAAGGAGGCAAGAATATACAATGGAGAAAAGACAGCCTCTTCTATAAGTGGTGCTAGGAAAACTGGACAGCTATATGTAAAAGAATGAAATTAGAATACTCCCTAATACCATACACAAAAATAAACTCAACATGGATTAAAGACCTAAATGTAAGGCCAGACACTATAAAACTTAGAGGAAAACATAGGCAGAACACTCTACGACATAAGTCACAGCAAGATAGTTTTTGACCCAGCTCCTAGAGAAATGGAAATAAAAACAAAAATTAACAAATGGGACCTAATGAAACTTAAAAGCTTTTGCACAGCAAAGGAAACTATAAGCAAGATGAAAGGACAACCCTCAGAATGGGAGAATATATTTGCAAAGGAAGCAACTGACAAAGGATTATTCTCAAAAATATACAAGCAGCTCATGCAGCTCAATATCAAAAAACCAAACAACCCACCCAATCCAAAAATGGGCAGAAGACCTAAACAGACATTTCTCCAAAGAAGATATACAGATTGCCAACAAACACATGAAAGGATGCTCAACGTCACTAATCATTAGAGAAATGCAAATCAAAACTACAATGAGATATCAACTCACACCAGTCAGAATGGCCATCATCAAAAAATCTACAAACCATAAATGCTGGAGAGAGTGTGGAGAAAAGGGAACCCTCTTGCACTGTTGGTGGGAATGTAAATTGATACAGCCACTATGGAGAACAGTATGGAGGTTCCTTAAAAAACTAAAAATAGAACTACCATATGACCCAGCAATCCCACTACTGGGCATATACCCTGAGAAAACCATAATTCAAAAAGAGTCATGTACCACAATGTTCTTTGTACCTCTATTTACAATAACCAGGACATGGAAGCAACCTAAGTGTCCAGTGACAGATGAATGGATAAAGAAGATGTGGCACATATATACAATGGAATATTACTCAGCCATAAAAAGAAACAAAATTGAGTTAGTTGCAGTGACGTGGATGGACTTAAATACTGTCATACTGAGTGAAGTAAGTCAGAAAGAGAAAAACAATTACCGTATGCTAACACACATATATGGAATCTAAAAAAAAAAAAAACATGGTTCTGAAGAACCTAAGGGCAGGACAGGAATAAAGATGCAGACGTAGAGAATGGACTTAAGGACACGGGAGGGGGAAGGGTAGGCTGGGACGAAATGAGAGAGTAGCACTGACATATATATACACTACCAAATGTAAAATAGATAGCTAGTGGGAAGCAGCCGCATAGCACAAGGAGATCAGCTTGGTGCTTTGCGTCCCCCTAGAGGGGTGGGATAGGGAGGGTGGGAGGGAGATGCAAGAGGGAGGGGGTATGGGGATATATGTATACATATATCTGATACACTTTGTTATGCAGCAGAAATTAACACACCATTGTAAAGCAATTATACTGCAACAAAGATGTTAAAAAAATAAATAAAAAATAAAAGGATTAAAATGTCCATCTTGCAAGGTCGTCATGACAATGAGCTGGTATATACAGGGACCCAAAAAGTAGCAGCTATCATTATGTTAATATTATTAATGACTTTAATTATTAAAGTCATTAATAATGATAAAAAATTTACATAATTCCACTGTAATGACTTATTGGCTTGTTTTGTGCTCAGTCGTTTATTCTGCATGTCTTTTTCTAATCGGTGGTGTTATCTGTCTGCTTTACATTGTGTATTTTCACAGGTTTTGTGTGTGTGTGTGTGTGTGTATACACACATGTAAGTGCTCCAACAGTAGTTTCCATTTTCCCATTAGAAATTTTCCTCTGGAGTCTGTACAATTATAAAAGCAAAACATTCAGCACTGCAAAAATGTTAACTGAATGGATTCAAGACCAGGAGAGTTCTCATTATATCCATAACCCATGAACATACCACCTGGACATATCCACAGAAAACAAATGTCTAAATGCTAAGGGATGGGACATGGCGCATGTGACTTTGGAAATAAATGTTGGGGATGGGGTGTGATCCAGGGGAGGAACTGTGGCTCATGGGACTCTTCAAAACGAAAAACTAGTGTGGAATCTGAGGTTTTCCTCAATACCAGGAGGAGAGTTTTGAGAGGTTGCCGGAAACACCCCCCTTCCCTGCTTAAGGACAGTGTTGTGGTCCAGGTCTCAGCCTCTGGATGAGCCAGCCTGAGTCCAATATCCAGCTCAGCCACTTCTCCCCATGGGACCCTGGGCACGTTACTCAGCGATTCCAAGTCCCAGGGTCCTCCTCTGTGAGTTGGAGAGAATGGGTCTTCCCCCATTGGGTTGTGAGGATTAAGTGAGTTAATACAGGTGACATGTGTCACAATCAGCACTCTGTAAATGTTGGCTTCATTAGGATCGTGTTATCATTTTGCATGGATCTAGCCCTTCCCACTCACAGCTGCTGTAGTTCATGATGAAACACAGTCCCTATCTGTGAACATTTGCAACTTACTTCATCGCTAAAACATAGCACGTCCCATTTAAAAATGGCATGTTGGACCCATAAGCTTACCTTCAGACTAATATCACAAAAAGTAGAAACCCAGGCAGACAGAGGAAAGAAAGAGGAGACATCAGCCTAAGGGAGATACCCACACAGTTTGGAAGATGAGAAGCAAATGGTTAAGTGGCAGCTGATGGAGGGGACCTCTGTGCCAGCAGAGAAGGAAGCCAGTAAAGGGACATACGATTCACACCACAGAACCCTAGAGAGGTCCCGACGTCTGAGGGCCCAGCACATGGTGGAGGGGGAGAGGAGGGGCAAAAACGCGAGTTTAAGGAAGTTGGCGTAAGGAGCAATTCAAGTGCCCTCCTCTCTTGGGCATACCCTGGCAGGAAATTGGAGGTCCCACTCCAGGGATGGTGAGGCTTCCAAGCCCTGCAGAGTGTGGGGATGAGGCACTGGACTGGAAGGAGAATTAAATGAATGGTGAGGCACCCCCCCTTCCAAGGACCTTCTCTCTACTTGACCTTCAGCACACTGCAGCCAGGCTCTCACAACCCCCAGCCTTGCTCCACTGCCCTTCCCAGGGTAGAAGGTTGCAGCACCCTTCGCTGGAGATACTGACCAGCCCCAAAGAAAAAGCTCCAAAACAGCCACGTGTTCCCCAATGCCACGGTCAGGACCCATCCCCATCATGGCACACACGACAGCCAACAACCCCACCTGGGCTCGTTCTTCATCAGAACAAGCATCCAAGCACAACCAGATGGGAGAAAACCCCCAACATGAGAGACAGTGACCAAAAACCAACAAACAGAAACAAAGAAAAACGTAAAGCAAAAAGATGACATGAAGCAGAGAAAAATATTTTAACTTATAAAAACTATCATTTAGATACTAGAGGTAAGTAAAGATGCTGCCTCCATTTTTTTAAAAAAGGATGAGGAAATAACAAATCAGAGAAGAGATTCAACTCCTAATTGATGAGTTCTAAGAACAGAGCACATGAAAAAATGGAAGGAAAATTATCAAAGAAATAATACAGGAAAGCTTCCTATAACTGAAAGGCATGAACTTCTAGACAGAAAGGGCCCCCTGAGCACCTAACACAATAAAAGGAAGCAAACTCTGACTGAGGCACATCAGTGTGAAATTTCAGAACACCAGGAACAAGGAGAAAAACCTGAAAGCGTTCAGAGAGAAGAAACAGGAACCATATAACCTGTAAAAATTGTGAATCACTATTATACCTGTAACATATATTGTACGTCAACTATACTTCAATAGAAAAAAGAAACAGGAACCAGGGGTCAATGAAGCATCACTTTCCAAATCGTGAGGAAAAGGTTTTTTGAAGAGAATTGAATGCCTGACCAAATGGCCAAGCTGATGGCCACCCCAAGAATGAGAAGGATGGGATAATGGGGACACAGGGGGCCCCCCACAAGAGATCCCCAGTTCTTGGAAGCATCCAATTCACCTAGAACCTAAGAACACAGGGCTCCCAAGGTCATCCTCTCCCTTCCCTCCAAAAACCTGAGAGATTACTGAATGTATCCTCCCACTCTGGCGGGAAATGCCAGTTCTGCTGGGGAGTTGGCTGGTGTCTTACTGATAAGTACATAGAAAAACTAAGGCAACACTCAAATCCCAGGTATTAAAGACAAAAGGCAAACGCAGCACACCATATGGTTCACCTTTAATAATAGTTACATAGTTATAATCACTTAGAAGTGAACATTAATGTAACTGACATCATTGCTTAACTACTTGGAAGGTTGGAGGAACAGGGAGGGGATGGGGTGGAGGATGAGCAAATTCTGCTCTTCCTTAATAGAAAATCAATAGTGCCCAAACTGAAAACTCATAAAGGAGCAGCACAAGCCCATGATTTATAAACACGGAGGTAAATGACACAAGAACAGCTAAGACGAGAGGAGTTACCTTTGGGAGGCACTGGGCAGAAAACTGCTATTTTTCATTATAAGCTTGGAAATACTATCTGACTTTTAAACTTAGATAGATAGATAGATAGATATGTATTATTTTGAGAACAATAACAACTACGTTAGAAAAGGGATAAAATATGTAGGGGACCGTCAGAGTGAATAAACTAAAGAAGAGGCGGTTGTGAAGCAGATTTCTGAGGATGGATCAGGACCCTAGAGGTGGTATAAAGCACCTCCTGCAGGACTGTCACACGCTCACCGTCAGGGCTGCGGCATCTGCCTGGTGGTTTGACCAAAGCTCCATGCAGAGAAAGTGGCACCAAACACACCCCTCTTCATTACTTTAGTAACACTTGTTTGTTTATTTAGGTCGTGTCACTATACCAAAAACTAGCAGAAGCCAAACAGCTCAGTGTAGTTACCTGGTGTTCTACAAACCTCTTGCCCAAATCCACACACACATTTTTTCATCCTTCACCTTTTAAAAGCCTTAAAGCTTAAGGTGAAAATCAGTTTAACACAAAAAATACTTCTGAATGGTAATTTGGCAGGACACATCAAAAGATTAAAGACATACACCCTTGACCCCAAAATTCCACTTCCAAGAATGTATCCTAGTCTTTGGTAAACTAGACCACTGGCTTGCAACAGTGACCTTAAACCCTAAGAGAATGTGAGAATACTGATTCCTGGGCCTCGCCCCCAAGACAGCCTGATTTAATTGGTCTGTGATGGGGCCAGGGCATCTGTATTCAGCAGCCAAGATGGGAGAGCTCTTGGTTTATAATAAAGAAAACTGGAAACAGCCTAAATACTCCACAGAGAGGATGGGTGAAGTCCATCATGATAGGGCCATACAATGGAATCCTAGACAGTGTTAAAATAATGCAGCAGAAAAAAGATATTTCATTAAGCATATTTATTGACATGGACAGATACTTACAATGTTAAGTAAAAACACAGGTTATAAAAGTATACATGATATGATCCACTTTTGGAAAAAAGTGTATACAAAAGAATTGCCACTATTCTGGAATTAAATGCAACATTGTCAGTAGCCGTAATGTCTGAGTGTGGAAAGATTTAATTTAAATATTTTTGTCTAGCTGTATGTTCTAATATTTCCACAATGAAGAAAGTATTATAGAGACTGCCTATTACAGACATCGCCTTCCAAAGTTCAAAAACGCTTAGACACGTCATTTGTAAGTTTTAAACATTTTAACACTGTTCACATAGATTTCACCCCACGCCCCACTCCTGGTCAACCAATAAATCTGTATACACACCCAAACTCTCACCCGAGTCTTTCGGGGCACACTGCTCCCTGCCAAGTCTCCAGGGTGAGAGGACAACTTTCCATGAGTTTCATCTCTCCTTTGTAGGTAATAAAGTTTGGCTGCCTCAAACCCAGAATATCCTTGTTAACCTCCTTACACCCACTGACCTTCTAAATTCAAGGGATGAGAGGGGAGCTGTTTTTACTGTAATAATATCAGGAAACCAGAGAGTGGATTTGTGACTCTGAGAGAGACAATGAGGAAGACACAAGCCCACCACCAAATCCCCCAAATTCTAGCCCTGCTAAACCATTCGTGTAATAGGGAAGAACAACTCTGACTCCATACTCGATCTGTTTCTTTTACTTTAACCTTTGTATTCTATCGCTTTTGTTGCAAGTTAAGAATGTTGCCCATAGCCTGAAATATACAGGACAGCCCATTCTCAAGGCTCTGACCTTTAAAGGTGTAACACTTTTCCATTCGTATAGAGATTAAAAGTTGCAGAACAGAGAATAACATTTGTCTTGTTGGAGGTTTACAGGAACATCATGACCTGACCCTCATGGACAGGGGCAAGAATAAAGGATCTGGCACCAGAAAGGTTGCCGCAAACAACAAATCCCCTCCCCTCTTAGTATGAAAGCAGCCTGAATTCTAACTTGGGTGAGATGGTTCTTTGGGACACTAGTCCACCATCTTCTCGGTCAGCTGGTATTTCGAATAAAATCGCTATTCCTTGCCCCAGTAACTCATCATCTCTCGATTTACTGGCCTGTCGTGCAGCAAGCAGTACAAGCTTGGACTTGGTAACCTTCAGGATCATTGGTGGAAACTGTTGGGAGAGGCAGGAAGGACGAACTGGTCCCAGTAGGCATTCAGACCACGCGTGTGTCTTCCCAAGAAGCTTTGAGCGTGAGGAAGGGGCCGAGTTACAGATAACAGAGCATGAAACACCTGCAGGGGAAAGACCTTCATATTCTGAGCAAAAGTTGCAAAGGCCTTCACCCTTCACTTTACCCACCCTGACACCCACTGCCTTCTCCGTGCCCCCTTCCCTCAGTCTCTGCATCAAAGTTGTCCACTAAAAAAGAACCAAGTAAGCTGCAGAGTTCTGCAAATCGCTATCTTCAGAAGTTTTTGAAACTCAAGATAAAAGCAGTCGGGGAATTAAGACCAAACGCCAAATATGTGAGGAAAAGGCTTGAACATGTGGTGCAGTGTGAAGCGTCTGCTCCCCAGGCCCGGCCTTTTGCCAACTAGTAGCAATCAAACAGGATACTGCAGCAAGCAGGAAATCTAAAGTTAGGTTTTACTACCTCTAATGGAGAATTTATTGAATGGTTTAATTGGTAGTCTCAGGACTAAACCCCAAGGGGGGAACAGAAACATCTTTCTGGACATACCTGGTGAGCCCGCATGCACTCCACGAACCTCACCTACAGCCCATGGACCTGCAAGTCTGCAGGGGGACAGAGCCAGGACATAGCTCTTCCTTCCTCTAACCTTGACACATCGCAGAGCCTAGAGCACGGTAGGCCCTGGTCCTTTATTTAAGAGGCAAAATGCTTTCTTATGGTAGAACAGGCCTTCAGACCACACACAGAATCTCAGGTGTTCTGCAGAACAAAAGGACCCGTTTGATCAGCCCGCTCCTGAAATACCCCAACCCACGAGAACAACGCTCAAAAGGTCAAAGGTAGATTCGACTCAACCAAGACTGTTCCTTTTCAGGGCTGGCAGGATCATTTGGAAATTTTCCCAGTTCCATTTTTGGTCAATGTAGAGAATCATGACACTGTGTGTTTATGTAAATCCCATGTGTTCAGAGAGATTTCAAGTCAGTATGAGAAGGGAAGCACAAAGGCCTTGACTGGAATGCTGACTGGTGACGTAGGGCAGGTAACAAACCCTCCCCTGCAGGGGGTGACTCACAGCCCAGCACCCAAAGAAACCAGCCACTGCCGAAGGCTGGGGTCCCCAGGGACTAGCGTGACCATAACAGTCCCTTCTGCCACCCTTCTCCCTTTCTGTCCCATCAGCTCAACAAACGTGAGTGAAGCTGTCTGTCTTCCCTGGAAGGGTCTTTCCAGCCACACTCACCCCCTCTCTGGGTGGCACCCGTGGATCCACTGTGGATGGACTTGGAGTCGACAGCCTGAACCAAGGCCAAGGCATAAAGAGGGGAGGGAAAAGCAGGGACGGTGACTGCCTTTCTGACTCCAGTGAAAATGGGGTTCCATTTTCTAGAGTGGCATTCTGTCTGCAAACCAACGTGATGTTATTTTTACTCAGTATAAGAATCCCTTTAAAAGAAGCTTCCATTTATTACAACATACTATAAAATAATGGGAAGACATCTTTGCTTTTAAAAATCTTATATTTTTAAAGGGGATTCAACTCTCCAATGTTAAAAGAACTTTCCCCAGGTTCCACTAGTCTTGTGAAGGCTTCTGTTTAGGTGTGGAGCCTTCCCGTACAAGGGCAGCAGATGCCTTGACCTATAGGAGCCCCACAGAAGGAGATCACATAGAACATGGTATTTTTCTACCTGAGTAATTAGCAACAGAGTGAAATTCAGTAAGACTGGAGTCCTCCTCGGACCTCTCTGAATGTGGTCTAAGAAGAGACAACTTATCCTGAATTCTAGGCTCTGGTGAGAGGTTATCACAATATTTACAGGATTATTGCAATATTGTAATCTATGCAATAGATTATATGTACAGTACACATGAAATCTATGTACTAGATTATATATATGTGTGAATGTATGTGTGTGTGTGTATATATATATGTGTATATATATATGTAATAGCTTATGTTTATTAAAAGATTTGGGGCGGGGGAATGCCATGCAAAAATCATGTTAAAGACAATTGAGCCAAGCAGTGAAACAATGCTGAAATGGCCTAGAAAACCAAATGGTATTTGATATTTATTTTTCTGGATACAGACGTGGACTTCATGTTATCACTGACCCTGGTTGGTTAGGATCCTCAATGTTTTCTAAATTCCTAGACTGCTTTATAGTCAACAGTCTCAATTAGTAAGTTCAAAGGGAATTCCCCAGAAAAGGCAGAGTGAAATAAGTGTGAATGATGGCTGCAGAAGATCAGATATATAGCTTGTAATATAAATAAGTGTTTAGGCATACACTGTGGTGCGTTATCTAATCTGGTCCTATTACCAAAAAAACGTAAATAACAACGTAATTTTACTATGGCATGTACTGTGAGAGCAGTCATAGTTTGAAGAGGCATTTTGAGCGATTTTTAAGGGCAAGCACTCATCAACTTCCAAATCTGTTCTTCATGTGACCACGACATAGCACTTGGTCAATTCTCCTGTTTGGTTTTCAAAATTCTGACTGTGGATCACCACTGACTCAAACTATTTGTAAGAAATGAAAAACAAGCCTTGTGTGAAGAAGAGGGGGAAGGGTGAGGAGAGAGAGCGCTTTCATAATTAAATGTTCCTTGCTTGGAGGTTAGCACCTCTTGAAGACAACAAAGACAAACAGAATCCATGAAAATGCATCTTTTACCTTCCAAATGCACAGCACAGACAGCGTCAGGGGAGGGACAGACGGATCAGCCGACTCTGCATCACATCACGGGCTCAGAGATGCTCAGGCCCAGATACCCGCCTGGATCGCCTATCTCAACAGAAGCAAATTTCTTGGTGACATTCCAGAAAGAAGCATACTCCCAGAAAATACCATAACTCCTCCTATACCATGAGCTGGAGGTAAGCATTTTTTAAAAACTTAACCTTTGTGCGTTCTGCACTCACAGTAATGTTATTTATCATTCGACTATTCTAGAAGGAAAGGGACGCTGGATACTCTTACTGACTTTGAGAACCAGAGGATCTGGCAGGACTGCTGGTGAGGAGGGGAAACTCAAATACAGTGTGAGCTTCTTACCAAACCGCTCTGGTTTCACAGCTCGCACGTCTCTCCCTTCCTAAGAATCTGGTTTTTTCCCTCATCCAGTTTTTCCTATTTTCGGTATCACTGGGTCCCTTCTAGTAAGTGTCCCGTCAGCTCCGGCTGCGGGCTGGCTGCTCAGACCCTGCTCAGAACACTCATCCTCTGCCTCTGAGTCAGCTGCCTGTTCATGGAAATACTATTCCGAGATCATTTTCATAAAAATTTGTGCTGGCTTGGTTTTGTGTCTCTTGACACTGGCCCAAATGTTTTTCTCTGCTGATTGATTTTTGGTTTCAACTTGGCGTGTTTTGGGGGGCTGTTTATTGTTTAATATATTTCCATTTTTACTGGAGGGGAAACATTAGCGCCAAAGGGATCCAGCTGCATCCAATCGGCCACACAACCTGTATTTCTACATCCAAGACATGGGGAAGGGCTGTCTGCAGAAGCAGAGGAGGGCTGCTCCTGCCCAGATGGGCAAGTAAACGTGGCCTTTCTGGTCACTGACACGCAAGGGTGCCCTGGCCTCTTGGGGACTTGTTTTTGCAACTTGGGTGTTTCTGAAGACTTGCTGATCGTGTATACCCTAAGTCTGATAAGCACCCCATCACCTGTTCTCGTGTGGAGAGTGTGTGTGGTCAGCAGAAATGCATGGTCAATGGAGCCCTTTGAGAAATACACAAGGAGCTATCAACTTCCTTTGCTTGAAATTAACCCAACACTGTAAATCAACTATACTTCAATCAAAAAATAAAATTTAAAAAAATTGCCCTTGCTTTAATACTGTCAGTTTTCAGGCCACTCTGGATACAAGGGAGAACGTAATTCCCCAGCATGATGTCCTGAGTCCCTTTGGATTCCCCCCCCCCCCCGTCAATCCTTTCTAAGATCAGGGACTGGCATCGGCCATCTTTTCTCTAAACAATCAGCATCTCTCGAAGTTAAGCCATGCATTCCCAAGGAGGCTAAAATCTGTTCTTGGAGGAGGAAAAAAATGTCTCACTCTTTTATGTATAAAGCATAGACACACCTAAATGTAGATATACATGTATATGTATAATGTAAGATTCCTAAACCGATATGCTGTGTAACTGTGGTATTAAATTTTCATGTGGGAGAGGGGTGATTAGGGGGAAAAATGTCTGAAAAGACTCCTTAGGGGATTGGTTATAAAAAAAGGTTGAAAAATAATGTAAGCCTAAGGGTAACTGCATCACAAAATATTATGACTTCTTGTTATGTTTAGCACTGGTGCTTCAGTGGTAAAGAAATCCTGTTTGCATTTACTCCAGTCTGTTTACGATGTGCCCATAATTATTTCTTTGTAAACTGGGAATAGGAAGAGTTATGTTACACTGAGATACTCTTTCACCAACAATTCACATACATGTCTCCTCTTGTTTTAGAAGCCAATGGGCATTGAGCGCAAGAAACAAAACCAAAGAAGAAAAGGAAACAAATAAAGAGCTAATACACTGATGCAAATGAAGCAGATGCTTGTACTTATTTGAAAACAATGACCTATTTTTTTTTAATGTCTACAAACTAAAGAGCTCTCAGAATATCTTCTCATTCCATATTAAATATCCAACGCAGCAAACAATCTTTGCCTTGCCTTAGTCTATTAAGAACCTTACTTATTCCAGAAAGGAAGCATGCGTTTATCTTTCTCAAACACATGATGTGCAATTCTTTTTTTTACTTGCTTGGAGCGAAGACTAAAAAAACGGTGTTTTATCTTGCTTCCTTTGCCAGTGCCAACGTAACTGATTCTCATCCTCATTTCCACTTTTTGTATCTCCTTTCATCTGAGTTAAGCCAGAACTCATTCCCAGCCCTTTGGAGAGATAGCCTGTATTTCCAACAGGGCCGTCCACAATGCTACATGTTTTCCTGACCTGCGCTGCCTGTGCCCTTGCTGGAGAGAGAAACGGAGTCATTTTGACTCATCATCTCAGAGGTTACGTAAGCCAGCATCACAGAATACAGAAGTAACTCTGTGATGACCTCAAAGTGTAATTTATGGACAGTAAGTGGGGTATGTTTTTGGTGCTAAAACTCCCAGACTAGGGCAGACTTATGAATAATTTTCAAATATCAGGAAGTCTGCGAAAATCCTCCCTGTCTGATAAAGATTGCATGGTGCTCGTTGACTCTCCTAAAGCCTCTGACTCCCTCCCCTCTTCGGAAGTGCCTGGACCACAGTCCTGACAGCCGGGGCCAAAGAACGCAGTCACCTGCCTCCAGCAAATCCACTCCGATTCCCCCTCATTCCCAGACACAAATTTCCATGAAAACCAGACACAGGACAGAAACCAGGGGCAGGATATTTCAAAATCACTTCACATCTGCAGCCTGATTTCATTAGACTCCCTGCCTTGTTTCTTTTAGCCCCTGTGCGTGTCCACTGCAGGTGACACTTTGCTGACGCTGACCTTCAAAACCGTGCTATCCAGACACTTAAGGAAATAAGACCCGTGCAGGAGAGACAGGGGCTCTGGCTGCAGAGAGGGGGATCAGTGAGTTTAGAGACGACAGGGACACGGAAATGCTTAGCAACGCCTTTACAAGGTGACTCTACTGGGTGTTACTGGTCCTGTCACTGAATCCGCCCACACATCCCTAGAGTATATGAAAGCTGTTCATCCCGAAGGGAGGAAAGAAAACACTCCACAGTTGACATTCTTAATCCAAGTTTACCTAAATACAGCAGTTTCCAAGAGCACATTTTAGCCATTTCACACCCACAGATATCCAACCAGAGAAGCTGGTGGAGAATCCATGTGGGGACAGGGCAGGCAGCCCCACTGGGTCCCTGTCACCTTCTCTGTGCCCCAGCCCAGAGCTGCAGCCACGAGCTGTCAGAGCCGTTCAGCAATTTGCCTGTAAGGTCTTGTTTGAGGATGTGGCAACTTGCAAGGACCCCACACAGAAGCAACTGGACCTCAACTTTCCCCACCGAGCCACGAGGCCAGTCGAAGGCTCTGGGTGCCAGTGCTGACACGGTTTTTCCTCCAAGATTTTAAGCACATGTGGCTCGCATCAGTGTGGTCTCGTATTCGCTCTGTTTAGACCACTTGCCTCGCACGTTCTCATATTTACGCATGTTCACTGAACATAACCCCGAGTGAATTATTTAAGAAGGTTTAATGTGCTTCAGACTTCTCAAACATAATTTAGACTTTAAATTAAATTTGTACTCCCGTGGGAAAGTGGTGCATTGAACGCGGCGTATGGCATCGAGCGGACATGCAGTAGGTCTCGGAACAGCATTGCAGTTACGTTAACAGGATCTCACCTGGCGGCCGATGCTCTGTGTTGAACGAAACAGGACTGAGCTACAAGATTTAATGTGTTGCCTGTGTTTGAAAGCAGCAAAAACATACACCGCACACACCCTCTCGCTTTTTGGTTTATTCCTTGCTGACCTAAAATGAAGCATCCCGACAATGAGACTTGCGCAACATATAGACCAGCACACAAAGCCACATTTGTTAGTTCTGAGTTCTCTGGGTTTTTTTAATAAATCGCAAAATCCTTTCTCTCTGTGTCTGGATGCCAATAACTGCCCTGAATTAGGTGTTAGATTCTGCACAGCAAATTCGAGTTGAGAAAAGGCACACATATCTTATTTAACACACTTTTGTTTCGTTTACAGTAAACACTGCCCACCAGCAAAAATACACCAGAACAAGGGAGTGAAATTCCCTCCTGCACGGGTGGTAATGAACACAAACTATCTAGAAAAACGTGCAGACAAGGAGTTCGCTGCAGACTGGGCCCTGAACTGAACACAAACTTCTTATTCAGGGGAAGGTGAATGAGTAAGAATCTATAGGGAAGGTTTTTACTTTGCATAAAAATTAAATTAAATCAGCTCTAAAACATACATACAGTAAAAGGGCTAAGTTATTCAATGACACATTACACATAGTACACCGGCAATAATAAGCAGCATGCGACTGACTTGGCCATGAACTTCAGCGTTACAAGAGAGGGAAAGGCCCGCATTACATGCAATCTGCCATCACCAAATTGTGTGAACGTGTGCTCTGAGAAGTTAATTCTGTAGCAATCCATCTGATGGCTATCCTTTTTTCCCCTGGGATTCTAGCACCTCAAGAACGCTATTCCTCAAAATGATAAATTGTATTATCCTCAAGATACTGTCCTCGGGCAAAATAAGAAATATGTCATCCTGCCGGGATTACCCTTAAACAGGGAATACTCAAATAAGATGTTTATACGAGAAGTTGTCAGAGCATGATTCCAACAAAAGCAGCACTATTTGTCATCAGGCATATGAAGTTTCAGTCTGAAAGTAGATATTTGGTTTTGCCTCTTAAAAGCATGAAATGAGTCAACAGGAAATCATACACACGTGATCCCTCCAATCTGAGAACTGCAGGTTTGATACTGAACATACCATGTTAGCATTCACTTTTTTATTGCTATCATTTCTGGCTCCAGCGTGATATATTGGGCGATATTGCCAAGGGGGACACGAAGTCACAAAAATTCTATTACTGTGATCAAGTTATATAGTAGACTTCACAACTACTAATTATACGAAATCTGAATGCCTATGCTAAATAGTCTCAACGTGCACTGTCCAATACAAGAGCCACATGTGGCCACTGAGCACACGAAATGTGGCCAGTCCACAGAAGAAAATGTAAAAGAGCTCATCAATATTTTTATATAGATGACACTTGAAGTGATAATATTTTGGACATGTATTACATAAAATAATTATTAATTTTTAATAATAATTTAATAATAGTTATTAATTTCATGTTTCTTTTTCCTTTTTAAAACTATACGTGAGACTCACATTCTATATCCCCTGCCCAGCGCTGCTCTGACCTTCCACCCACCCTGCCTCCATGTCACCCTGCCCCCTTCTTGTCACTTCTGTAAGTGGACCTTCTGTGCTGACCAAGAGAACTCCCTGTCGCAGTGGGGATGCAGAGCCGACCCCCAGCTGGGTTCTGACTCTGCTCTGGCTCTGACTATCTGTGTAACTCCGGGCACATCACTCAGCCCTCCCAAGCCTCACTCTGCTACTCTGGAAAATGGGGCAATAAAGCACCACCTTCACAGAGCCGTGGTGAGGATGCCCTGGGGCAACAGGGATCCCATGTCTGCACCGCCTGGTGGAGTCAAGGTCAGTGACCACGCTCTAAACATCACATCTCGCTTCCCCTTTGCAAGATTACTTTATTCCCTGCCTTTTAACTTCACACTTGGGGTCTAGCTTGGTCCTTCCAACACCAGGGGTTGGGCAGTTCCTGTGCTGTGTCCCCCAGCTCCCAGGGGGCACTTCCCACACTCCGAGCACCGCAGTGCCTGACTCCGCCACGCGGCTGCCTGCGGCTGCGCTCCCACCCCCATCCCTGCCTATCTAGAGCCAGGATACGCCATGGTGCAGGCCAATGCACCAACCTTCGGGAAGCATTTTTTGGTCTCCCTCTGGCATGGTCTAGATCCCTTTTTGATTGTATGATTCTTAGGAGGTGGACTATTTTATTTACACTCTATCTTGTTCCGTAAAAGGATTTAAAGTGATCCACAAGGATACAGGTGATATAACAAGGTTTTTTAAAAATTCTAAAGTAGATGCAAATTAAACAATAGAGATGAGGCTAAAGGGAAACAAGGGGAAGAACGGGAAGAGGAGCTAAGAACGCGGTAGCCCACCAAGCAGGTCACAGGATCCTGCACCCGTGCCGGATCTGGGGCACACGCACACCTCCAAGCTGGATGAATGACATGCAACTCAGACAACTACTCCTGATGCTGAGTCGACCCAAAGTCTTGAAGAGAGAAGGGCCTGTGTGATAAGTTAACAAGCTTGCCCAACAGCTGACCTACAGCAGGCATGGGGATGGTCTCTGTCATGGCCCCGAATGCAGCACATCAGAGCCCCCTAGGGACCACTCCCTCCATCACTGCACAGCCTAGGACCCTGGCTCACTGTCACACAGGCCTGGTTCAAGCAGGTGGCACTGATGAATGTGCCATTTTCGTTGGCCTGAGCATTCACCCCCTTTCTAGAACCCATGGCCTGTGTGTTCATCCCCTTTCTAGAACCCCCGGCCTGTGTGTTCATCCCCTTTCTAGAACCCACGGCCTGTGTGTTCATCCCCTTTCTAGATCCCACGGCCTGTGTGTTCATCCCCTTTCTAGAACCCACGGCCTGTGTGTTCATCCCCTTTCTAGATCCCATGGCCTGTGTGTTCATCCCCTTTCTAGATCCCACGGCCTGTGCTTTCAACCCCCTTCTAGATTCGGTAGCATGTACACTCACTCCCTTTCTAGATTTCAGCTCCGGAAGGCCTGACCCGAGGCTTCCCCACAGTGCCTTGCACTGAAAGGTCAGCTTGCCCTTCTAGTCTCTTCCTGGCGCTTGCCCCTCTGTGACTCAGAATGCCCCTCCTCTGCTGGAGTCCTGAACCTTCCAAGCCTGGTTCAAATCTGACCTCAGACAGGTCTCTCCCTGCTCGGCACTCCCTGCGTTCTCCTGCACGAATTTCCACCTGTGGATATTTATCCCAAGGACGTTGCGTTCAGAGTGAATGCTATTAGCTATTTGGAGTGCAAGGGGCTATAGTTTTGTTTACATGTTGTCAACGCAACTAGTTGAGCAAAGAATAATTGAGGCAGGCCACTAATGGCTGGAATCAAACAGGCAGACAGGCAAGCTCTGAAATGTTCTGGCTTTTCCATTACATTTGCAGTTGCTTTTCTCATCTCTAGATATGTCCAGTGTCCTATGTGATCCACATTCCCATCTCTCTTTCAGGGCAGTGCTCTCATTTAATAGGTGATCAATAAATTTTGATTGAGAAATGTGTTTCCAGGTTCCTTCAATTTAATAAAGAAAATTCAACATGATTTAATGCTTAATGTTTGCAAAGAAAAACTTATATGGATGCAAAACATAGTTACAAACGCGATCTTAAAATTAAAATAGATATAACCCCTTTTCTGCCTCCCAGTAGTTTACTGTGGGTTCTACATACTTATGGGACGATTTTTCTGGACTTACCTCCAGTTTTACAATTTGGGAATAAAGTGCGTAGGAGAAACTGGTCTTGTGGGATGTTCTGTTTAATCATCTATATTTACAAGTCTTAGAAAACTGCAAAAATCCATCAAATTTTCTCATGAGATAGGATTATAAGGCACTTCAGACCTGATACTACTTCAGCTGTAAAACCCTCTCCCTTTGACCCTGCAAGCAGCAAGCAACAATCTCTTTCTCTGCTTTAACGGCAGGGTTTTGGGTGGGGTCTCAGAACTTAAATCCTGGTAATATGCTGACCTAACACCCCTTCTCCAGAAAAGACTCGCAGTATTCCCTGGATTTCATCTTCATTGTCATTATTTCTATTTTAAAGCTCTGTAGAGAAGTAAATGTTCCTGCCAGGGTCAAATAGACTAGAAAGTACTTTTCGATACTGAAGAAGCAAATTTTTTCCTCCACTTTTGCTTATTCTGTCATCTTGCTACTGTAACTTGCACTCCAGAAAGAGCCAGCCTTGCACAAGGCACGTTTAAATTTTGAGCAATTATAGACCCAGATTTGTAAACCCGGCAGCAGGCCCGCATCAGCTTTGTGAGATTGGATATGATTTTAATGAGATTCCATTCTTCTTAAAATGCGATCTTCTTAAAATGTCCCTAAGACGCCAATTGGCGTCTTGTTTCCCAATAAAAAGAAATCTCAATTTTCTGATATATTTAATTTCAAGTTTTATGTTGAGATGGCAAGTGTGCGTAGTTTGTGTTTCCAAACATTTCACTTTACTAGCACACACTTCAGCTAGTATTTATATTCAGCTTGGTTCTTTGTACGTCCCATGGAAGAATCCTGAAATCGTCCTTGTTCACTCCCGGGGTCCCAAGTTGCCACCGTGATCACCTCCCTCCCGTCAGCCTCCTCAAAACAGCTTCTTTCAATCTCTACTCAAAAGCCTGAGCTCTCCATTCTCTCCAGCACAAGCAGAATTCCAAGCACCAGTAGTACAGAGAGGAGGGAACAGTGCTTTTCCATTGCCTGTTCCAATCAATTGATTATATTAAGGCAACGGGTCGCTAACAGACATAGTAAGATCTTGGGTTTCTCCTGTTGTTCAGAAGAGCACAGAGCCTGACGTCCAGATTAGTTCAGACGGAAAGGTACACAACACCAGTTAATCCATTTCCGCGATGCTGCTTATGACTTTTCACAAACTAATCCTTCCTCAAGGTGGTGCCACAAACCTCCCTGCCTGGAGCACCGAAAAACATGCACACGCATCTCTCTTTTACTTTGCAACTTAACTACTTTCGTAAAGCCCCAAGGATCCATAACCCACATTTCCACTCCCTCACGGAGGAAACGAATCTCTCCACCAAGAACAGAGAATCGCTCAGTGGAAATACGACCAAACGAGTACATTACCGCTCAAAGCTGAGCCCCTTCACTCCCCTGCACGAAAACTAAGGGGCAAACACTCTTCTTCACTTTTAAATGAAGGGTTTGGGAACCTCAGCCAAACCCTTAATCAAGTGAAAGTAAGGGTTTCCTGTTTTTGAAAAATCACCGTAGACGTGCCTGTTTTTCTTTTTTCTTTTCTTTTTTTTTTTTAACCATTCTTTAGGTTTTACTTTTCATTTATTTACTATTTTTTACAATATATGTTTTTCTTCCTATCTGTTGCAGGGGTGTTTTTCTCCCCCAGAGTAGGTTTTCCTGGGGGAATAATTATTAAAATAATAGTAGCACTAAAAGGAATCCGATATGAGACACTAACGTGTGAAAATCTCATTCCCACTAAAACAGTTCAAAATTAGACGGTATGTTTTAACTACAGATCTAGGTTTTCAAAACCCTTAGACATGCTAACAGTTTGCTCTAGATCAGATCTCCCGTCTAATTCTCTAGGGTTGTGATTTTCAAAAGTGATAAATTAATTCAAAAGGCCTATTGTACACATTTTTAAGGATATTTTAGGCTTCACCCACAGCCATTCTGAAATGGGAAAAAGTCACAGAACTAAACTTCCTTTGCTCCTGCTTCTGACCATGCGCTGAGTCAAGGTAACTGAACCCCTTACTTTCATTGTTAAATTACTGCTTCTCATACGCAATCAGGGTCTTCCAGATTATGACAGGCCACTGTCAAAATAGAAGAACTTAAAAGTTACTTTAAATCTAAAACTCAGACCCAGTGCTCCATTTTTAGATGCACCCTTTAATTACTTGGTGGTGTCTACATCTTACTTACGCTTAAATTTAGCAAAGTAATTTTAGATCACTCGCCTTTAGATCACTTCACTACCTTCACTAGATCTGCAATGTTACAAACATAGAGCACTGAATCCTCTCTCTTCTAAATACTAAAATGTTTAAAATAAAAGGTAAAAAAGTTAAAAGGGCAACATTTCCCCCTGGCTATTTTGAAAAACTGATGCGAATGACAGCCCAGCCATCGGAGACTTCTGTTTTTTTAGTCTACAGAATTACTGCTTTGAATCTATCAATGTGAGAAGGTGTATACTGACAAAGCACAATGTACAGATAATTACCTGTTCCTAAGCCAAGTGAGGGTGCAAACAAGTACCAAGGAAGATGCCATCGTGACATCAACAATACAGGGGCAGCTAGGAGACCTCCTGTGTGAGTGTCACCAACTACAGCAGGGACTTTCAAAGTCCCCCCCCAAAACTCACACTGCTACCACCATGTATCAAAATTTTCTGAAATTGTGTCCAAAATATTTGATCCCTCTGCTGCGTCAGCTTGTTTTTCTTACAAATGCAACTCGAAAGGTTTGAAGAGTTTCAAATTCAAGGTGCAGATCATAAACACAGGCTGTGTTTTGAAGGACGATATACCCTGGGAATGCCCAAGTATCCTTACACTTTGGAGAAAGAAAATGGAACCCCTTTGGCATTCTCCTCCTCACTGGAAAAGCTTGTCCAGGAAGTAAAGTGTGATCAAGCCAGGAGGTGACAAAGAGACCTGCATTTAGAGAGATCGACCCCCAGCTTAAACGGAGGACTGACTTGCAGCATCACAAAGCCGGGATTCTGCTTATAATGACTTCCTTCTGATCTAAGTTACCTGGACCACTTCTTGCTTCCCAGGCTCCAGCAGTCTCATTAGAAGTGGGTGTCTCTCTGTCGACACCTCCTGAATGAAGTTCCATGAAAGAGTGGGTGGCACCGACATTTATTCAACACGACACTGTCTCCCCACCCTCCATATCATCTGACTGATGCTGACCTGCTCTGGTTTTTCACTGGGGAATAGCAAAAGATCCTAGGAACATTAGTTCCTCTGTCTTGTGAAGAAATGAATCCCCCTTTCATTATTTTTGTTGTTGTTGTTTAAGGACAGGTTACAAGGAAAGACCTGAGCTAATACTAATTTTAGAAAAAAAAGTTGAAAATTTCCTATTACCTACTTACAAAATATGATATATTCCATATACTCACAACATATAAAACTTTAGAACAGTATGTAAGTTAAAAATCAAGGTTGACATCTTTCAAAGAGGCTTTACTTCTTACTTATATATCCGGCAGTCCACCGGGATCTCAACCCTTACCACAAATAAAATAGCTGATTTTGTGAGATGAGAAACTCAAGATTTTTCTTTAATACCAAAACAAAACAAGGGACTTCCCTGGTGGCGCAGTGGTTAAGAATCTGCCTGCCAATGCAGGGGACATGGGTTTGAGCCCTGGTCTGGGAAGATCCCACATGCTGCAGAACAACTGAGCCCGTGCACCACAACTACTGAGCCTGCACTCTAGAGCCCGTGAGCCACAACTACTGAGCCCATGCACTGCAACTACTGAAGCCCGCACGCCTAGAGCCCGTGCTCCGCAACGAGAAGCCACCGCAATGAGTAGCCCGCATACTGCAATGAAGACCCAGCACAGCCAAAAAATAAATAAAATTCAAATAAATAAATAAAAATGAAGTTGCTTTAAAAAAAAAAACAAAGAAGTGGAGGAGGCAATGGTTATAAACACGTGTACATGCAGCCCCATTACATAATCCAACGGTAAACAAGAATTCTCAAAAATTTACCTAAAGAAGGCGCATCAGAGTAAATCACCAAGAACTCATCATGAGAGAATAGATACATGGAAAATAATATATCACAATGCTACCTCAAATAGTTAAAAATAAAATGAAGGAATTATAAAGTGTTAGAAAAAAGAAACCAAAATTTTAAGTGTAACTGAAATTATATATTCTTAAATAACTCAAAAAGATATAATACCTATTTGCTGGTTTAGTGTAATTTCCAAAAGTCATTGAGTCAAATCGAAGCTGGGGTTACCAGACCGCAAACAGTATTTGTGATATGTGTAGAACTCATAATGCCTTTCTTCAGAATTAGAAAACTTTGCATAGTAACCACAAATTTGCACAGCACATCCGGTTTCCACTAGAATTGTAATTTCAATGGTATAATTAGCTCATTCATAATTTGAATCATAGTGAGTTAATTTATCTGGTTGGATTTTTAAGTAACTTCTATTGCCTGGTCTTCCCACTGATGAACCAGTGCAAGCTGCTGCCAGCAAAGCAAGGGTTAACCCCAGGAATGTGACAGTTCTCCTGGTGATAAGGTGACGGGTAGCTGAGGCCAGGTCAAGGGCTCTAAGCTATTTGGAGAGAACTGAAAATACTCAAAAATAATCTCAATGGTAAATAAACTCTATGCCCTATGTATGTCACCAGGGGAAGACTAAAAATTTTTTTAAATCACATTGAAAGTTTTCTGAACTACAGAAGCTCCAGAAACATGCACAGTGGGAAATCCGTGGCACATATGAATATGTTCTTTGGAAAGATAACGAAATTATCCCAACGAATAAATAAACAACTCTATGTATTAAGTTCACATCGGCATTAAAATTGTTTATCCATTTTATTGGGCAGTTTAGTCTGCTATTGGTAATAGCATCTAACTGCTTTAAAATGTTAAAAATAATTTTATGCAGTACCTTTTGTAAAACCTCTATACAATATATAATAGCGATACATAGATGTTGGATTTCAGGTAGAAACCAAGAAGGCTAGCTGATATACATATATATATACATAATTTTTAAACATGCCAAGTTTCCCAATTAAGGTGGTAAACGGGAAGCATATAAACATAACAGCTACAGGCTGAGATGTCAGAAGGTGAAAAGACAGAGACAGAAGTGCAGAGAAGAGACTAAGCCCAGGTTTAGGAACGCGCAGTGAGAGCGCCGTCGGAGGGCGATTCCACGCACAGAAGGACCGACCCGGCAGTGACAGCCAAGCTCACACCTGGTCTCGACTTTCAGCCAAGCGTGGGCTTTAATTCAAACCTTATTTCCATTCCAGACAACAACAAATAACCTCTTTCTCGGTGTCCCAGACGAGGCCCCCGCGGTCAGCTTTCCCGGCCCTCGCCTATTGCGGGGGTCTCCACTCCTCTCCCTCCGTCCCGGGCGCGCGCGCCTTCCGAGGACCCGGGCAGCGATGAGCCGTCCCTCCCGGCGTCCCCCACCTCACCTGTCCCGGCGCCGTCGGAAGAGCGAGGTCACCCCTCTGCCACCGTCCCCGCCGCCGCCTCCAGCGCAGGAGCCGGGCAGAGCGCGCGGGGCGCGGGACTTACCGAGAGGCGAGCGCCGCCGTCGGGGGAGGGCGTGTCCCGCACGTGGGGGTCCGCGCGTGTCCGCGCCCGCGTGTGCCCGCGCGCGTGCCTGGCCGTGGGCGCCGAGCCGGGCGGCACTGAGTCCCTGGGCGCCGACGGGCTCAGCCCATGGTGTGGGCGCCGGCCTCCGGGAGGCTCTGGCTCCCGCCAATCGCCGAGCAGGGCTGCCGCCCCGACGCGCTGCTCGAGATCCGGGAGTGCACGCCGGCCGGGGGCGGGGCGGGGCGGGGCGGGGCGCGGGGGCGCGAGTGTCCCGGGGCGCGTGGGTGCGGGTGCGCGCGCGCGCGCGCGTGTCCAAGTGCGCGTGGGTATGCGGGCGCGCGTGGCCGTGAGCGCGCCCTCGGGCCGGGGAGCGCGGGCGGCGCGGGCAGGTCTGGACCCTGCTTGGCTCTAGGAAGCAGCTGGCGGCTCGGAGGAGGAAGAGGAGGAGGAGGAGAAGGAGGAGGAGCGGAGCCTGGGACGGAGGGAGCCAGCGTCCAGGCCCCGGCGGCGGCGGGAGAGAAAGCCGGGAGGGGAGAGGAGCGAGGACCGGAGACCAGGCGAGGGGAGGGGAGGGCCCGGGAGCTGGGGGACGCCGCGGAGGTGCTTGCTCCTCGGAACTTAGTGAGAAGTAACTTTTTACCCAACCTCGGCCGTTACACACGTTACAAATAATAAAAGTTAAAACTGGTTGTTTCGGGAGAAGTTTAAAGTGACCATCGACTGCCGGGGATGCTGATCAGAATTAAGACGACGTCGCCCTCAGCTTAATGAAGAGACGCGGTGCCAGGTGCCACCGGCTTTAGTAAGACCTGGAATCACTACCCGTGCGTCCCGAGAGCGTTGGGACCCGATGGAGGAGGCTGAGGAGAAGCGGGACGCGGTGGCGAGGATGCCAAGATGTCCAGGAGACACCCTGGTCTGATGGACAGACGCGGTGACAGCGGCCCGCCTGAGAACGGTGTCTGCAAGATACGGCCTCCAAAAGGGGGAACCGCGAGGTTTGGCTCATCGGCCCGGGGGCCCTGCGAAGCCCCTCCATATGTTTTAGTTTATAAGTGATTTCTGACATCAAAATTGCGCTTACCTGACTGCTGCTTCTCTTCACTCATGTCCCGCGGGGACCGTCCTGACCGTCCCTGCCTGATCGCTGGGAACCCATCCTAGAGCGTCCTCTTGCAGACTCACCCCTTTCCGACCAAGTGAAAGCTACTCGTGTCCCTCCCTCTCCAAACTTTAACAGCCAAGAATTTCAGCAAACAGCCAGAAAGAAAACTAAGCCCCCCCCCCACCGCCCGCCACCCCAAGGGAAGGGAGGGAATAAGCACTCCTTTAATTTGAAAAATAATAATTAAAACTCCCTCAACTTTTAAGGCCGGGCAACATAATCTATTAATTGGTCGCTATTAACATGCAGTTTTATTGACCATAGCACACAGAAGTCTGATTGTGAAGGAGGAGTGTTTTCAATGAAAGTGGAGTTATTTTAGCTGCAGACGTGTTTACATTTCTGTGGTTTAGTCTATAACTTTCTCTTTTTCTTGCTTCAGAATTCTGCTCCATGAAGCAAAGCCCTTAGCTCCCAGACATTCCAAAAAGTCTGCCAAAATAATAGAAAAAAAAAAGAGAGGGAAGAAAAAACACACAGAGACCCCCAAGTCTGGGTCAGGCTCAGGGTTGTAAGTGGACATCACCAGTATGCCCCCTCTCCACACAATTTCCAGTTTAAAGAAAAAAAAAAAGAAAAGCCCTTCAGGGCTCCATTTCCTGTTTGCTGGGGAAAAAATAGGATGGGTCTAAGCAGCTGAGTTTAGAAACTGCCTTCTCCAGGACCTATAGATTCCAAGAGGTTCTTTAACCCTAGAGATGCCAAAATGAAATCATTGATATGAAAATCTACCATTCCACACTCTCCAAGGAAGTACCTCTCTTTTAAGTGGACGACCTTCACAAACTACAAATGCATTCCTAGGGAATTTCTTGAACAAACAGGCACACCATGGTAGATGGGATGCAAGCCCATCTCTCCATAGGTGGCCAGGAGAAGATACCAATAAAAATAAATATGGAAAACAGATTAAGTTTCTGAGAAGCATGCAATCCTTTTCTTTCTGAGGATGCGGTACAAAAAAGCAGAATGCATATTAAAAAGTGCATATTTAGTAATAGGGTTATGTCAGTTTTCACAACCTGTGCTAGAATCAAAATTGGCAGAATTGTTTGACTCCTTTGAATTGCTCACTAGTATCGCAGAAGTCACAGTATTGCCATTCACGTGATCTTAAAAAATATTCAACCTGCCTCCCCCCTAAACTATCAAGTGCATATTTCGGTTCCTATTCTTCAGAACTATTCTCCAAAGATTCCAGATCCAAGAAACCTCACTGTATTTAGAAATCTTCCTCTTAGCCACTCATGTCCAAAACTCACCACAGAGAGCCTTTGTGGTTTAGGGGAGTGCTTTAAAGTGAATAGATTCTCAACCTGACCAATGAGGTCCGCAGTCCACGGCAATGACTCTGCTTTGTAATACATTACCCTAGCAAAGTTCCTTCAACATCATCACTTGTACTGAATACTCTAATAATATAGAACAATGCTGAAAGTAATATAATGTGTGCTAACTGACAAAGGAGCTTGCTTTATGAATTAAGAACTGTACTTTCATAGTAGAACATGATTTCAACAGTCCGTTACCACTGTTGAGAACAGAGAAAATGAGTTCAGAAAAACCACAATATTTGAAACAATGTCATCTGTGGCTCGCCCTTGCTACTCTCTCCCATTCCCCCAAATATACCACACAGAGAGAGGAGGAGGGGTGGGGGGGGAGGAGAGGAGAAGGGAGAGAGAGAATTGCATAAAAGACAAAATCACATACTAAGCCCACTCTCAAAGCTGAGGTTATTAACGTTGAAAAATCTTAGAACCCAGAATCCCAGAGTTTCACAAAGTTAGGACACCATCTCCTCTAACTGACTGTATCTTGCAGTTGCAGTTAGGAAGTTCTTTCTATTGTCTAATGTAATCCCCACCTTCTACCACAGCATTCCGTTGAGTCTGGTCCATAATCAAGGTCAAGTAGTGGGAAGTCAATTTCAACTAGTTAAATGAATTGAGTTAATTTGAGAGGCCAACAGAACACAAGTAATGGAGATACATTCACCATCTATCTGTGCTGCAAGACAGATAGGAAATATGGTCATTCTAAGTTCCTAAAATACAATATAAAAGGAAGGATTTTATAAAAACACCGCTTGACACATTGCACAAGAATTAGTATTTTTAAGTATTTCATGCATGAGATAATCTTTCTATGTAAAGTTTTGTGGTCGACTTAATTCTTTTTGAAATCCCTTTTATCCAAAAGATGTTTTGGATTAATTTAAGTATTTGTTACTGGAGAATGTCAAGCTCTTGTTCAATGAAATGTCCTGAATTGGGTTGTCACACCTGTTAAATATAAGCCTCCTTTTCTTTTGATATTCTGAGAAGGGCCTTAAAAGGTTTACATCCTTCAATATGGAGATTTAATTGCTCTACCTATAATAAAAAATAATCCCTATAAAATTCAGATTGTGGATATTTCAAAGCTGAAAGAACTATTGGATTGGGATGTAAAGGTTGCAGTTCAAAAAGCCTTCCACGTTTAATATCACGTGCGCGGAGTTATGAGTTATAAACTCCTGGTTATCATTTTGTAAGGTCTGGCCTTTGTAGTCCTCGCAGGGAGTGTCTTTGAGCTTACTTTATGGCTTAGCAGTTCTGTGTGTGCACGTGTTAAATATGGAAAGGGGAGCGTATCCCCCTGCGGTAAAGGCTGTCAAGGGAGGAAGTCTCAGATTCAGTTTTAAATGAGGTACTGGAGTGAGGTTCGCCACACTGACACTTTTCACATCTTGGGTGAGCTCAGACCTGGCGAGAAGCCCTTCTGAGGGACAGCCCTGGTTTGAGAAAGGAGACAGTATGTGTGCTTCGGCCACTGGCCATTTCCCACTGTTCAAGCCCTGAGCATCTTCAGTGTTTCTCGGTGCATCCAGAGCCCACCCCCAGCCCCCCGCCATAGCCTCCACTCAATCAATTGGGACCTTCTTTTCATCCTGGAGGTGGGTTGGATGGGGCTCCTACCATTCCCTTGGGGCAACCCAAGACAGGAAAGGGAGGAGAATAAGCGTTAGAATTCTAGAGTTAGGGTCCTAAATGTAGCTTCCCTGGGAGCCCTCTCCCCACCACCATCCTCATCCCATTCCCTGACTTTCTTCATTATTGTAAGTGAACACGAGAGGGCAGAGATGTAAATTCTCTTGGGAGAGTCTTCAACCCACCACAAAAGCATCCCCGCTATCACCAGGATCTTTTATCATCAGCTGCTAAGAAGTCAGTTTTATGCGCTCCTTACCCTCCTAGACAAACTAATTTCATGCAACACTCTTATCCTCTGAAGCACCTTTTCAATCGCCGTCAGATGTAGTTTAAGCCTGCAGTATACACAGCAGTTCTTAATAACACGTGGTGACCACAAACTGCTCCATAAAATTGCATAATGCATAATTCCTGTCAACTTGCATAATGCACACGATGAGTTGATATGAAACACATTGTACATCTGTCAGTGAGCTTTGGTGACAAAGGTTATACAAAATGGATCGGGAGACTGTATTTGCATTTTTAAAATGGAATTACATAGGACACATCAGGAGATTTGCTGCAGCTCTTCTGATGATTATACTTACACTTATTTGCTTGTGAGCTTCACATACATACTGTGACACTAATTCTATCAATGAATAGTTTCGTCATGTACGTTTTCATCAATGGGATTACTCATGAGTGCAAAAATAGTTGCATTTTTAGAAAATTGACACAACTTCTCAGTGATTTTTTTTTGTATTGATAATGACCTTAGCATAACAGTGCCTCAATGCAAATAAAATCCATGTCTTAATGACTTTCTTTTGTATCCTAGAAAAGAAAATTATTATTCTATGATTATGGGTGACCTGATATAATTTAAATGGGT
Organism: Eschrichtius robustus; assembly: GCF_028021215.1. NCBI lineage: Eukaryota > Metazoa > Chordata > Mammalia > Artiodactyla > Eschrichtiidae > Eschrichtius > Eschrichtius robustus. The sequence continues at coordinate 140,744,481 of NC_090829.1, forward strand.
GAAAAGTCTATTTCAGATAAAATACACAGACAATTGACAAGGAATGAGTGAGAAGAGGAATCCAGCACTTATACCAGCCTTATGACCTTGGGCAAGTCACGGCCTCTTGATTGAAATCTCAATTTTCTTATCTATTAACTGAGGCTATTGGAGTGATGACCTCAAATAGGCTAAACAAAGGAACTCCCAGGGGAGAATTTGGGTTATTCATCTTTATCTCCCTGCTTTTTGCATTGTGACTAACTGATTAACTGAGGGCACATATTAGAAATTACACCTCTCTTCAATAAGCCCTGAGCACACACCTCCTGCTTCTCTCCCATGCACCCATGCAGGGAGAACAGCACCCTCTGGGCAGAGGTTCCCTTACATGTCAGTCCAGGCGTGGGTGGAGAACTGAGGTCTACACAGCAGTGATCAGAGCCCTGCCTCTACGTCAAAACCACCTGGCAGCTTCAAAAATAATGCCATCCTCCTGACCCCATCTCAGACCGTGTGAATCAGAATCTTGAGGGACAGAGAGGTCTATGGCACCAATACAGATGTTTGAAACTCCTCAGGTCGTTGGCATGGACCTCCAGGGTCAATGATCACAGCTGTTGAAATGACAGTCATTCTCTGAATAAGGAAGGAAGTCCAGAATCTCTATCTAATGAGATAATTCTAGAAAATGCGCTTCAAAGATGAACTCTGTCCCCCAAAAACAGTTGTCTGGCCAGACTGCCCTCCTTCTGTGTTTAGTGTCAATCTTCACTCAGTCCCAAAATCCTAGAACCTTAGGACTTCTTCCTCATTTTGCCCCTGTTTCCTGGAATGTTCTTCCTTTCTTCATTGTGGTCTACCATTCAACAGGCATGTTTATCATGCAGGTGTCTTTCAGTCACTTATGCATTAGTAACAAGGCCTGAGGCACTCCAAGTTCAAAGGGCTCCAATGTGAGTCAAGACTCAGACCCAGATCTTGGGAGTTTTCACTGTGTGGCCAGTTCATCACCCTTCCTTATTCAAAGTCTCCTTCTGGACCCCTCTTGGCCAGCCCTGAGCCTAATTTAATTCCCGCCCTCCAGCAAGCCTTCCCAGCCTTGGGACAGCACCAATTTCTTGTAACTGCATCATTCACACTTTGGAACTCAATAAGAAATACTCAATAAGAATTGACCTTTGAACAAGCCCATCATTTGGCCCCTAGCTAAATGGTCACCATCGGCCGTACTGAGTCACCACAGCTCCCATGGACAGCTGCTTTGTCTATTCCCAGGGTCCAGGCCTCTCACTTGAGCTTTTATAGCCTCTGGCCACGGAGGCTGTCTCCTAACTGCCCACCCACTCCCTGGCACTATACCAAGTACCATCTGGCCAAAGGGCCTTCACCTCATCACACCACAGCTGGCTTCAGAAACCTTCAGGAGCACGTCTTGCCCGTTGGGTAGATTCCAGATGCATTTCTAGCGCACCAGGTGAGAATTTGGAAATCATGGACAAGCCTTGCAGAGGGCAATCTCTTCACCTCCATGTCTACCTACCTGCATGGAGGGGGAAGGGGGATTAAGATTTGTTGCAGAAGAAACTAAAGGTAGAAGATGCTGAAATGCAAGTAGGATTAAGGGTCAGGACAAGAGCTCCCTTCTCGAAGACCCTCGGCCCTTATCGGCTCTGCACAGGCCTGGAGGACCCCGCTCGGGGAGTCCTCCCACGGTGGCCGAGATTAGAGTTCTCTTGGCCATCAAGATTTAGCTGGGCATTTGGATTCAGGAGAGGAGAGCATAATATAGGGGAAAGCCCACCCCCTTCTGAGGCCCACGGATTGGTGAGAGATAAAGGGAGGAGTCATGAATAAGAAAGTCTGGGTCCCTATTGCCTCATTCTTTTTCTGTGCAGAGATGCAGGGATGTGAGGCCAACGGTGGGGAAAAGGGGGTTCTGACACCCAATCCCTAATGAAGGACCTGGAAGCTCCCACACGCCAGAGTCCAGGGCGACAGAGGGGGACTCAGATGTCCCCCCCCCTGTGGCGTGGATTCTGAGTTGTGATCCCCGGAGCCCACGTGGTGAGGTAAGATCACTGTCGCCATGGGAAGTTAACCTCTGGGCTCACAGGCCAGGTGGAGGTTTCCGCCAAGCCTCGGAGGTGCCCAGAAGGGGTCTGAACAATGGGCCCCACCAGCCACAGGCTCTGGTCACAAGGCTGCCAGCAGGGTGAGTGACAACCAGGAGGATAAGGGGCCTTCCCCTGAAACCTGAGGGTTTATGTCTGAGAGCCCCATCTCTACCAGAAGACAGTGCTACTCCAAGTGTGGTCCCTGGATGGGTACCAGTCTGTGAAAGACTGGATGAGTACCAGTCTTTGGGAAGACCAGGGAGGCCTAGCCCTGCCTAGAGAAACTGTTTAATTTATTGGGTCAGGCTAGAAGTGCTAAACCAGACCTACTCATAAAGCAAATATTTTTCCCACTAACCAGCAGGTGGGACAGAGGAGGGAGCTCAGAGTCACTGAAGAAATCCCCTTTCTCTGAACATGTAAATCGTGGTATGAATTAAGATTTGCGGTTCCTTGACATAGGTATTTGTTTTACATAGATATTGACCCACAATCTGGGTCCAGGTTTTCTTTGTGATTTGATACCCATCACTTCCTTACATGAATCTCTCAATATACCCAGTCTCCTCTCCCACTCTTTTTTAACTGTGCACAGCCTACCATTTTCATTTTCGTAGCATCAAGCACAGCGTTGGAAAGATAATCCATCTTACAAATGTCTGTTGATTCACGGACCTTTAGCATGACATCCTAAATCTCACACACTTGTGACTTAACTCACCTCCTGGTACCTAAATATGATCAACGCAGTCTACGCCCTGCCCTGGACCCCACCGACCCCTCGAGCTCACCCGTAGTGTGGTGGACCATTTCCTCCTGCATCCACAGTTTCTGTCTGAGCCTCTCTGGCTGCTTGGAGAAGCCTTCTCTGGGGTGCCGAGAGCTTGCTCAGCCCTTGTGCAAGGCAGCCCAGGAGTGCCGGGGAGGCACAGATCCCAGCCCTCAACCATGAGGGGTGGCACGTGGTGGGCCAATGTCCCAGCTCAGAGACACAACTCTGAAGCATAGTCTACACGGCTCCTCAGATGGTTTCCATGCATTGGGCCCTAACTGCCCATTGGTGCAGAAACCACCTCCAGAGCACGTTCTTTTCATTGGTTTGCCCTCCCCCATCCCTCTTGCCCACTCCCTCACTCTTGCTTGCTGGGATCACTTTCCAGATAAACTTCTTGAAGCCAAACCCGTCTCAAGTCTGCATTTGATGGGAACCATACAAAACATCACAAGGGGCCGTTTGTTGTCCACGTGTGCCCTGACCCTCATCCTGCCACTGTCAGTACAGAGCAGACCTGTGGACCTGATCCAGGGGTGGACCGAGGCCCAGGCGGTACAGCCAGCACTCGGCTCTAGAACCCAGAATGAGCCAGAAGGCCACGTCTGTGGAGAATTGGACCTTGGGAGATTTGGGGCCTCACCCTCTCACAACCTGACTGGTGAGGATGCTGATGGCAAAGAAGGTGGCATCTCTGCCACTGTCTAAAAATGCCCAAAGCTCCCTGTTATCCCGGAGAACCTCACCCTTCCAACCATCACCACAAAGGCAAACAGCACAACCCTCTCCCCTCACAGAAAGAAGTCCTGGGAGGTCAGGGTAAAATGCATGCGGTGTCACCTGCATCGCCCACGGGTGACCCGGACCGCATGACTCATGGTGTCAGAGGAAAAGAGCCCCACCTGGCACAGAGCACAGCTCACAGGGCAACACAGACCCACTGGGCACTGAGAACGTAGGTGCTCATCTCTCTGTGAACGTCAGAGAGAACGTGCTGGCAGAGAGCATCGCACAGGGCAGTCGGCAGTCGTGGCTGTTTCTCACGCCGCCCCTCCCACAGGCCAGGCTGCACCGTGTCCACCTTGGTTCACACACTTGTCCACGACGGAGCTCAGCACAGGACACTGATGACATCTGCCTCTGTCTCCTGCCAAACAGGCAGGCTGCTTGCTGCTTGGTTTTGTCGTATTTATCTTAGTACTCTCAGAGCCTGGCACATGACAGATATTGAATAAATGTTTTTTAAATTGGGTTGAAAGGAATTAAATTGGATCTGCTTTGGCTTGGATTAAAATACACTGGAGCAAAGAACAAAGCACAATGTAGTTTGTGTGAGTTGTTCGAGAGATAGATAGATGACGATAGATAGATAGACAATAGATAGATGATAGGTAGATAGATGATAGATATGATAGATGGTAGATAGATATGATAGATAGATATGATAGATGATAGCTAGATAGATATGATAGATGGCAAATAGATATGATAGATGGTAGATAGATATGATAGATAGATGATTGATAGACATGATAGATATGATAGACAATAGATAGATGATAGATATGATATGATAGACTAATATATGATAGATAGAATAGATGATAGATAGATATAAATGACAGATAAAAATATAGAAAGATAGATAACTGATAGATTGATATAAATGATAGATAAAAAGATAGAAAGATAAATGATTGATAGTTGATAGATATTTATTAGATAGATGATTGATAGATAGAAAATAGATGATTGATGGATAAATAGATGATGATAGATAGATAGACAGATAGATAGGAAGAATAAATACTTCTGTGGGAACACACACTCTCCTCCAAATGTGTCTAAGTTGAGGCAGGCCAATTTCTGTTCATTCCATTAATCAATCAGGTCCAGAGTTCTGTTCATTGATGACGAGGTTCAGCAGACAATCCCAAATCATCATCGTGGAAAGACAACCCCAGAACCCCGGGCCTCACAGCCCAGTTCCAAAGAAAAGAAAACGTGAACCTTTTCTCCAAAGCGTTCAGTTCTAAAGAGTGGTTTTCCCTGTGGGTATTGTTTCTAGGCCGGCACACAAGAGCCAGATTGCTAATGAATAGGCAGCCTCAGCTGTCCATTTACTCTTGGCAATTAAGATGAAAGTTACATACTTTTTATGTCTCCCCCCCCCCCCCCCCCGCGAGCGGGTATAAGCCCGCCCGTGGCAGCTCTGCCTCCCCCCAGCCTTGCCATTTCCCACCGCCTGTGCGGCCACTCCTGGGACTGAGCCCCTTTCATGAGCTCCAGCGGAGCCCCGCCAGCCCCCAGGTCCCACCGCGGGCCACATTGCCTCAGACCAGACCACGTCTGTTGAGCTAGCTGTCTGTTTCTATGGGGGCTATCACCAAATTAGTTACATTCTTTCACCACTAAAGTCACTGGGATTTTTTTTTTTTTAACAATCCTTGGAAATGATCCCAGTTTAAGAAGGAATGAAACTCAACATTCAGCCAAATACAACTTCTGAATAATTTAAATGAGTGCTACTTAAGTCTTCTGAAAACAACTCCAACCCTGTGTTCTCCGATGTGAACAGAAAAAAAAAAAAAAAAATTATGCACCAGCATGCAGAATTTGAGCCCATGCAGATGGCATGCTTTGCACCATAGGCTGTTGTTCCTGTCTTGGCAGAAGTGCTTCTATGACTGGCACTGCGGAGGGCTCCACGCCCGTCCGTTTGGCAAATTGGGTCTCGGGTTTTGCCGTGGCGAGATCTCTAAATTCTATTACAGTTAAATGCATCATCAGACTTTCCTGGGGTTTCGTTTCTCCTCATTTTAAATGAATACATCAGAGTCTGAGTTACAGCCAGAAGCCATGTTTCTCAGCCTCTGTTTGGCCAAAATGTCCTCTCACTTCCAGGACAATCTGTGGTGGTCATTTGACACGTAAAGACAGAGTAGAGCATTTAGATATTTTCCAGAGAAAAATAAAGCTTAATCAAAAATTGCCTTTCTCTCAGCCGTGAGCACAGCGCCGCATAAAGAAACACCCAACAAGATGACTTGCTTCCCATGCACTTGCGACGCGCTGGGCAGACGTAAAAGAGAAATTCAAGAGATTATTGCCCCCTGTGCCCACAACACACGCTTTCCCATGCCTGGTGCAATGCGCAGTACAAAGATGTAGAACTAAATGATCCCAGTTTTCCCGAGCTCACTTCCTTATAAGGAAATTAAGTCGCCTACACAAGAATCTACAAAAAGGATATGTAAAATAAGGGCTATAGAAGTAAGGCAGAGTATTATTGCAGGGTTTAGCTGCAGGCGAAATCTTTTCTGACCTCGGGAACCTAGGTGGGCTTCCTGTAAGCGGTTCAAACTGAGATGTATTGCCTTTGTGCTTTCTTCATTCCACTGAAAGCGGATTAGGCACCAATTGGAGAAGCACACATCCATTTAAGCACCTAGTGAGTGTATGCATCATGCCAGGCACTAAGGATGAAAAGACGATATGCCTTCTGCCCTCCAGGAATTCACAGTGTGATGGGGGAGAGAGGTATGCAAACTCATCCTTGCAGAGGACTGTGCTAAGTGTAATGAGAGAGAGAAATGGACTCAGTTCACAAGAGTCACTCGGGTGAACTCAGATGCAATAACAGATTAGATAAGATCTCATTCGATCATTCAGCAGAGCTATTTAATTTTAAGTAGATGCAAACTATAGCCATCTAGGAAGCTGTATTTAGATGTCCAAGCAAAATCACAGCAAGGCAGATGACAACTATTGATACAAACATTATAAATAAAATCACTGTGTGAATGAACAGGAGTCAAAGCAGATAAATCTTGGAATACAAATTCCATAGATTAAAGTTAAACCCTGCTTTATAGACATATTATTATCCTAATCAGATAAAATCCAAACATACACATTTAAATTAGGAGTAAAGGAATAAAATGTATTCGACACAATGTATATGGCACATATTTGGATTTTTGTTGTGTTTATTGATTCAAGATTTGGGAATTCAACCCATGTTCTATAATCTAAGCATGAATTTGCATGGTCTTCCGTAAAAGGCCAGCAGTGCCTCCTAAAGAGTTTATAATGTTTTTAAGGAAACATTTAGTGCTGGGGTCTAGCACTATTAAGAAAATTGGTTATAAATTCAAAAGTGAAATTATGTTGTGGGGTGTACCCGGACCTCCTTGGCCCACAAAAATCTCTTATTCAAGGTGTCAGAAACCCCCTTCTTCTCTTACTGTTTGTCTCTTTCTGCCTCATACAGCTGGCTTTTCATTTCTCAGCTGTAAGGACTTTGGTCTTTTTGCTGAGGTTGAGGAGTTTTCAAAATCTAGTCAATTCTCCCCCTTTCTCTAGTTCTCAAGTTCTCTGGAACACTGGTAAATGCAGGAATTTTTAAAGTGTTGTTGGATCATTCATTTCAGCTTAGTGGCTGCTGAATCGCCTTTGAAACAATTAAGATACAGTTGATTTTCTACAGCCTACATAGTACCAATGTATAAAGCAGATTTTTTAAAAAGTCAGCAAATTAACCGTTTCTGAAGATTTGAAAATTCTACCCAAGTTCTATAATATAAGGATGATTTTGCATATTTTTAGTAAAAGGCTAGCAGTAATCCCTAAAGAGTTTATAACACAAACTACAACTAGGTTCTCAGGTTTTAAACCTCTAGTTAACAGCCCCATGGGTACCACTCTGTGGGGTGTATTTTAAAATAGACTAGAGAGGGGAGACAGAAAAAGAAAATATACAGAAGTATTTGAATTTTCTTATCATTTACTTATTTGAAGCTTATTTTCATACTGTGTGTTCACTACTACTGTTTTGCTTTGTTTCAGTGAGAACTGAAACCCATCTTCAGCTTTCTGAGAAAATATTATTTTATTTTTGATACCCAAGAAGCAGCACTATTTTATTCATCCTTTTCTTTAAAAATGATTTTCTATATTATTATCTTTGTCTGTTAATCACATACGGAAGCAGCTTGGTAAACAGAAGAATATGAGCTTCATCTCCATAGAAACTGCAGAAGTTTTGGATAAGATTAAACAAGGCAGCTTTAAACAACCAAAACGTGAATCTATCCCAGCACTTGTTGGTCAAATCACACAGACCTTCAACTACCTGTCTCATCTTTTTAATAAGCATCTCATCTTATTAAATAAATTCAGTAATAATACAGGTTTTTTTAAGTCTAAGTTTTAAAAAATGACTTTTTTACTCCCCCCCCCGAAACAGGAGACATAAAAATTCTTACAATTAATAAATGGCATTAGTGTCATAAGAATTTCTCCATTTTCTTCTATTAAGTGACTAGATTTTAACCTGAGTTATCAGCACACTCAACAAGATAGGCCCCTGGTAATAGAATAAAATGATTTTTTCACTCCCCAAAAGCCCTTTTATAAGACAATGTACATTTCAGCAGCGGCGTCAATAACGGCGTTGTTGTTCCCCGCCTCTCTTCCTACCCTTCGCTGCCCCAGCTCCAAACTGCACCACACCTCTCTAGAAATACTCTCTTTCTTAATGAAAACCATATTTAAAAAAAAAAAAAAAAAAAGGTTTGCATGACCCGCTGAAACGCCTGGACAATCTTTAATGCCAGCTTCAGATGACACGTGTCTTATGAAAGTCTGGGGCCCCTGCTTGTCTGGCAGAGCGAGCTCTGTCCCACATCTTTATGAGAAAGAGGGACAAAACTTCTGTTTTTGGCATTTTATGTTGGAGTCTGTTTTAAGCGAGGAGGAAAAAAAGTAGCAACGTAGAGTCTAGACAGAAGAGATGGGGGTGAAATCTGGAAGCCATTCACCCGACGAGGGCAGCGGCAGCCCGTCGGCAGCGGGGATCGCCTTACACTGCCTAATTACACATGAAAAATGTACACATCATTTCTCTCAACTGCTTGGAAAAATAGATGCTCAGATGGCGCTTTTGGACTGTGGCGACTAAACCAGCCGTATATATTCTGGACGTGGGATATCTTCCTCCCTGCGTTTTGCAATGTGATTTTTTTTTTTTCAGGAAAGCCGGGGTCCCTCTCAGCCCTGCCCCCCCCAAAAAAATGTTCATCGTGTTCTAAATTTGGCAAGTGGTCACATTCTATGAAGAATATTTAGATGTGAAAGTAGGTTATATGTGTGATGAAATGAGACACATTTCTATTCTAAAGACTTGCTCAAGAGTAAGATGAAGACTCTTGAGGTCCGAAGGCTTATTTTAGGATCTAATTTACGGTCTGAGTTGATTTGTTGTTACAATGATAACTTCTAAATCATTAGCTTGGCCTGCTCACACAATCACAGCCTTCTTGCTGGGCATGGTTCTACATTTTAGGCAGGGTAATGATTTTTTAAGAATCCTTTAATACAGTGTCTTTTCCCAAGACTTCAAAGCATTTTTCAGATATTAACACTTGGTCACATAATATTCTTGGGACCTGAGGACGGAGATGGGGCTGTAGCCAGGAGCTGAATCTGCAGAGGGTGCTGTGTACGGGCTTTGATGCCATGGAGTGTCTTCATGCAGAGGAATGAAAAGGGGAGTGGGACTTAGACCTTATCCTTAACTAGTGTGTGTGTGTGTGTTAAAGAGAGACAGACAGAGACAGAGAGACAGAGACAGAAACAGACAGAGACACAGATAGAGAAAAAGAGAGATACAGAGAGAGAAAATGACTGGCTCATAAAATGAGAAATGAAATACGTTTCAGTGACTTGCCCAAGTTCACACAGTGGCCTTCATGATTGAGACCAAAATAAAATAATTCCTACTGTCTCCTTTACATTCTCCAGCCTCTACTAAGGAAACTAAACAGAAGAAAGTATTTCATGAGAATAACAGGATACATGATCTGCCGACATGGATAACTTTTTTTTTACTCTTTCTACATTTTCCTTCCTACCAGCATCCTTTCTGCAAATCTTTGCTTTGGACTTAGAGGCTCATTCGTCACTACAGTTTAATGTTCTGTTTGAACCTGATAGGAAAATTTGATCATCTGTCTTTATGAATTTAGTGTTTGTCCAAAATAGGAAGGCTCTGTCTAGATTAGGGACTTGGGTGCCCAAGAGTGGCAGCTGGCTTTGTAACCACTTCCACGCAGGTGTCCTCACCCTGACAACCAGGGAAGGGCAAGGTCATGTGTCTCCCTCTATGACAGCGGCAAATCCTGGGAGGATACAAGGGGCCTTCATGGTGTTTAGTGGGAAGAGTTGGGGCTGGAACAGAAAGAGAATTGGAGGGAAGGGATGGGAGAGCTGACGGAAAGGCCTGGATAGGGGAAAGGTTTAGCTCCTTCATGCCAAGGCCAAGGTCACCCTTGGCCCAAGTCCCAGGCCCTACCTGCAGCAAGGTTGAATGGGAGGGACCGAGGCTTCTGGTCTGAAGGAGACCTTTTCCTCCCCACAGCCAAGGTTCCATCTTCTATCTCAATGGGACCCTCAACCCCATAGACAAGAACCCCTTCCTCTGTGTGTCGTGGATCCCCTCGGCTCTCTGGTGACACCTGTGGACTGCTCCTCAGGAAATGTTTCTAAATTCATAAAATAGAACACATCGGATCTCAAAGCAAATCAATGACATTGACATCAGATATCAAAATAGTACAAAAATAAATTTGTGGTCGACATGCTTCTTTATTAACTTGTTAAATAAAATGATCTAGTGGTGTCCCTGATAGTTATAATATGAACAAAAAACAGATACCAAGATATCTGCAACACCTATAAAATGCCCTGAAAACATGTGAATGGTATCAGTGACAAAATCACAAGTCCTGCTAATGATCATGAGGAGAGCTTAGCTCATGTATAAGTCAAGAAAATGCTAAACATCAGTGAGGCCGTGGTGAAAATGGGGATCATTTTTTTTTGTCATCCAAGTTCATCAACACCAGGTTACTAACCAGAGCCTTAGGGAGAACTCTTCTAAAAATCCCTCGAGCAATAGCCCCACTCTGACACCCCCCTGCCCCGAGGAGGGGGCAGTAGAGAGTCACACGCTCACAGCCTCCCCCCGGCAGGCCCAAGAGGACACCCTCACTTTCAGCCTCAGGCAGGCTTCTTTTTTTTTTTCTTTTCAATTGAAGTATAGTTGATATACAATGTTTCAGGTGTCAAGCAAGGTGATTCAGTTATACATAACTTCTTTTCCATCATAGGTTATTACAAGATATTGACTAGAGTTCCCTGTGCTCTACAGTAGGTCCTTGTTGGTTCTCTATTTTATATGTAGTCGTGTGTATCCCTAATTAATACACCCCACACATTTCCCCGCTGGTGACCAGCAATGGAGAAAACAAATTCTGGCTCTTGTGGAGTGTGTATTTGACGTTGCGTGGAGGGGGAGATAGACCACAAAGTGATAAACAGGTGCCAGGTGAGGAATGCTGAAGTAAGACCAGGCAGGTGAGGGGTCAGAGAGGCCGTGGAGGGGCAGAGATGAGGGAAGCCCTTGGATAAAGCGACTGCTGCACAGAGCTGAAGGAAGGAAGGGAGGATGGCAGAGAGATATTTGAGGAGGGGTCACATGTGGCAGGTTTGGAGAACGGCAGGGACCCAGGAAGGGTGGAGCCTTGTGGACAGTGGTCAAGGTGCCAGGTGCGCTGGGTCACCTCTTGGAAGGCTCCCTGGGGGTTGCGGGGAGCAGGGACAGTGGGGCACCGAGGCGGACGCTGCTGCAGCGGTGCTGGCAGAGTCGGTGAGTCTGGACCAGAAGGAGGAAGGGTCTAGAAACACTTCCCTGACTCTGATTCAGGGCTGACTCTGTTACCCCACCAGGACTCAGGAGTGATGCTGGTGGTGGCAGCGGCAAAACACCAAAGATGAGGAGCCCCTTCTAACATTAGATTCTGTGTGCCCTGCAGTAAGGATTGTTGAGTAAACTGGGGCAACCCCTGCCATTGACCACGCACTGTGTAGCCACTGGAAACACACCGGAGGGTGATACCCACACGGGTGCTGCACTGATCAAAATTCATCCAGCTGCGCACACTTCATTTTTGCTTACATAAATCATGCTCCATGAATAAATAGCAAATTGATTAATTTAAAAATTAAGTCTAGTCCAAGCCTTGTGCAAGCCTCTGAATTCCCCTGGTCCTCTGTTTCTGATTTCAGCAACAGTAATAGCTAACTCTTACATTGTCTTTGCAATGTGACCACCACTCTTCTGAACATTTGCATAGGTTAATTCAGTTAATCATCAGATAGATACAATTAATATCTTCATGTTGCTGGTGAGGAATCAGAGGCGCAGAAATTTCATGAGATTCAGCCAGTTTGTGGCAAGAGAGTAAGTGGCAAAGCCATAAGCATCCTTGCCCTCCCTCACAAGGCAATTCCAAGAACCAAACGAGAAGCAGATACCAAAGGGCTCTGAAGAGGGCCAGGGGCCTGGACCAGCGAGCAGTAACCACATCTGGCCAGAATGCCCCCTTCGAAGACAAATTCCTATTTGTCTGTGGAGTTAGGAATCAATGGTCAGTGGTCAGAATCCAACAAAGGTCCTAAGAATGATGGCCACCCCTCAACTTCCCTCCAGGAAACGAATAATTACCTTAATCCCCTGTCCTAAGAGGTCTGTTTTCCATCCTCAGAATCATTACTTTTGTTCTTTTCTGAATTGTATCCAATTTTCCTACACCCCTCTACAATTTTTTTGGAACACCCTTGACCTTCAAAGAAAGTTTGAAATAGTTCACAATGAAAGACACCTGCAGTAAGACCTGCAAAAAACAAGCCAGTTTATCAGAAGATTTTGACACCCAGGAGTGACATGTTCATTTTACCAAAACCCTGGCTTAGATGGCAAACTTAGATCCCAAGTGTTTAAGACACCAATGCTGAAATGTTTCTGTTACGAGACCAGAGGTCCAGCGGGCTAGGGAGGTGGGTCAGTGATATGGAGGTTGCCGTCCAGGATGGTTTTGGAGGTCGTGGCCTCCTGAAGTCTCCAGGAGAACCCAAGGCCTCCAGCCTCCTACCCCAGCTGGGGGTTCCACTTTCTAAGTGACCACTGGCAGGCTTGACTCTGGCCAGGTAGCTGCCTTAGGGCCACACGGCGTGACTGCAGAGGCCAATGCCTCCTTCACCAGGTTGGCAGGGTGCAGTGTGAAGGGCACAGGGAGACCCCAAAAGGAATTCTGCTTCTACCATGAAGCTGTGCAACGTGGGACAAGTTCCTTAAGTTCTCTGGGCTTTATTCTCCTTTTCTATAAAATGGAGATAGTAATACCTCGCTCCTAGGGTTTCTGAAAATCAGAGGTGATAAGAAGTAAAATGCCTGACTGTACTAAGAGTTCCCCAACAGCACCCTGTGTGATGATGGTGGAAATTGACACCCCGTGTTCCATCCCAAGGTGTGCTTTCCAAGGGCCAGAACTTGAAGAGTTGTCACTTACAGGCAGACACAGAGAGAGTGAGCCTACATTTCAGGCCTTTCCCACAAGCAGATTTTCACATCCGAGAGCGTCAGAGGTTGGATCACTCAGGCTGGTGGGGAGGAAGAGGAAAGAGCATCACAGCACGGGAGGTACAGAAGGCAAGTCGGCTGAGCTGACATCCTGCCTGGAAGAACACGCCCCCTGGCAGCCCTGAGAAATAGCTCCCATGACTGCTGCTTTTGGGCATTTATTGAAAAGCTCCACCTGACCAGGGGGAAGCTGGTGGGTTTAGCCAGAGATAACCCTGCAGTTCTCTCTCTGGACCCTCAACAGTGCCTCAGTAAATCTTAACAGTGCTGAAGTCTTAGGATCAATCATGTTTTTTTCTTGTACTGTTTTAATTCCAGTACACATAAGCCCAAATTAAAAAAAAAAAAAAGAATGAAATAGATGTTAAGTACTGACATGGCAGTGTATCCACTATTTGCCATGAGATGGCAAATAAAATTAGTGAGTTGCATACAAAAGACGTTATCCGTGTTTATGTGTGGTATGTTTCATATGTTTGACTCTGCGTATATATTTTTTTTAAATAAATTTATTTATTTATTTATTTTTAGTGCGTTGGGGTCTTCGTTGTTGCATGTGGGCTTTTCTCTAGTTGTGGCGAGCAGAGGCTACTCTTCGTTGCGGTGCGCGGGCTTCTCATTGCAGTGGCTTCTCTTGTTGCAGAGCACGGGCTCTAGGCACACGGGCTTCAGTAGTTGTGGCACGTGGGCTCAGTAGTTGTGGCTCGCGGGCTCTGGAGTGCAGGCTCGGTAGTTGTGGCTCACGGGCTTAGTTGCTCCGCAGCATGTGGAATCTTTCCGGACCAGGGCTCGAACCCATGTCCCCTGCATTGGCAGGCAGATTCTCAACCACTGCACCACCAGGGAAGCCCAACTCTGCATATTTTTAATGTGGAAGAATGAATGGATATATCCCCAATGTTGAACAATGATTATCGCCCGGGAATGGTATTAAAGATGGTACTCTCCTCTGTTCTTTATACACTTCTGAACTGCTGATTTGTTTCTTACATGTTTGAATTTTATAATTAAAAAAAAAATTTTTTAATGACACCTATCAGAGCTCCAGTCTTTTTTGTTCAATCACAGAACCAGAGGTTGTTATAGAGTTGGAAATGACCGTGGGGATTGCAGTGCATCTACCTTCGTGATTTCCCCCTTTCTCTTCCTGCTGGAAGGGGTTTTATCTCATTGTTGGGCATCCCCGCTCTCCCTGGGTGCAGAGTCTAACTCAGTGATCCTGGAGGAAGAGGGGCACCCTCTCCCAGGAAAACACTCAGTACCTGAGCCCTTACAGGTGGAGAGATGATGTCTGGGGGGGTCGTACGCCCCAGCTTAAGAACCTCTGGCCGGCTGTCTTGGGGGACCTGCACACTGAAGGGCCCTCTGTCCTTCTGTCCCTCTTATTCCAAACCTTGGGGGTTATTGCTCTGACCCACTGGAGGGCATCCTTCCCAAGCTGTCTGAAACCATCCATTTCAAATGCCACTTTGGCTTGCTTGTGGAAGAGCCATTGAAAACTTCCAAATGTTGGATGACTAGCCAGTCTGCTTTTCAAATGGCAGTCATACATATAGGATGGGGCGAGGGAAGGCCCGCAGGGCCGGGGACCAGCCTGCAGTAAGAATAATTTACAAGCTCTTCAGAATGTCCCTGGACTTTTAGCTCTGCCCTGTCCCTCATACTATGCTTCTCTGACTTAATCTGTGGGTCCTGCTGCCCTTTTTTTGAACAGCCATCCAGCCTGTCTGTACATTCCTCTTCATTCCCCTTTCCTCTGTATCTCTCCCACTCCCCCATATCTCTTCCTGTTTTCCCTTTTATCTTCCTTTCCCAAACTCTTTACTAACGAGAATATGGAATGAAAACACTGGTTTCTGTATATTGGATTAAAAACAATGCTTTTAATTTTTTAACTTTTCAAAATTATTTTTCCAACATCTCAGATGATTCGAATTTTTTTTTCTCCTAATGGCCCTTGATGGATTTTTTTGTAACTATTGTGATTTGATTGCTCATTGCATTTCTTTCTTTATTTTTAATCCACCTTATCTCAAAATCTTCATTGGGTGATTTTTAAAAATCTATATTTACGCCTTTCAAAAAACGATTCTTTACTCAAGGCTTAAAGATTTAGTAGAACAATAATGTGTGACATCCGTTACTGAGAATAAGAATAAGAAAGGAGAATTGAAGGCTTCCAGGAGCCCAGACCCACCCTGCAGGAGTCTCCCAAGCTGTAGCTCACCTACGTTTAACATGCTGGGTAAAATCATATTTCCCCATTTGTCAGGCTGAGTGGTCCACAAAGAAGGTTCACTGTCAACCTGTGGGGTCTTTGAACCCTGTTCCCTTGCCCAGATAGTAAATCGAGTGAAGGGCGCCAATGACCTTCCAGAATTGATGCACACTAATGAGACCATGTTGGAGAAAACACAATCTGTAGACACCAGGCAAGGCTCAAGATTGTCATAATTATACTCGTCTGGTCATACCATCGTCTAAGAGAAGCAAATGGAGTCTAGGATCAAGACCAGGTAAAATAGTTTGGACCATTGTGAAAGGTTTGCTGAAACTGGATTGAAGCAGACCAAGGACCACCGATGGGAACCCACGCCACCAACGTGAGCCCCCATCATCTCCCCAAAAGCAGAGGGGAAAGTGTCTCTGCTCTAGTTAAAGTCCAGTTTTATCAACTGTGTCAGATGCACGCCAGGGTGAAGAATAAGGTTCCCGGAGTAGATGTTAAGCGTGATCCCAGACTTCAAAGACAAACAGCCTGGGTGGCAAGTAGAAGCACATCCTAGATTGGGTTAGTCACTGGCAGAAATAAGCATCAAGAGATGGTGCCATGACTTTCCAACATGAATCCTTCCATTATTTGTATTTCTCTGGTCTTGGTAGGTGTCAGAGAAACCGACCAGAGGAAGTGAATCACTTCCTGTGGTCATTCCTCTGCCCTCAGTTGCACTATTTTTAACAAATATAAATCCAACATAAAATGCATAAAATAAATAAATGCATGCATAAAAATAATAAATCCAACCCTGGGCGTGTATATTATTTGCTTAACAAGTACCCAATAGGATGAGGTGGGAGTGGAGACAAAAATGGGCAGAATCGAGACAGTGAGGAGGCAGCAGTTCAAAAAGTCCCTCCAGATAAAGACAATCTTTTTGTTAGCTTCTTTTGGAAAACTTGGCACAAAGAATGAGAGTCAACTTTTTAGAATCACTTCTCAGAGTAATTTTCCACTCCCTATGGAAGAAACTACTGTTTAAAGCAAAACGGCTGCCCAACTTCCACAGTGTCTATAGTAAATTATTCAAAATATTCCAGCCTTCAGCCGGGATGACTTTTGAAAATCTCTCTGCCCTTTATCAGTGCTATTTCCTTCACTTCAGATATGTATCATTATTTATACAAGATCTGTGAATAATTAGACAGGAAACGTGAAATGATTTATGAAGAAATGTTTACATATTAAAAGGAGAGTGTCACTCTAACATTGAATGAGGTGGTATATTCATTTGCTAGGGCTGCCATAGCAAAGTACCAGAGACAGGGGGTTTTAAAACAACAGAAACTTGTTTTCTCACAGCTCAGAAGGTCAGAAGTCCAAGATCAAGGTGTTGGCTTGTAGATGCCATCTTCTCTCTGTGTCGTCATACCATCTCACTTCTGCATGTGTCTGTGTCCTAATCTCTCTTCTTAGAAGGACACCAGTCATATTGGATCAGGACCCACCCCAATGACCTCATTTTAACTTAATTACCCCTGTAAAACCCTATCTCCTAATAAGGTCAGATTCTGAGGTACTGGGGTCAGGATTTCAACATATGAATTCCGGGTAGGGAGAGGGAGGGACCACAATTCAGCCCACTACAGATAGAAAGTCCAAGTAAGAGCTAAATGTCTCTGTTACATTGTAATTTCAACACATACCAGGGTTTCTTAGTCATTAAATATCTATCTAACCCCTCTAGGCTCTCTGCTTCAACATTTAGCCCCCAAGTAGATGTAGAGAGAGGAAAACCAACGTGAATTCTGGAAGGGGTGCTGGTGACCCATCCTGCCCACTGCAGACACCATAATTCGGAGACCAGGTCTCCTCCTGTTAAACCGGATGCAGGTTCACGTGCCCGATGCACAGCGAGGCCAAACAATACCGAAACGTTGGAATCTGGAGCAGAGAAAGGTTTACTGCAGGGTCACGCAAGGAAAATGGCTGGCTCATGCCTCCCAAAACCCCGAACTCCCGGAAGGGTTTCAGCAAAGCTTTTTTTTTTTTTTTCACACACACACACCGTGTTTTATTTTTACAAGAGATAAATAAACTAACACCAAGCATTGTAAATGGATGGCCACAACAAAAGCAACAATGATTGCGATTACCAAACACGAAACACACTCATACTATGTCATAATATTGACATTCAGTCCAGTAATCCTCCACTACAACAGCTCCTTTACTCTGCAGTGAAAATTGATTTGTATACTTTTTGCCTCTGAGTCCTTGTGGGATTTTTTTTTTTATTCAAACAGAAAGTCACAAAAATTATAATCATCCTCATCAGTTCACTCGGTCCCATGTAATTAATTTTTTTTTCATCTTGATCTTCTGTTAGCACTTTTATGAATTCATCAGTTTTCCATTAGTGTTCTGAACATGCTTATTCATTCAGTTCAGCAGTATAGTCAGTTACCAGAAACCTGTACTTGTCAGAGTCTTTTCCATTAATTCCTTGAAGATGAAACACTTTTATAGGAACATTTTTGCAAAAGCATCAGAGTACACCCAGAACTGTCTGTAAATGACAAAAGACTTAAAAATGACCACGGTTAAAGATTTGATGAAAGTTCATAATAATGCAATTGACAAGGAAATTTAGTTATTTCTGAGATATACATTTTAATGTAATAACTAGAATTATGACTTATAACATTATACCAGAACATATAAAATTTTTTGAAATTTCATGTAATGTCCGAAACATTTATATTAACATATTTCCATACAAATAACCCAAAGAAAGTTTAGTATTAGTTGTTTTTTTGTTTGTTGGTTTATACTGCAGGTTCTTATTAGTCATCAATTTTATACACATCAGTGTATACATGTCAATCCCAATCGCCCAATTCAGCACACCACCATCCCCACCCCACCGCGGTTTTCCCCCCTTGGTGTCTATACGTTTGTTCTCTACATCTGTGTCTCAACTTCTGCCCTGCAAACCGGTTCATCTGTACCATTTTTCTAGGTTCCACATACGTGCGTTAATGTATGATATTTGTTTTTCTCTTTCTGACTTACTTCACTCTGTATGACAGTCTCTAGATCCATCCACATCTCAACAAATGACTCAATTTTGTTCCTTTTTATGGCTGAGTAATATTCCATTGTATATATGTACCACAACTTCTTTATCCATTTGTCTGTCGATGGGCATTTAGGTTGCTTCCATGACCTGGCTATTGTAAATAGTGCCGCAATGAACATTGGGGTGCATGTGTCTTTTTGAATTATGGTTTTCTCTGGGTATATGCCCAGTAGTGGGATTGCTGGATCCTATGGTAATTCTATTTTTAGTTTTTTAAGGAACCTCCATATTGTTCTCCATAGTGGCTGTATCAATTTACATTCCCACCAACAGTGCAAGAGGGTTCCCTTTTCTCCACACCCTCTCCAGCATTTGTTGTTTGTAGATTTTCTGATGATGCCCATTCTAACTGGTGTGAAGTGATACCTCATTGTAGTTTTGATTTGCATTTCTCTAATAATTAGTGATGTTGAGCATCTTTTCATGTGCTTCGTGGCTGTCTGTATGTCTTCTTTGGAGAAATGTCTATTTAGGTCTTCTGCCCATTTTTGGATTGGGTTGTTTGTTTCTTTAATATTGAGCTGCATGAGCTGTTTATATATTTTGGAGATTAATCCTTTGTCCATTGATTCATTTGCAAATATTTTCTCCCATTCTGAGGGTTGTCTTTTCATCCTGTTTATGATTTCCTTTGCTGTGCAAAAGCTTTGAAGTTTCATTAGGTCCCATTTGTTTATTTTTGTTTTTATTTCCATTACTCTAGGAGGTGGATCAAAAAAGATCTTGCTGTGATTTATGTCAAAGGGTGTTCTTCCTATGTTTTCCTCTAAGAGTTTTATAGTGTCCAGTCTTACATTTAGGTCTCGAATCCATTTTGAGTTTATTTTTATGTATGGTGTTAGGGAGTGTTCTAATTTCATTCTTTTACATGTAGCTGTCCAGTTTTCCCAGCACCACTTATTGAAGAGACTGTCTTTTCTCCATTGTATATCTTTGCCTCCTTTGTCATAGATTAGTTGACCATAGGTGCATGGGTTTATCTCTGGGCTTTCTCTCTTGTTCCATTGATCTACATTTTTGTTTTTGTGCCAGTACCATATTGTCTTGATTACTGTAGCTTTGTAGTATAGTCTGAAGTCAGGGAGTCTGATTCCTCCAGCTCCGTTTTTTTGCCTCAAGACTGCTTTGGCTATTCGGGGTCTTTTGTGTCTCCATACAAATTTTAAGATGATTTGTTCTAGTTCCATAAAAAATGCCATTGGTAATTTGATAGAGATTGCATTGAATCTGTAGATTGCTTTGGGTAGTATAGTCATTTTCACAATATTGATTCTTCCAATCCAAGAACATGGTATATCTCTCCATCTGTTGGTATCATCTTTAATTTCTTTCATCAGTGTCTTATAGTTTTCTGCATACAGGTCTTTTGTCTCCCTAGGTAGGTTTTTTTTTTTTAATAAATTTATTTATTTATGTTTGGCTGCGCTGGGTCTTCGTTGCTGCGCGCGGGCTTTCTCTAGTTGCGGTGAGCGGGGGCTACTCTTCGTTGCGGTGCGCGGGTTTCTCATTGCGGTGGCTTCTCTTGTTGCGGAGCACAGGCTCTAGGCATGCGGGCTTCAGTAGCTGTGGCTCGCAGGCTCTAGAGCACAGGCTTAGTAGTTGTGGCACACGGGCTTAGTTGCTCCATGGCATATGGGATCCTCCCAGACCAGGGCTCGAACCTGTGCCCCCTGCCTTGGCAGGCAGATTCTTAACCACTGCGCCACCAGCGAAGCCCCCTAGGTAGGTTTATTCCTAGGTATTTTATTCTTTTTGTTGCAATGGTAAATGGGAGTGTTTCCCTAATTTCTCTTTCAGATTTTTCATCATTAGTGTATAGGAATGCAAGAGATTTCTGTGCATTAATTTTGTATCCTGCAATTTTACCAAATTCATTGATTAGCTCTAGTAGTTTTCTGGTGGCATTTTTAGGATTCTCTATGTATAGTATCATGTCATCTGCAAACAGTGACAGTTTTACTTCTTCTTTTCCAATTTGTATTCCTTTTATTTCTTTCTCTTCTCTGATTGCTGTGGCTAGGACTTCCAAAACTATGCTGAATAATAGTGGTGAGAGTGGACATCCTTGTCTCGTTCCTGATCTTAGAGGAAATGCTTTCAGTTTTTCACCATTGAGCATGATGTTGGCTGTGGGTTTGTCGTATATGGCATTTATTATGTTGAGGTAGGTTCCCTCTATGCCCACTTTCTGGAGAGTTTTTATCATAAATGGGTGTTGAATTTTGTCAAAAGCTTTTTCTGCATCTATTGAGATGATCATATGGTTTTTATTCTTCAGTTTGTTAATATGGTGTATCACATTAATCGATTTGCATATATTGAAGAATCCTTGCATCCCTGGGATAAACCCCACTTGATCGTGGTGTATGATCCTTTTAATGTGTTGTTGGATTCTGTTTGCTAGTATTTTGTTGAGGATTTTTGCATCTATATTCATCAGTGATATTGGTCTGTAATTTTCTTTTTTACAGCAAAGCATTTTTAAAGGCAAGGTGAGGGAGGGGTGTGGTTGGTTGTTGCAGACTTCTTGGTGTCAGAATCCTTTGTTCTTGCAGCTTTCCATGTAGGTCAGGTCAGGATGCCCCTGTAAACATCCAACAAGACAAATGTTATTCTCTCTGCTCTGCAACTTTTTATCTCTATAGGAATGGGAAAGTTTTACACCTTTAAAGGTCAGAGCCTTGGGAACGGGCTATCCTGTATATTTCAGGCTCTAGGCAACATTCTTAACTCCAAGCAAGAGCAATAGAATACAAAGGTTAAACTAGAAGAAGCAGATCCAATGTGGAGTCAGATTTGTTCTTCCCTCTTACAGTTCTGCCAACATCTCAGATGCTCTAACACTAGACTCCAGAAAGATCACAGACCGTACTCTGAGGACTGTTTCTGATTTAACGTACATGACATCCTGTAAAAGCCACACAATGAACTGGGATCGTTCACGGTCTCTTTGGTGATGCCCTGGATGAGGAGTCAGCAAACTTCTCCTTGAAAGTTATTTCAAGGTGAAGATCAGGCGGCAGATATTCCAGGCTTCGAGGGTCATTCTGTCTCCTCACAGTTTCTCCACTCTGCTGCTGTCCCATGAGAGCAGCTCTATGCAAAAGAACGAGCGGGATTGAGTTTCAGTAAAACTTTTAAAAATAAACACTAACATTTGACTCGTATACACTCTGCACGTGTCAGATTCCTCATCTGGTTCTCTTCCAATCATTTAACAATATCAAACCCTTCTGAGCTCACAGGCCATTCGAAACCGTGGTAGTCGGACTTGGCTGGGGCGTCTTCGTGGGCTGACTCCATCCCTTTTTGCTCCTGGTGAAACACAGTCATCTTCACCTTATGTCTGTTTCTTCCTTTCACGTCCTGATTTATGCCTTTTGGTCCATATTGACCTGTTTGTCCCAACACAGCCCTGCATCCTTTTCAACTGATTTCCGGAAAGGTGTTGCTTCCAGTGCATTCTGAGAGATGACAGCTCAGGGGGAGCCTCCACCACCGTCTTCCAAGTCCTGGCTTCCCTTGACCAGACTCTCCTTTAGGATCAGGATTTTTCCTTGCTCTGGCCAAGGGGTGGTGGTGAGAGTTGAAACCTCTGGTTGTAGGCAGGGTCGTTTTTTACTTTGAGAGGAGCTGAGAACAGCTCTGCTACGGAGCCAAAACACAAACACCGTGACACTTCCTATGAAACAGCCTCTATGCCCTCCCTCCACCGCCTGCCCTCCTCCAGCAGCAGCCCTGGGCATCCCTCTTTAGCTGTTTTAGGCTCAATATTATGTCGCTGGTTGGCCAGCTTAGCAGAGTTCTGGGTAGTACCTAGTGAACCTTCCCTGAACATTGCCGGAGTGGGGATTGAAAACCCACAGGGTGATGATATCTCTTTATTGCAAAAACCATTTCCTGAACTACAGGTTCCCCTCTACTCTGTGCTGAAGGCAAATCCAATCCTCTGTTTGAAGGAGAACAGTTATGGAAATCTCATAGGTGCGGAAGAGTGGCTCGGATTTGCAGGCTATAAACGCAGAGACTGGTGATGTTATTTTTCATTCTAGCAATTAATTAATCAGCAAGTGCACCTCTGGTAAATACACACGAGAGGGCGACTGCCTTTCAGAGGAAGCATAAGGCATCACGAAACCCTTGTTATGGAGATAAGTTACAGATTGTACTTGTGATGTGTCCCATGACAAGGAATTTTCAAATGGCATTAGAAACTTTGGTTTGGATGTAAAAATTTGCCTTGTCCTGTTCATCTTAAATCATGGTTTTAATTATGTTTTCATCATACTCACATGCTGCCCATATTTGAAAAATGAAGACATATCCATGGGATATTTTCCCCAAGTACGAAGTCTAGTGGCGAGGATGAGACACTGCCTGACTCTGCTCAGACCTGGCGTGTCGGCTCAGACCCGAGACAGGTCATCGCTTCAGCTCCATCTCAGACTCAGAGGGCAAGGGCTGTGGGCTGAAGATCTCACTCAGGATGCCCAAGCCAGCAGATTGCAGCAGATGCAGTGATGTGGGATGACAGCTCTCTTTGCATGGGAACCAAGTTTGGCAACTGTCCAGGGCAGGTGTGCTCAGCTCCATCAGGACCTCTCCCGGCCACGAGTCCTAGGCAAACCTTAGGGTTGCTTGCTGGCAGCTTCCCACTTCATCTGTTTGCTCTCTCGAGTTCCCTGGATGACTTTGTAACTGGATAGCAACTTTTTTCACAAGGTCACGGGTTCAAGAGCAGCCCAGGTCCTCTGCTGCTTTCTTCTCCCCACACTCAGCGTGCACGGTATCATGCAGACACCTAGGGCTGCTTGTCCCTGCTCTGCCCGTTTCCCAAGGTGGGGCATAAGCCGAGCTCAGAGCCTGCTTTGAAGCACTGAGTTTCCACAGAGCTCCATGGTGTGAGGCTACCATGAGGAGCCAGACCACAGAGACAGGAGTAAAACCAAGAGGTAGCAGGAAAATGACATGACCCGTGGGAATCCGACACCTCCTGGCCTCCAGGCAGCCAGGACCATCTCCGCCAACAGCACCCCACAAATGAGAATGGTCCTGGAAAGTCAGCACGGGTCACAGAGCCTTTCCATCAGAGAAGGAGACCAAGAGGGACTTGTTAAAAAGGAAAGGGTACGGACTGGTAAAACAAATATGAGTTCACCAGGGGATAAGATATTCTCATTCTGAGACTATAATCATTGTTCCATCATCTTCACGATGCAGCCCCATCCTCACCTCTGACTCCCTTAGATTCATTTTTAAAAGATAAATAACATTCAGTGTTGCTGTTCCCAGGACGTTAAACTGCTCAGGATGTGAATTTGGGGTGCTGCCCCCTAAGAGGGCTGTGTGAAATGGTATTGTTCTGATTCCAAGAACTAAAAGGAAACTTTAGTTTTCCTGAGTTACTTGGCAGTTTTCCGCCAAGTGTCCTGGTCCTAAGTTTGATCTCATCTAAGGGAAGGGTGTGACCCCTGTTACTCCAGCCCTGAGACCACAGCCCTCTGCCTGGCACATCAGCTTTGCTATTAAGAGAGAAGCTTCTCATGGTTTATGGATAAAATGAACTGAAGAGTTCTCACCAGGGACTGCTAACCAGCCAGCTGTTAGAGGCCAAAGAGAGCTGATTCTAGAGTCCACATTCCAACTGAATTCCAGGAGATAGACAGTCTGCTCTGCCTGCAACACAACATAGACAGGGAGGCTTAAACAATGGAAATGTATTTTCTCACAGTTCTGCAGATGCCAAAGTCTTAGATCAAGATTCTGGTGGGGTTGGGTTCCTGGTGAGGGCTCTCTTTCTGCCTTGCAGATGGCCACCTTCTTACTGTGTCCTCATATGGCCTCTCCTCACAGAGAGACAGGGACAGAGCTCTCTGGTGTCTCTTCTAATAAGGACACTAATCCTATTGCATCAGGGCCCACGCTTTGACCTCATTTAACCTTAATTACTTTCTTCAAGGCCCCAATGCCAAATATAGCCACACTGGGAACTGGAGCTTTAACACATGAATGGGGTGGGGGGAGGCATGAAGGGGGACACAAAAGCTCAGTCCTGAACAGTTATGTGAAAAAAGCACTTTCCTGGACCACTTTCACTCTTCATTCATTCATGTGTTTGCTCACTTATTTAATACCTGTTCACCAAAGTTTCCATTCACCAGGACCTGGGATTACAGTGGTGAGCAAACAGCTGCCCCCCCAAGGAGCTATCATCCTGGGGCAGGGGTCAGATGAATAAACCTATAAAGAAACAAGAAAATATCATGTGATACATCCCACAAAGAGAATACGTTGCTTTTCATTTGTTCTCAACTTTATGCCAGACCTGAAATAATCTGGCTTATAGTTTCTGATAGAAAGTCTGTCCTTATCCCTTCTTTAAACTTTGCCAAACAGGATAAATATCTTTCAATTTTTGGAAGTGATGTCCTCAAACTTTTTAGACTACACATCTCTCCTCTGCAGAATTTGAACAATGTCTCTTGCTGTTCTGTGTTGTTCACAATAAGTCATAACAGTCATGGCCACAAGAACTGGGTTTGAGCACAAAAGTGGGTATGATTTTAAAAATAAGGGTATGAATATATTTCCCCTCTGAATAACTATAAATTATCACAAAGAAGCCATTGTTTCTTTCTTTGCTAATATCATTTTAATATGTGGATCTCTATGTTTTCCCCCCAGATTTGTTGCTCTGGAGAAAAAAGTGCCATAAGAAGGAAGAGACACCAGTGGGTACAGTCATTAGAGACTTGACATTTCTAAACTGGGTTTGACAGTGGAACTTTGAAAATATTTATCTATCAGAAAATAGTTTCAGCCGTGGGCAATTTGGCGAAAAGGTTTAGTTGATGGAAAAACCATAACTCAGTGTGACTGGCTTTAATGTAAGATGTTCTTGAAGGCCACAGGATAACCAGCATTTCCAACAACCTGGAAAATTTAGACCAGCTTGGAAAAATAACAGGGGGCTTGGGGAGGTAGCCAAAGCACTGTACAGGATCAGATAAATTTATGTGCTTTAGAGACTCAAATTTTAATATTAAATTATAAACGAAAGCAACACTCAGGCTAAGTGTTTAAGCAGGTCTCTCTGCCTATGTCCTATTCTTCCTCCCTCTAAAAGACTGGGACAATTTTTCAGTAAAAGGTGTTCTGCTACACCTACATGTAATTCTTTTCCATTTGCATTTTTGTGTACTTTTATGGCTCCTTTATATAGTTAAGAAGGACTCTGCCTTGGGGCGCTGGCCTGTGTCTTGGTATTTTTGTGTGGCTTCCAAGCTCTAGGCAATGGCTTGCCATCCTTGCCATGGCTGGTGGCTGGACAAGCTGCCCCACAGCTGCCCTGCACAGCTACTCAAAGAAGCTGTGCTGACTATCTGAGGTCCTCCCTTCTGCCGGCCCTGGCTGGTCCACTACATAGGCAGTGGGCTGGGTCACTTGAAGCTCTGAGGCCATTTCTTCTGCCTTTTTCACCCACAACTGCCCTGGAACAACTCCCTTCCTGAACTGTCTCATGAACATGATCAGATTTTCTCCATCTTTTTTCTGCTTCACACCAAAATTAAATAAAGTGACTCCCCCAAGAACAAACAAACAATCAACAGAACAAAGGAAAAGTACGCCCTGGCCTTTATCCCAGTGATCCTCCCTGGCACAACTCTTGCTCCTCCTTCTAGCCCTCAACATGGGTACAGAGTGGCATAAACTATGCTTCAGTTTAAAACTCTCCTCCCCGTTACCCTGGAATCATTTCCAAAGCCGTATCAAGGTTTACACACCCCCACCCATCTTCAGAGCCTCAGAACTCCCCAACGCCCCCTTTACACTATTTCCACCACAGCCAAGTATGTTCTGTTCCCCGTAAACCACCCCAGGCCTTGGAACATTCCAGAACAGAAGTGTTATTCTTACAATTCCTGTTCCTCCTTCAGTTGGCCAACTTCTACTCCTTCTGCAGGGTCCCTGCTTTCCCTAAGGGTGGCCCCAACTCTGGCTTAAGTGCCCCACTGTGACTTCTCTGCTGTTATTACCTGTTTGTACAGCTGCTCCCCATCAGGGTCTTGGAAGGCAAGGGCTCTGTCTTATTCCCTGTTGTATCTTCACAACCTAGCACTGTGTCGGACACAGGCATGATAAGTGTTGAACAGCTACTTGACTTATGGATGAATACAAGAACAAGAACCAATGTTTAGATTAAGCCAAATGAAATTGCTGATATTTGATGAATTTTGACCTACCAAAAAATGGCAATTTTATGGTTCTATCTAATATACAAACTCTCTTAGAAATACTGTCCCCCAGCGCTAAAAAGTGCTAAAAATTGCTTCCAAAAGACAGGGGTTTAGATGCCTTGAAGAGAAGCTTCAAATAACACAGAAGGGGACAAAGGTGAAAGTAAAAAAGGATATTGCTTAAAGAAAAAAGAAAAAAAAAGGACTGGACAGGCATTTCCAATCAATTATATGCTGGGAAGTTTTCCTAATCTCCCAAATATTACCCCTCAGCCTTCCAAACCATCTGGAAAGTTCTTTCTTCTGGATGAAGCATAATCATGCCAAATGTGAACTCTGCACCCTCTGACATTCATGAGGAAGCCCGTCAAATTATGTAGCACTATGGGAAAAAAAAAAAGAAAATCTTTTCTAAATCAGAAAATGATTCAATCTTGTTCAGTCTTCAGAGAGCTCAATAACAATGGGATTAATATGCTGAGTGTGTAGCATATTGTGGGTTTATAAAAACTAATGTTCTGAAAAACTGGATTCTAGAAGGAAAATGAAGCTCAAAATAAGAAATGAGAAAACATGAGATGGTCTAATTTGGGTGGAAGTTGAGAACATGTCACTCTTGTCATGAGTAATTGAGAGTTTGATGGTTAAAAAGAAAAAGGATCTGACACGTTTCTCCTCCCCTGTAGGTAAGGTAGTCAAGGACATAAATCCCCACTCAAATCCAGTCCCTCCGACTGCGATCCAGGGGAAGCTGAGAGTGTTTGAGCAGCAATCACAGTTCTCCAGGGTGGGAAGTTCTCCAGGTAATCAAATGACACAGTTTTCGAAAATACTAGGAAACCGACCCCAAAACTAAACTACCATGTTTATGCATAGAACTCATCAGAGTAACGTGTGTTCAGGTTGCATAGATTCTGTTTTAGAAAGATGCTTCTAAGAGCTAGGGTGTGTTCAACAGTGTCACCGACAACACCACCACCCAGGGAATATCATTCAACCACCCACCAAGGAATCCTACCAAAACCATTTACCAAGCATCCATCAAGAACTTGGCTGTGGGGCCAATGGGCACACAGATGAAGGAGCAATGACTCTGGTCCTCCAGGAGTTTGTCCTCTTATGCAAGAGCTGCACAGACAGAGCCCCTGAAGCCAAGTGGAATGGGCAGGTGCAGAGCAAGGATGCAAGGAGACAGGCCGCGATTAGCGACCCAGGGTGAGTAGTGGACCTGGTGTGCTGAGAGTCAAGGAAAGGATGGCAACCGGTGAAGACTGACAAGTCTGGGAAGACATCTTGCAGGAGACAAGCTGATCAGTGTTGAAAGGTGATAATTGATGTGAACCATTTCTCTGATACATCTCTTAAAGGAGCATCCTCGAAAAGGAAAAGGGGGGTCCAGGTGCCCTATGCTTTGGACCTAAATCAGGGATGAGAAATACAGCTGGTGTTGTGAAATCTAATACCCTCTGCATTGGTATGAAGCCAGTAAGAAAGTCCAGCTTTGTCTAACATACAGGCACAGTTATCTGTTCCAGTTTTCTTAACTGTTTTCCTTTTATAGCTAAATTCATCTCATTTACTTTTATTAAGATGTTTAGAATTAGTTCTATTTTTTAAATTTCCTTGTTAGCTTTCTGAATTGTTTTTTGACCTTTAATTAACGTATAACATAAGTGCAGAAAAGTCAGCAAATCAAAAACGTACATTTGAAGGATTTTCATAGAGTTAACGCACCTGCGGAGCCAGCACTCAGATCAAGAAGCTGAACATGACCATCATCTAAGAATCTCCCCCTGGTGGCCCTTCCAGCCACTAACTCTCCCCCCACAGGTAACCATTAACCTGACTTCTAACTCCATAGATTAATTTTGCCTGTTTTTGAACTTTATATAAATGGAATCTTATAGTATAGACCTTGCTCAATATCATGTTTAAGAGATTCAATAATATTGTTGCATATGGTTGTATTTTACTCATCCTTATTGCTGTGTAGTATTCCGTTGTGTGAATATACCACAACCAATGTATCCATTGTACAACTGAAGAGCATTTGGATAGGTTCCTCTTTGGGGCTATTATGACTACTACCACTACGAATATTCATGTACTTGTCTTTTTGTGAACATGTGTATGCATTCCTGTTTGGCACACACCTAGGAATGGAACTGCTAGGTTATAGGGCTTGTGGATTGTCAGATTTAGTAGGTTCTACCAAGTAACTTTCCGAAGCAGTTGCACAAATTTATATTCCCACCAGCAGTCAGAAAGTCAATAAGATTTGGTTAACAAAAAAATTCTAATGCTACCTCAGGCAATACATGTATACTGAAGAAATCTCTTCTCTACCAAGTCAGTGTGGCCTGAGAGCTTAAGTATTAAATATTTTTTTGCTTTCTTAGAACAAAATTAAGAGTTAGCTGTACTGTTTTTAAAAGGAAGGAGGCTAGAAAGAAGGGTGTTCTGATAAGCATTAAGGACTCCTTTTCAAGATGAATGAATAATGTAAAATAAATAAAGGTTGATAAAATGGCACAAAATAACAGTTAAGAGTAACCAAGATCATGCCAGACGGTGGTTAGAGAGCCAGATGTTTCCAGGAAATTATGGTTCTTGTTTTGAACTTAGCTGGCTTAAATCTGGGTAAAATTGTACATGTCAAACTCTCAGGGCTATCTGACAACAATGCTTAGCCTATTTTGCAAAGAAAAATTTCCTTGGGTGCATCCGGAAGAAAATGCTGATGAAAATTTTTAAACTCTTGGGATAAATTTTTAATAATTTTCCAATTTTTCTCATTGATGCATCATTTTCTAGCATCGTTAGCTCAAAAAAAAAAAGTTGAAGGAAATTGAATGTGAGCATCCAAACTGGCTGGAGACTTTAAAAGGTGAAATCTCTTTTAAACTGCAGGAAAATACAATGGAACCCCAGTTACAGAGACACACCTTTGTGATGATTTCCCATAGATTTACAAAGGGTGTACAGTGTAGGCATGCAAACCTACATACAAAGGCGGAAAATATTTCCAGAACAAGATACAAATCTCACCACATTTGTTCTCTCCTTAAAATCCCCAGTGTTTTCTTCCCATTGCCTAAAATCCCAGCTTTTTTGGCCTGGCATCCAAAGACCTTGATGAGCTAGCCCTTGCCCCTCTGCTCCATCCCCTCGTCACTGCCATTCACCCCTCGCCCCTTGCAATCTTCTCTGCCATTTCAGAAGCCTTCTCTGTGGAGCCCACTCTGACCTGGCTTTGGTTCCCATTGCCCATCTGATTGTCCTCATCGAGGTCACCAGGAACCTCTGTTTTGCCCAAACATGTGGTCCTTTCTTGGTCCTCCTCTTACTTGGTCATCCTCTTTCCAGTATATTCTGGGAACCTTATTGCCCAGGCTGTCCTCCTACCTCACCGGCCTCTTCCTCCTCTTCTAAGCCCTGAAAGTCGAGGTGCTCGAGGTGCCAGTTCTTGAGGCTCTGCCCATCTTTATCCGTATTACCTCCTGACTTGATCTCAGCTGGTTTCATGGCTTTCATTGGCACAACATACACCGCCGAACCCCTAACTTTACATCCCCACCCCAAGTTCCTTTCTGAGCTCCAGCTGCCCCTTCCACACTTCTACTTGGTGGTCCACTAGGTGGTGTCCTAGACCTTCACCGGGCCCGTGTGTCTCTAGCCCGGGGGGCTGTTGGCTGCTAATAGCACACAGCTGCACCCTTTCTGGAGTGTTGCCTTGGCTGATAAAAGGTGCTCGGGATGATGAAAAACCCCTCACCCAGAAACGTTGGGGGGATTATACCCTAGAAGGGGTGAACGGGTGCCCTAGCCAATGACTGGTTGTTACAGGGATACAGAAGCCCAGCCTCTGTGCATCCAGGAGGGACAACTCCACAGTGCCGTTCACGCCCCAGAGTCCCCTGTGGGATCAGGCTGAGACGAGACCAGACTGCAACCATGGCTTTGCCCAGCTGGTTCTCCTGCCGTATCCCGCATCACTTTCTGTGGAGAGCTCCTCCTCTATAAATCACTTGCACAAGAATCCCCAGCTCAGGCTCTGCTTCCAGGAAGCCCAATCTAAGAGCTACGTTTCCCACTTACCAGCCCAAACCGTGCTACCGATCAACTCCTCCCACGTGGGTCCTATGACCCCTGGATCCTCTTCATGGCCATAAATGGCACCTTTTCCCAGTTGCCCGGTACAGAAACCTAGACCTTGTCCCTGTTTCTTCTCTTCCTCTCATGCTCCAGATCCAATTCATCAGAGAATCCTGGTATCCTCACCTTTAAGAAACATCCTGAATCTGAGCCCTTCCTGCACCACTGGAGGAGCCTCTGTACAGGTCTCTACCTCCCCATTCTTCCCAAAATGTAAATAGAAGCAAGTCTCTCCTCCGCTCAGAACCCCCAGATGCTTCCCGTTTAGACCTGGAATTGCCTGACCCCCACTACTTCTCTCCACACTTCACCACCAGAGGGAACATGACATCTCTAGAATGTTTTAAAATCCCTGTTTAAAGTGCAACTATACATATTAATTTCATGAACTTTATAAAGATACATGATTACTTCTGTTACCATCACGGCTCAATGTTCATCCTTTAAAAATTCAAAGTGAAAAAACATTTCAAGAGAAAAAATAAAACAGTACATATCCTATCTAAAAAATATATTAATTAGCAATGTCACCTGCTTTATCTTTAAAGGAAAACAGAATAACAACTGGCGATGGATGAAAGTAAAAAGTGGATACTCACAATAGTGTTAGAATCAACATGTCCTTTTAATGTTTCCTGAATCTAAATAGGGTGTGGGAAGTGTATGCTGTGTGTTTTCTTGTGTCATCCTCTCTTCTCCACTAAGGAGAACATCAATCGCACATGTTGAAAAGATTCTCAGTCAGGAATGACCTTTTAAAAAAGCTGAGTGTGATACTTATGCAATAAGCATCACTTGGCCCTACGTCAGATACTGCTATACCTCAACGCCTCTTCAAGACCCTATTCAAAAGTCACTTCCTTTTGCAGCAACACGGATGGACCTAGAGATGATCACGCTAAGTGAAGTAAGTCAGAGAAAGACAAATATCATATGATATCACTAATGTGTGGAATCTAAAAAAAATGATACAAATGAACTTATTTACAAAACAGAAATTGACTCGCAGACATAGAACACAAACTTATGGTTACCAGGGGGGAAGGTGAGGGGGAGGGATATATTAGGAGTTTGGGATTAACAAAAACACACTACTATATATAAAATAAACAACAAAGCCCTACTGTAGAGCACAGGGAACTATATTCAATATCTTGTAATAATCTATAATGGAAAAGAATCTAAAAAAAGAATACATGTATAGATGTATAACGGAATCACTTTGCTGTACACCTGAAACTAACACAACATTGTAAATCAACTATACTTCAATAAAATAAAATTTTTTTTAAGTCACCTCCTCTGGAAGCCTTCCTGACCTTCAAAAGAGCCCAACTTGTTGCCTCTGCATTTCCATTTGATTTTGCCCTGTTCATCTTCTTCTCCTTAACAATAAGCCCAGGCCCTGTGCACAGATGGTGTTAAATAAATGTTTGGTGAATAAATAATTGAATGAAAGTATTAATCATCTAGAAAAGTGACTGTGGAGTGGGCTGCCCCCCCTCCTCATTTCCCCACTTCCTTATGAGGAGATGAGGTGTCGAAAATCTAGGAAGATTAGAATTTGTTCGCACTGAACTGTTGTCAATGAGCATGAAAGGAAGCTCCTTCTGTGCTCTGCCTGGTTCAAAAAACACATCTAGTTCAACACTCTGCGGGTACAAGAACATCTAAGCAAAAGCAAAGTTTTGACATCTCCAGACCAAATGTACTATTGCCTGCCAAGAGATTCATTCAGCACACTTGAATAAAAACACCTTTCTAGAAAGGCTGTTTGCCCACCTGCTTCTGTTTGCAGCACCAAATATCCATCACGTGTGTTTTCAGGAATCAGTGAGGACGAATAATAAAAAAAAGTGACTCAAACGCTCCTCTGGGCAGGTGCTTGTGAGCGGCTCACTCAGAAGGTTTGCTCTGGGGGTGAACATGACCCACCAGCTCTCGCCAGGTGTCCACACCCAGACAAATAGGGAAGAAGGGATGAATCTCTCCGCAGTTCTGGAGATAGATTCTGGGTGTGCAAGCCACTTGGCCAAGTTAAGCATTACACATTTGGAAAGTCCGGTTTTGAGAGAGTCCGATGGGTTGCATTTCCACGCACCTCCTGTAATTTCAAACCAAAAAGAACAACGAACAATTCAAATTAGACAAAACATCGGAGTCTTGTGAAAATGCCAAAGAAAAACGTCTACAAAATTGTTCTTTCTTTCCCTTTTTTTAAAAAACATAGACCCTTGTAGATACCGGTCCTCTTTCAAAGGCACTTCGAACAGCATGGGGTGTCCTACAGAGGGCCGCACAGGAGCCTCGGAGAACCCTGGGACCTTGCAGAATGGCAGTCAGCGCATTCATAAAGCTCTGCTTTTAGATTTAACTACGGCGTCTCTGGCAAGCCACTCGGTGACAAGAATTGAATAATGACAGAGGAGATTTGTGTTCACTCCTACCTGCAGGTACAGAGAGCCCTTCCCCCGTGCCCACACCCGAACGGGAGCACAGCTGTTTGCCCCCTCCAGGTGGCCTCCCCGACCACCGTCAGCCTCAGCCCACCTGGCTCATCCCCTATGGAAAACGGCAGCGGGAGGTCTTGGTCCACCTTCTGAAGCTGGAGAAGCTGTCGGTAAACGTCTGCAAAGCTCTGGTTGAACTGGTCCCTGTGGATCGCCATCAAATCTGACTCCAGGGGTGGACCTTGAGATCCATGCACACATGGTAAGTCCTCAAAGATTCAGAAGAACTATCCTTCCCCAAAGCCTTAGCCACCAGAGCAGAATATCCTGTGCCAAGTGCTGTGCTAGGTGTGAGGCATGATGCTAAAAAGTAGGATGAGAGGAACGTTTCCCTCAGACTCCGGGGAACTTTGTGCCCATCTCTGTCCCACCAACTGGAAATTAAGGAGCAGTAGCCCTGACTTCTCTTAGGTGACCCCCTTCAACACTGGCTGTCCCTCAGACCCCACCCTATCCCACCCACCCCTTGTCTCCTCATCACCAACCCCCCCCCAGGATGCTTCCTACCTCTTGACACCCAGGAGAGTTTAGAGAAAAACACCCTGCTCTGTCTTCCAGAAGGTAATACCAAAAGCCATGTTCCCCATCCTCAACAGAGTGAAAATTAAACAACAGGAAAGTATAATTCAAATTGGCGAAGATTAAAAAAAGAAACTCACTCACTTAATATTGGTGAAGTTTGAGCATATTCTCCTATGCTGGGAAATATAAACTCATTTAACCTTTCCATAGAGCTATTTGGTTACAAATATCAAAATTTTAAAACTTTTGTAGCCCCCTAATTTCACTTCAAGGAGTTTATTAAGAGGGAATAACAAAACATCTAGGCAGAGATGTAGTCACTGGCATGATTGTCTCAACCTTGTTTATAACAGTGAAAATTTGGAAACAATCTAATTTTCCAATAATACGGAATTGGTTAAACAAAGTAAGACTTGTGTATATAATGGGATCTCATGCAGCCATCAAAAGTGATGTATAAACATCAGCATGGCATATTATCAAGTAAAAGTTAAAGCAACTACCAAACCAAACATGCACAGTTACATCAGTCTTGTAAAAATCAGAATACATCTACAGGTGTACCTCAGAGATATTGTGGGTTTGGTTCCAGACCACTGCAATAAAGCATATCTGGTTTCCCAGTGCATATAAAAGTTATGCTTACACTATCCTGCAGCCTATTAAGTGTGCAATGTGTTATGTCTAAAAAAACAATGTACATACCTTAATTTAAAAATACTTTATTGCTAGAAGATGCTACCCATCATCTGAGCCTTCAGGAGGTAGAATCTTTTTGCTGGTGGAGGGCCAAGTGTACCTCGATGTTGGTGGCTGCTGACCGATCAGGGCGGTGGCTGGGAAGGTAGGGGTAGCTGAGCCAATTACGAACAATAAGACACAATGAAGTTGCCGCATCCATTGACTCTTCCTTTCACTTGAACACTTAGGGGCCATTGTAGGGTTATTAATTGGCTTAATTTCAATATTGTTGTGTCTCAGGAAATAGGAGGGCCAAGGAAAAGGGATAGAGATGGGGAACAGCCGGTTGGTGAAGCAATCAGAACACACATAACATTTACTGACTGTTTGCCATCTTATACAGGCAAAGTTCATGTGGCTCCAAAACAATTACAATGGGAACGTCAAATATCATTGACCAAAGATAGTGTAACAAATATCATAATAATGAAAAAGTTTGAAATATTCCAAGAATCACCAAAATGTGACACAGAGACACAAAGTGAGCAAATGCTGTTGGAAAACTGGTGCCAACAGACAAACGTTGCCACAAACCTTCAATTTGTAAAAAACACAATTATCTGCAAAGCACAATAAAACGAGGCACAATAAAATGAGGTTTGCCTGTACTAGCAGAAAAAACAAAATCCTGAAGAATCTTTGTTGAACTTTAACAATGATATCTGTGTCTGGAAACATTATAAAAAATATTTTGCTCTTTGTATTTTACGTTTTTCTTATTTTAAAATTAACGAACCTACAACACGCATTAGAATGGCCAAAATCTGGAACACTGACAACACCAAGTGCTGACAATGATGTGGAACAACAGGAACTCTCATTCGTTGCTGGTGAGAATGGAATACTTAGTAGGTGAGTGGATAAATCAACTGTGGTACGTGCAGACCATGGAATATTATTCATCGCTAAAAAGAAATGAGTTATCAAGCCATGAGAATATATGGGAGAACCTTAAATGCATATTACTAAGTGAAAGAAGCCAGTCTGAAATCGCTATAGCCTGTGATTCCAACTATATGACATTCTCCAGAGGCAAAACTATGGAGACAGTAAAAAGATCATTGTTGCTACGGGTGAGGGAGTGATGACTAGGCAGAGCTCAAGGGGTCTGAGGGCAGTGAAAACACTCTGCGTGACACCCTAATGACGGATCCATGTCACTACACATTTGTCCAAACCCATGGGATGTGAATCACCAAGAGTGAACCCTAATGTAAACTATGGATTGGGGTGATGATGGCGTGTCACTGCAGGTTTATCAGTTATGACAGATGTCCCCCTCTGGGGGGGCATGTTGACAGTGGGGGAGGCCATGACATGCGGGTGCAGGGGGCATACGGGAACTTTCTATACTTTCCCCTCAATTTTGCTATGAACCCAAAAGTGCTCTAAAAAATTGTCTTCAAAAAAAATCAATGAATCTCTAGTCCAAGTCATCAAGTAAAATGTTAAATGATATCTTCCAGGGCTAATGACAAATTTTCTCCCAATTTGCTGTGTGCATCAGTACTCAGGTAGGAAATGCTCTGCTCCACCGTCAACTGTCCTATCAAGACATGGAGAGAGAGGGCACATAGTTAAATAAAATGGTAGCAAAGTGATAACATTTTGTCTGTGAATAATGTACTCTGGCACAGAACCCGTTTTAGGAAAATTGTTCCACTCTGCCTCTCCAGCACATTCTTATTCCAATATATTGATTGATTCTTTCATTCATCAAAATTTTTGAGCCTACTGTGTGCCGGGCACTGTTATAGAAGAACAGGACAAAACCCCTACCTTCGTGGGCTTACATCCGAGTGAGGGCAGGAAGGAGGAGGGAGAGAGAATGGCAGTAAACAAGTGAGCAATGCTATGAATAAGATAATTTCTGGTTGTGGTGTCATGAGAGATACAAGGCAGGTGATATGATGGAGAAAATAGTAGGGAAGGGGGCTGCTTTAGATCTGGAAAGGGCCCTCTGAGGGAGTAACTATTAGGGAGTAACTGGAGAGAAGAGCAGCGGGTAGCACAGGAGAGGAGGGGAGGGGTGTTCCCAGCAGCAGAGACGTCAGGTGCAAAGGTCCTGGGGTGGGAAGCCTTTGGCACGTTTGAGGATGGGTGGAGACCAGTGAGTTAGGGTGAGGGGGGGATGAGGCATGACAGGAAGTGGGGCAGAGTCTAGACCACAGTGAGCCTTGTCTGGGCCACCTCAGCTTAGAGATGTTGACGACACATCAGAATGGAATTAGGTATTAGAGCCTCATGTCTGGAGCTCAGGGGAGAGACTAGGGCTGCAGATATAAATTTGTGGAGTTTCCAGCATTGGGTGGGACTTAGAGCGACCAGCTCATCCCAGTTTGCCTGGGACTTTCCTGGTTTTCAGCACTCAAAGTCCCACGTTCCGTGAAACCCCTCAGTCCCAAGCAAACCATGGTGGTTGGTCACTCCAATGGCATTAAAGCTATGAAAAGGGATAGTGTTACCTGGGAAAAGAGTGTTGATGGGGAAAAAAAAGAGGCCTCAGACGTGGTCCCGTGCATCTCAACACTTAGAGGTCAAAGAGAGGAGAGGCTCTGAGTCCGTCTTGCTGTAAGAGCTGCCAGCGACCTCTCTTAAAATCAGATCAGACACATTCCCCGCAGTGAAGTGGTGGGCAGAACGCAGAACGGGCATGAATTGTATTATACTGAGGGAAGAGGGCTTGGGGAGTTGAAGCCCCCAACATCATCCAATGGGGGTCACGGAAGTGGCGTTCACACTGAGACCTGGAGGATCACGAGGTTCGCCCTGCGGTGGTGGGCAAGGGTGGAGAGGGTGGTTTTCCAGGCACATCGAGAAGGGCACAAAGGTCAGAGAAAGAAGTTCAGAGACGCGTGGGTCCAAGGGGAGGTCGTCAAGGTCGGGAGGCAGGGCCATGACTTTGAACTTCATCTTGTGGGCGAAGGGGCACAATGGATGGCTTTTTGGTGGGAGAGTGATGGGATCAGATTTGCATTTTATTATTTTTTAATTTTATTGAAGTAAGGTTGATTTACAATGTTGTGTTAATTACTGCTGTACAGCAAAGTGACTCAGTTATACTTATATATACATTCTTTTTCATATTCTTTTCCATTATGGTTAGTCATGGGATATTGAATATAGTTCCCTGTGCTCTACAGTAGGACCTTGTTGCATTTTAAAAGGATCAATGGCTTAAGTGCAGAGAAGGAATTCATTCGAGGAGGGTAAGGATGAGAGGTGGGGACACATTCCTGGTGAATGAAAGGTTAACATGCATGTGACTTAGGGCTTTTACTTTTGCTTCCCTCTGCTTTCTAAAATTTCCCCCATGAACATAAATTACTTTTTAGAAAAGAAAAATCAATAAAATGTCATTTTTAAGGGGAAATTGTACAGAAGTCAGTGAAAAGGAGAGAACGTGATGGAAAGATGAACACGATGTCGTGGGTGTGAAAAGCCACGGGGAATCCCACCACTGTCCCCCAGGCACACCTGCCAAAGACAGGCATTCGTTCACCCCTGGACTCCCCACTTTTAACTACACGCACGATGAGTCTCTTCAGATGAGTTTTCTTTTCTGGAAGCTTCAGCCCTACATCATGCTGATGCACCCACAGCCTAGAACCTCGCCCCCATCGCCATCCTGGTGCATCTATCGCTTTATCCTTTACCAGGATAAACTAGACACCATCTGTGTGTGTGGCAGGGCGGAGCAGAGAGGATGGAGAGGGCCTCTTATACCAGCCGGTCCTTTTCTGTCTTTTCACCTTCACAGCTAACGGAGTCTCATGCTCCTGTTCAGTTTAGAAACTGAGACTCATATATATCAAGTCGTTGGTCCCAAATCACAGAGCTAGTGAGTAGCAGGGCCAGGGTTTGTACTGCTGCCTCCCAGCCGGCAAAGCCATTGTAATACAATATGGCAAATTGCAGGGTGGACTCAGGAGTGGGACTTCCTGTTTTCAAATTTCAGCTCCACCACTTATGAGCTGTGTGACCTTGAGAAAGGTATCGATAACTAACATCGACAGACCTCCGTCTGTGCAGTGGGTTGTCAATGAGGGTATCTACCACATAGATTTCTTGGGAGAGCGGAACTGGGAATTCATGGAAGGTGCTTAGGACCCGCCTGGTACAACACAGACTTATAGTTGTTTCCACTAACCCGCCCTGCCTTCCCACCTACCCCAGACCCCCAGCCTTGGGAAACTTTTGGGCATCTGGCTAACCAGCTTCCTCAGAGAGGCTCCAAGATGGCAGCTTCCCTTGGTGAAGAAGACACCAGCTTACAAATTAAAGGTCAGTTAAAGCTAAGCTCTCTACTGTTTCTGCCCTTTCAGGAATATTTCTCATACCCAGAGACGTTGGAATCATCCACCTCGATTCTTCCCAACACGTGTTGATAAGCCCCAGCCTGAGCTCTGAACAGCCCTAGAATCTTGCTGAGTCTGACAAAGTGACTTTATGTCACTGAGTCACTGATAATCTAGTGACAGAGATGAGAAAACTGTTGATGCACAGGGACTGCTTGAGGCAAAGGAGAAGGAAATGCAACCCGAGAGAAATGGGTGGAGGAGGAGGCAACAAGGGTGCAGAGCCGGACGCTGCACAGCCGGGGGCGGGAGAGAAAACGGAGCGTCTTGCTGCAAGTGCAGCGCTTACTAAGCTGCGGCACCTAAGTTTCCACGTCCTTCCAGAGGTTTGTCAGATGAAAGCGTGGCGTGATATTGATGAATTCATTGCAAGGAGAAGCATAACCGTCAGGTGGCTGGGCAGCGCTGCTTCGCCCCCTCCAACCCTACTCAGGCAGGTACACGAAAGAAGACAAATTATGATGGAAAGGCAGCTTGACCAGCCTGAAATCGCAGCCATGGGCTGTGGTGATCAGATTAGGATCCTGATGCGCTCTTCTCCCCTGAGGGCCTTCCCTGTGGCCCAGAGCCCACACTTAACACTGTGGTCAGGGCACCGTCTCCCTGGGAGACGTTACAACGTAATGCCAAGCTGTGGACCTGATATTACGTGGGATGCTTTCCCCGAGGCACCCAGGGGTGGTAGATTTCAGGTTACAAGTGAATGGCAAAATCGACTTCAATGTAAATATTTTAAATAGTCAAGATCTAATTGGAGAACTCACCCACATCAAGGTTATAAAGAGGTCAGGCTTGGGAGATGCAGGTTTTGTGACAAGGATTTCCCTGGAGCAAAGTACAAAACACCCCTGTAGGGGTGGTACGTGGAAGTGTGTCTTTCTCTTCCTTTCAAACTTCTGTAGGATGGATTGGAGACAGGGCTCCATGTGGCCTGAACTCTGGGAGGCCTGGTGGACTGATGTCTGACATCTGTGCAAAGAACCCAAAGATGAGAAGCTGTGGGTTTGCAGCAGCAGCAGGGCAGGGAGAGGGGGACGGGATGCAGGGGGCATGAGGTCACTCCCATCGATGGGCGCACGGGACTCCGGGCTGTTTCCCATGGACCAGGTGTGGGCCATGATGGAGAGACAGCAGATCTTAAAGTGTGCTCAGGGGAACATCCTGGAGGGGCACTGGTGCCACAACAAAGAGATTCTGGGAGAGGGGAACTCCAACAACCAGGGGCAGGGCCGAGCTGCACCAGGGGAGCCTACATCACCTGCCTCGTGGAAAGGGAGGTGATGCTTGAAGTGGGGCCTCGGAGGTTCCCCCGAGAAAGGGCCAGCTGCAAACAAAGCCACGTCCTGCTCCGCCAAAGGCTTGGTTACATCAGGAAACCAGAGTTGTGGGCCGGTGCCTGGGAGAGACAGCGGTCACTGCTCAGGTATCATTTCCAAATCTATGAAGACAGGGAAATATGGAAAGAATCCAGAATTCGATCAAGCAACAAAGAATTGAGAGAAGGAAATTAGCTGGAACCTTAATGGGCTGCCTTGTCTACGCAAATCAGATGGAAGCATCAGACAATAAAATGACTTCAACCCGAGGGGTATCTGAAGAGTGTACCCCTGGAGCTGCCTGTTACCTAAAACGTTCAGTGGGTCCCCATCTAGTCTTGCAAATAGGATCATGCTTATATCAGTTTGATCAGAGAAACAGAAGCACTTAGGAAGTGATAGATTCAACAAGAGATTTAACTGTATACAGTTGTGGGAGCTGGTGAAACAGTCTCCCAAAGGCTGTTGCCTTTGTGTCTGGTGCTGGAGCTTGAGGTCTGCAGAGCAAGCAGATTGGGAGACTTAAAAATGGTCTCCTAAATCATAGCTACACAAAACTAGAAAGAAATGCAGTGATGTTGTTGGCTAATTTTGTCCGCAAGAATAAGCACAGAGAGTTCTGTTTTGGTGGGTGATTTGGGGGTGCCTGATGTGGTCTTCATAGATCCCCACAAGGCTCCTGGCCACAAAATTCTTCCTGGAGGTATAGTTTGATAGGAAAAAAAACACTTAGATTCTCATCCACCTTTTCCAAACCCATTATCCATCATTAATGGAAATAAAGGACCTAATTAGGGGCAAGGGAATGAGTTGGAGGGAAAGAGGACCCAGGTCAGGAAGTGGAGAAAACAGCTTCTGATAAACTGTACAGTTGTCAAGACACTTTCACATTCCTGTCCTGTTTCACTGGAGCCTCAAGTCACCCCACAGGGCAAAATAATCAGGCATTATTATCCTCCATTTATAGAGGAAGGGACAGAAGCCCACAGATCTCACCCGAGGCCACACCACTGAGGGAGGGAGTACACAGATGCTCGTCCGGGCCTCGGGGTCCTGACTCGCAGGGTCTCCACTTCGCTCTGAAACTCTCAGCCTCCCAGCTCGTCAAACTGGATATAACAGCGCCGGAAAATGACAGGCCTTGGTGAGATGCGTCCTGTCCCCCAAGGCCCCCCGACACCCCAGCACCTCTCACCCTGAATCTAACTTCACATGTGCACGCTCCCCGACCCCTGTGTCTGCCAGCACTGCTGCTCACTGCGTGGTTGAGGAACAGGACCCGGGCCTCAGCATCCCAGGCAGAAGTCAAGTAGACCGAGGCCAACACAAACGGTGAGACAGGGTGTCATCTGCCTCTACCCTCGTCTCAGAGACAACAAACCGTGCAGAGACTTGGAGTCTTCAGTACAGAAAGGATCCCGCACGTGACCTCTGTGGTTCTCAACACAGTCACTTATGGAGATAGTTCAAAATGCAGATGCCCAGGGCCCCACTCAGAGCACCTGATCCAGGAGGTCTGGGATCGGCTTCAGACTTTGCATTTCTAACAGATACCCCTGCAAGAGTCTCAGGGAGTACTCAGAGTCGTTATTCCTGTTATCAGACCAGGGAGAGGGAACACAGCTGGTGTAATGACGGGTCCCAGCACATTCCCATGGCTCCACCCCTCCCCCACTCCCTCCGTCCAGGTGAGAACCGCGTCACCGTCCCCTGTGCCCCGGGCAAATGGCATGGACCACATCCAGGCGTACTGCTGTGCCTCCATCCGGGGACAGAGGCAGGTACCAGAATACACATTTAGGGACGTTGGTGGGTAGCAGAAAACACCAAAGGCGAGTGAGCTCTTGTGTGACCAACTCATGAGGTTCTGCCCCTTGGAAGATTGTTCTGAAAGAAGAATGCCTGTATCTCACTGTGTTCATTTTGAAATATTCACTCTTCACCAAGACTCTGGAAGGAACAGACAAATGACAGGAGTAGAGAATAGGCATTTATTTTCCTCAGCACTGCTTCCCTTGCCTGCCCTGGGCAGGCTCACGGGGTGAGAGCGAGCAACTAGAAACGCAAATGACACTTCACAGTTGAGACACACGGTTTGGTGTCTTAATTGATTCCATCTTTGCTTTTTCGGTCAAGCCAACAGATAAACGGACTTTTTAGCTTTCATCTCCCCGGCCCCCAGAATGCAGAGAGTCTTTATTTTCATTCAGGGAGGAGATTCAACCTCCACCTTACCCTCCTATGACAGTAGGAGGTGATGTTTCCCTGACGCGTCCCTTCAGTTTAAACCAGTTCGACTGATTAATTGAAGAACTCTCCCCAAACCTGACAAAAGACATCTGCAGGCTGTGATACCATCTCACTGCTTCTGCAGGGAGATGGTACTGCATTCAGAACACGTTTATCAGCGAGCCAGGGGCTCCCAGAGGGCCACCTGCCAAATCCAGCAATTACACTTTGCAGTTTCCCCGATTAAAAAGTGTTTAAACATCTGCTACTTAAAGGATACTTAAAAAGTCATAAATTAAAAACAGGGGGTAAAGGAACTCAAAGTGAACAGAGAGTGAAAAGTTCTATGTAAATAGAGAAGCCATATTTTTTCATTTCTGAAGGTATCCCTTGACAACTTAAAAATAAGCGCTAACTCAGGTGTCCATAGTGTAAAATAAATCTGAATAAGCTTAACAAAAATCAGGTAGTCGTCCACAATAAAATGTAATATCCTCACTCTCTTACTTCTAATCGCGCAGTTTGCTTTGCATTGGCTTTTACTGAGAGATGGGGGCCGGCTAGCTAGTTAGGGCAATTGTGGGCTCCAGGAGCCCAAGCCCATGCAGGAAGTGGGCTGGAGCATTGCAAACTTGACACACAGAAGATAAGTTTGTTGAGCCTGGTTAATTTTCAAGAAACTTGCCAGCTTTCCGTCATG
The DNA here is from genome assembly GCF_028021215.1 of Eschrichtius robustus. NCBI lineage: Eukaryota > Metazoa > Chordata > Mammalia > Artiodactyla > Eschrichtiidae > Eschrichtius > Eschrichtius robustus. Next base: position 140,787,960 of record NC_090829.1, read on the forward strand.
TATGGTTCAGTTTTAAAGAACCCTATTAACTATTGCTCATAACTGGCAAAGACTCTATCACTGCTGCTTCATACTTTGGCATTTATTTTCATCTCTCTTAAAAATTAGATAACATTGTATTGGCCCTTGCAGTTTAAGCATCTCTTTCCTACACACGACATTATTTAAGAATATTCTACTAAAAAAGAGTGGATATATGTATATACATCTACTTTGCTGTGCAGCGGAAACTAACACAACATTGTAAATCAACTATACTCCAATAAAAATTAATTTTGAAAAATAAAATTCTGGGGGAAAATATAATATTCTAACCTACAGTCTTTTCAGTCACACCTATCTGTAAAGGAAAAGTTAATATCCAAAATGAAAAGTTTGGCGTGGCACCCCATGTACATGGAGAGAACGGGAATTAATGGGAATGCAGCCACTTAAAAATTCTGTCCATCATTTATATAAACCCAATTCTGTGGGTCTTCTGGGTCATACACAATTTCGATTCCCATACTCTTCCAAATACCCTGATGGAGGCCTGAACAGTCTAAAGTACTTGTAGTTTATTCTCTCTTAACAATGATTGATTTGGTATTTAGCTCAAAAATAGATTTCTTTTTTGCATATTGGTTACGTTATAGTCGTGGGTGGATGGGTTTGTATAAATAAGCATTCAGAGTGTGTATAATCTGTGTAGCTGGCAGTTGCCTCCCTCATCCTTTTCCTGTCTGGATGTAAAACCAGGTTTTCTCCTTGGTCTCTTTTGCAATTACAGGGAACTTCAGCTGTGGCCCTCACTGGGTGTGTGTTTCACCCATGCAGGATAGAAATCCTGGGGTCAAAACGGAGCTCAAGGTTACAATCAGCCGACCTAGGTCAGGTCCTGCCTCCGCCTCTCACAGGCAGACTGACCTTCAGGAAGATATTTGGTTCCTTCCTTTCCCTTTTCAAAAAGTACAATGGGAATAATAACATCCTTTCATAACTCCCAGAACCACTGTCAAGTTCAAGTGAGTACATGAGTGCATGCAATCATACCCAGAGTTTTTTTTATATGATGACTCTGTTTAGTATCTCAGTAATAAATTTAAAAATAAATGAAAAGAAGGACTTGTGGTCAAAGACCTGTGAAGATGCTTCACTGTTATTTCCACAAAGGACAGAGACTTGAGCATTCAGTGGTATTATTCTTTTAAATGACTTCTGTTGTATATTCCTAATTCCAAATGAATACATGTTCTTTCTTAAAAATTTGAAAAAAAAATGTCACTCAGAACAAGAGATAACAATTCTTAACATTCTTGTACCCTTACCTAAGAGTCTACATCTATGAAGATAATTTTTTTTTTCTTTCTTACAAAATTTGGATCATAATGCATGCAAATCTGGGTTCCTGATACTATTTCCTTTGGATAGGTTCTCAAGAGTGAACTTACTTGGTCAAAGGATTGAAAAATCTTTGAAGGCTCTTCATAAATTCATCCACATCTTTTGAAAAAATCTGTACCCGTTTATAATGGCACCAGTAGGGAACAAGAACACTTAGCTTGCAGCAGCGTCCCTAGCACTAAGTGTGATCATTATTTCCAAATTTTTGTCAAATTTCACTTATTTGATTATTATTGAAGCTGAATTTTTTTCATATCCTACTGGCCATTTGTGATTCTTATTTTTCACATTGTGTTTTCAGGAATGCTCTGAGCTGCAAGTAAGAGAAAAAGCTGACTTACAATGATGCAAACCAATAGAGTTTTTCAGAATTCTGCAGAAATTGGCTGCCATTGTTGGTTCAGCAGCTCAGTAGTGTCAATGACAGTGTTTCTGCCAATCTCATGGCCTCGCACTCATGGTGGCAAAATGGCTGCCCCAGATCCAGCATCACATCCAGGAAGAAAGGAAGAAGAACAAGGCAGCCATATGCATTCCTTCCCAGAACCCTCCCCATGAAGATTTATGCTTATGTCCCATTGAACTATGACACATGGCCATGCTAGGCGCAAAAGAGGCTGGAAAAGATGATCAGTTTTTCCAGCTCCTATAATGGAGTTGGGCAAAAGTGAAGGGGGTTTGAAAATGAATGTTGGGTTAGCCAACAGTCATGGTCTTATCTTTTATACGCCACCGCTATAAGATTTCTAAATGGCGTGTAAAATGCCAGCCTTCCTAGTAGTCCTTAGAAGTATTAACTACCATTAAATAAATAAAATTGCTGATAATCACCTTAGCCCATGCTACATAGGTTAATCGTGTGAGAGGCAGCTGGATCACAAACCAATGTCTGCATTTTCAAGGCACTCTCCATGTGACTTTTTGCCTCATTGGAAACCACTATTCTTTTTTCAGTCCATGACATCTAAACACATTTGCCATGTTTCTTCAATGAAACTTGCTTCTTACAAGATGGCAGCTTCACTCACAATTCACACTGTCACCATCCAGTGGGAAAAAGGAAAAAGGGTAACCAGATGAAAGGCAAAAAAGTGATTCAGGAGGGGCTGCCTGTCCTGAGACTAGCAGCTACTTCTCCATGCCTAAGCTATGCCCATGGCTTCCTCAGCAGCAGAGAAGCCTGGGGAAGTGACTTTTCCTTAGCTAGTGGTTGGATTTCTGGGCCATATGAAGGTTCTGTTAATAAGAAAGAAAGGGGAAAACATGAATATTGGGTGAGCGGCTGGCATTATCTACCACAAACATATACAACTACAGCACCAAGAATCCTCCTTATTGATACATTGAATTTTTAGTTTCTGCTTTCAAATGGGAGAATGGCTATCGGCCAGGGTTCTTGGCCTTCCCCAATCAACAGAAATTGATTAGAGGCCAGACAGGAAATTCAGGCAAGGCTTTGTTGGGATCCCCGCCTCAGCAGGAGGGAGTGAAAACAAGTAACAGTTTCCCTTGCTCGCTCCCCAAGGTTGGGGGCAGGGCGAGCTGTTTCCTTATACGAGGTGAGGGTAGGGGTGTGTGGAGGGGTCAGGCCAGAGGGGTGGCTTAGGTGTTTTGCCCACCCCTTTAGTGGTGTCTGGGGTGGGGTGGGTCTTTTTGTATCATTTTTTTAAATTTGCCCCAACTGTGCATGAAGCGAGTTATTTTTAGTCCCTTATAGTTTCTTTGTATTTTTTTGCTCCAGGAGATGTTTGTCCAGGTGCAAGCACTGCAGCAAAGGGTCCCAGGTCCCAGGTCCCTGGTCCCAGCCTGTCTCAAAATGAATACAAACTCCTAGATACTGGCTAACCATCACCCACCCTACTCCGTTTTCAGCCTGTTTCCTTATATTAGGCACTCCTTTCTTCAGCCCTCAGCCCTCTCACAGACAAGCCTGCAGAGGTGCAGACAAAGCCCCCAGGGGTCTGTAGGTTCATTACTGGGCCCTCAGCGGCTCATCAGTGGAGAGGCATGAAATCACCCTTTCCCACTGTTATCTCCCCCATTCCCGGGAGAAACAATTTGTATCTGCAAAGACTGCCCTCTGCCCTTTATTTGATGAGCTATATACCCTGCATTGTTTGTGTGTATGTGCGTGTATGTGTGTGAGTGTGTGTGTGTGTGTGTGTGTGTGTGTGTGTATACACAGGCATGCACACCTCACGGCTCCTTAAAGAAGTCCCCAAATGCAGACATGAGGCTGTCTCCCTGGTCCCTATGATTTTGACTCACCTAACAGGACCACTTTCGATTTCTGAATGGTTCCTCCATTGTACCATGGAATTCTGCCAGGTATTTCTTAAATGGTTCCAACTTTCTTTCTTCCCTGAACATTTTAACAACATACAGAGCAAACAAAACATGCATAATCTTTAAGTAAACTCAACAAAGCTTGTTTCATAAAAGCATTACCTTTTCCAAATGTTTTTCCTTCCCCTCAATTCCTCATCAGTATTATGAATTATAGATGTGGAAAATTAATCATATAAGGTCTCTATATTTCAAGCCTGCCAATGACTTCATTTCTCAGCGGTGGCCAAATTTACAAATGAAACTGGGTGCATATTGCTATATGACAACTGGACACAGGTGGGAGTGTCCATCCCCCTCACACAACTGGTCCTTTCCATCACCTCCCAACGAGCTATCTTGAAGGTATTTTTGGGTATCCCCTCACTAATTTATCAGAACCTGAGGCAGAAGTTTCTGAGAATTGTAACACAGGGACCTATGCCAATGAATTCTAAAGTGCTAGAGCTGAGAAATGTCCCTAGGGATCCCCTGACTAACTTTTTAATTTTAAAGATTAGAACTCCAAGGCCCCAAAATGTCAAGGTTCCCAGACCTCTCCTTCCAATTTTAATTGCTACATTACATTAAACAGTGCAATTTGTTCGTGCTCTCTCTTCCTATGTTGGGCTACTATTGGCCTAGAAATAAATACCAAAAAAAAAAAAAAAATACACTGGTGCATTTATGAGTTTTACACTCAACCAACCTAAAGATAATAAAACAGAAAGAAAATAAGATCAAAGTAAAATATTCTCCCACTTGGTCACATGCCTTCCCCACCACCATCACCACACCAGTCCCAGCCCAACGTCCAATGGTCCAATGTCTATCTCTGCTCACCTTCACTCTGCCAGCTCTTAGTGCAAATTTCTCTCTACCCCACAGTGGTGTTTGCCATTTGCAAGGAGAATGGGAAAAGTTTATAGAAGCTTTGACTTCCAGTCATCACTTGTAAATGTTCCGTGCACGTTCATGTAGCCAACCAAAATCATGTGAACTCACAGGTTCACACTCTCTCACACCCCTCCCCAGAGTCCTAGGGGTTATTTCAAAGGGGCTGGATGGAAAGCTGTTTCTGGTTTTGGTTTTGGTTTAGGTTTATATTTTTATTTTTCTTTTAAAAAGGCAGCTCAAGGAAGCAGTTGGCTAAATGTCTCACCTAAAATTAAGACTGAGAGACACAATGAGTGACCTAAAGGAGATAATAACCAAGTAGTAGAGATTCTAGAAAATACTCAAGATTGGAGAGAAGTCTATGTAGAATTAAGCCCAAGAAATACTGAACTGATTTACAGCTGATCTAATATATTTCAGAGAGAGGAATAACTTTCCTCTCACAACTCTGCTTCATGAATTTGCAATGCATATTATAAATGATGCAAAGAGGGAACTGATCTCTATTTCCTGGTGTTAATTCCTGGAAAAGAATGTAATCATCTAAGGGTTCCAAAGGAGATTCTCTATCTCCACATGAATATCTAATGTATTGCAGTTTCTGAAGTTGTAAGACATTTTTCTTGTTAAAGTCGTTTATTATTAATCATCACCACCACCATCATTGTCATAATAAAAGCCACGTTTCTTGAGTGCCATATGAAATTAGCCATCACATCCATATCACAAAGCACACTGACTATGTTTCATGTGGTCTGTTGAATGCACATTTCAATTTGCTTCTACACCATGTCACCAGTGTATGCACCCTGCAACAAAAGTGTATTTGGGGCAAGGATAAAAGCAAACAAATAAACACAAATGAACATAAATTACTAACAGGGAGATACCTCCCACTATCATCTCAAATGTATCCATTTTTAATACAAAATTGACCTGAGCTACAAAAGGCTACAGTCTGGAAGAGGTCAGACTGTGGTGGACAGGTCGCAGGGTCTAGAATCAGGAGACAGGCGTTCTCAAGGGGGACTGACAATGCTGGTGTGCAACCAACAGCAATTCCTTGCGTTTGTTTTGCCCTCAGTTTTGCAATCTATGAAATTCACTGGATGTTCCCTAGGCCCCACTCAGGCATCCTGTGTTATACAAGCACAGGTGCATGCACCCCCATGTGGCGGGGCTTGAAGAGGGAGCAAAGAAGAAGAAAGAAGAGACGAGATGTAGTTGATATTTGTTATTGGCACTCATTGCTGCACTCATTGCTGCCTCGTTGTTATTGGCACTCATTGTTATTGGCACTCATTCCAGCACTCATTGCTGCCTCGTTGAGTAGACTCCACTCTGAGTCCATGAAGCCTGGGTGAGGCTCAACCCTCATTTCCAGGAGTGGAGGATGCAACTCGGGCTTAGCCAAGTAAAACACCACAGTCCTCCAGCCTCAAGGATCAGGTGAGGGATAGACTCATGACCTAAAGAAGTCAAGTTAGAATTCATCTCACAATGTGAACAGAAGTTACTCTTTCCCCATAGAATTGAATCTGGAAGGTTGTTGGCTTAGTTGGAGTTACCTTAGCCATTGTGCCAGCTGTGACAAAGGTGCTGAGAGGAATAGCCAAGGGACACAGAGAAACTAGGTCCTGATGATGCACTGGAGTCCCCATGCCAGTGGTTCTGAGTGTCTAAAATTCCCTTTTAGACAGCATTTTTGGCTTGGATTTCTGCACAAGCAGACTATGAGATAAGACTTCTAGTGCAAGTAGTTAATTTGGGAGATGGTCCCAAGAAAGACCAATAGGGAAATGGGATAGTGAGACAGAGAAGGAGAGGAAACCAATAAAGTGTGCTCTGGTAGGAAGAATAATGGTCCCCAAGGATGCTGCATCTTGAGATCCGTCCATATGTTGGATTACAGGCAAAGGGGAATTAAAGTTGCAGATGGAACTAAGTCTGTTAATCAGCTGGCCTTAAGATAAGGAGAGTATCCTGCATTATTTGGGTGGGCCCAAAGTAACCACAAGGGTCTTTAAAAGGAGAAGAGGCAGCAGAAGAGAGAACCAGAGATGGTAGCAGGAGAAGGACTCAGCCTGATGGTGCTGGCTTTGACGTTGGAGGGAGGGACCACAAGCCAAGGAGTGTGGGCAGCCTCTAGAAGATGGAAAAGGCCAGGAAATGGATTCTCCCCTACAGCCTCCAGATGCACCTGCCGGAACCTTGATCCTCAGCTCATTTCTGACTTTTAACCTCCAAAACCGTAAGATAATAAATATGTGTTGTGTTAATCACTAAGGCATGAAAATTTGTAGCAGCAGCAATAGGAAACTAATACAAGCGTGTTAGGAGTCAGCTGCCACGTGGGCAACTGGAGCCCAGGCACACTGGGGGCTTCTGGAAGATGGTGGACAGCATGCTTCCAGGTCACCCAACCAAGGGTGAGGAGCTGGGGCATCCACCACTGATCTACAGCCAGCAGGGGAACGCTCCCGCATTTCCGGTTGTTCCGTGCATCTGAGAGGGCTCTGTAGTCGTCCAGCAACAAGCCTGCAGGCAGGAAGTCTCACGTGTTCACAGTAAGCAGCCGTTTGTGTCAGAGATGACATCCAAGGACACCAACAGCATCTGCGACAGATGACTTTCGGAGATAAAGCGTGTGCGTGTGACAGGGAGTGGGTTTTACTTGTCACAATAATTGGGGGTTCCTACCTGTATTTACTGGCTGAGGCCATGCTTGGGATGATTCTGCACCAGCAAGAAATGTCTCACCCAACATGAAGAAGCACCCCCTTAAGAAATGCTGGCTGAGACCAACTGGCTTCTACTCTATCCTGTCAGACTAGCTGGCTATTTCCTCCCCGCTTGGCTAATTTGGAATGAGTTTCCCTTCAGTTAGCCCAATGGCTCTCAAGATATACACAGAGGACAGGGATAGACAGAGTTACGTGGGAAGATCTAGGTGTTGCTTTTTGTAAAAAAGGCCAACAACAGTTTCTGAAGAAAAGAGAAGGATAGCCAATAATTCATACCAGCTGGGACTCAGTTCCCACCCATTCTTTACACTTTTTTGCATAGTGTTGAAAGGAGCATAAAATCAGCCCAGCCCAGTTAGAACATTCTGTCATAATGTAACAGAGACACATTCCAAAAAGAAGGAAAGGGGATTGCAGTGTGCTTTCCTACTCCCTGAAGGCATATAGACAATAAACCAGTAAACGTTTTAAGATCAAATGAGAGCCTGAACAAACTGCTTCCTAATGTCTGTCTAACACCCCTGTCAACCCATAACGTACAGGTAAGGGAGGAAGAATTGAAGGAAGTTTACAAAAGGTCGGAAGGAAGGTGGGGGGGGGTGTGGGGAGGGGATGGGGAGGGAGGGAGGGAACTGTTTCCTTTTCTTCTCTTTCTTTAAAATACCCTGTGGAGTTTTTTTGACTACATGAGACTTTTGATAGGCCTTCCACCTGCCCTCTGGAATGGAAAGCTCTGTTAGTAGCACTTGTTTCAGACATGGGCGACCCCAGAGGAGAGGAGCGGAGGGAAGAATCTGGAAGTTGGGGGGCAGGCCCAGAGCTACCCAGGTGTTAATTCTCTCAGACAATCACCTTTGCTAGATACCTCCTGGATGAGCCCCCCCAGGGCTGCCATAACAAATGATCATCAACTGGGGGGGCTTAAAACAACAGAAGTATGGTCCCTCCCCGTTCTGGAGGCCGGAAGTCCGACCTCAAGGTGTCGGCAGGGTGGAGCTCCCTCTGAAGAATCTAGGGGAGGGTCCTTCCTGCCTCTTCCAGCTTCTGGTGGATGCCAAAAGCTTGGCAGTCCTTGATGGTCCTTGGTTTGTAGACACATCACACCAATCTCTGCCTCTGTTGTCACGTGGCATCTCCTGTGAGTCTGTGTCTCTCTGTGTTCAAATTTCCCTCTTCTTTTAAGGACACCAGCTATTGGGTTAGGACCCACCCTAACCCAGTACAGCCTCACCTCCATGTGATGACATCTGCCAAGACCCTGTTTCTGAATCAGGTAAATTTCACAGGTATGGGGGGGGCGCGGTTAGGGCATCAGTGTATCTTTTTGGTGGACACAATTCAACCTATAATACCTCCTCAGATCACACTGGGTAAACAGCCCCTCAGTCATACAGCTCGGACATAAGAAATATTTTAAGTTATACTTGTGATGTCAAACGACCAAGACCTGGTGTAAGGATAACAGAAGGTCCACCCCTACCATTGTGTCCACACCGCAGTCTGCTCCCCAGAGTCGTGCGGCCCCAGTGGACCTGATCCTCCAATACCTGCAGCCACCAGGACTTAGAAGAATGGCTTTTAGAGCACATGGAGGGAATGAGGGAAGGAATTTACCTGCAATGGCGCTTTGACCAGGTCACGGTCCTGTCTTTCCAAGAAGCTCTTTTTGTTGACGTCTTTCCCGGTCTTCATCTGGCAGGGATGCTCTGGATATTTCTTCCAAGTTTCCTGCCTCTGAGTGGACCCTCAGCCCCCTTCTCCTGCTCAGCTCTGCAGGCTGGGCTCGCCTGCCCACTGCGTTCCAGCTGGGTTTGCCTGGGGGGAGCATAGGCAGGAAGCTAGTGGAAATATTAGGTTAACCATATTAAATCACCAATATTTGTCCGTTTCGTACCTGCAAAGGCAGTTTCATATCAACTTCTCATCATTTCTGTTTTGCTGATGGGGGTCTCAGTGATGCACTGATTAAGCTCAACTGCAAAAAAAAAAAAAAAAAAACATAAAATCCACCTTGCTGGAAAGATTGGCCAGCAAAGCTGCAAGTCATTTCCAAAGTCAGAAGAGGCAAAACTATCCATTTTTCTTTCAGCGTGTGCTAATTTGTTGATCATATCCTTTAATTCCCTCCAGGACAAATCAGCCTGTTTAAACTTTGCTAGGAAAGGAAACAATAATTGTCAGGAGCAGTGTGAAGGGAATATTAGTTTGAGGTATAAGAATCTTCAATAATGGTTTTTAACCAATAAGACCTGCGAATAAAAATACAATAGAGGTCTCAGGCTTGAGAAAACCTGAACGATTTTAAATCCCAAGATTTAACCTCTATATTCACATATCCCTCTTCAGAGCTGTCTCTCTGAAAGACTGTGACCTTTTTCCAGGGTTAACGTGAAGGGGTCAAAACAGCTCTCAAGAACCTCTTTGACGTGGCTTTTCAGAACCACCTTTTTATTTATATAGTAATTTCACTCACCCCGACAACTCCCTTTATTCATCAAGTTGATCACTAACTGACTTCTGGTTGTTTCAAAAGATCCAGCTCATCTTTACGTGGGATGAGTTGCAGTCACTTACTAGATTCCAATCGAGGCCTGTGAAAAGGTACTGAGACTTGCTGCGAGGTTTCCTACGGGTAAGTGTGTAAGCCCACAACGTGGCTACTTAGAAAAGGTCTGTTTTTTTAATTAGAAATTTAAGTTATACATTGATTTGTTTTTAAAGTACCTGGATTGTATAGTCCCACCTATTTGTGACAAAACCTCCCTGTTATTCAAAGGAAAAGCGAAACTCATTTAGGCAAAGAAGCGTGGGAGTGAGTGTAATCCCACTCCAGCCCAGCTTCTGGGGAATCCAAAGCCACTTGTTCCCTAGGGGACTCTGCAAGGCCCTAACTGGTGCCCGAGTGGCTTCCTGGTGACTGTCACAGAGCCTGAGACTCACGCCGTCACTGCTCTGGGTTTTCATTGTACCCAGAGGTCCTGCTGAAAGATACAGATGTAAAATGATGAAATGACCTAGTAACACTTTGGAATCCACTACAGAACGGGTATTGTCTTGGTTTGATGAACCATGGGAAGCAGAGAGCAGGAGACTATTTAAAGGGACATAGGAGGGGAAATGGCAGGGGAGGGATAAGTTAGGAGTTTGGGATTAACATATACACACTACTATATATAAAATAGATAACCAACAAGGACCTATTGTATAGCTCAGGGAACTATACTCAATATTTTGTAATAACCTATAAGGGAAAAGAATCAGAAAAAAATAGATATATATATATGCATAACTGAATCACTTTGCTGTGCACAACATTGTAAATCAACTATACTTCAATAAAATTTAAAAAAAAAATTTTTTTAATTAAAAAAAATAAAGGGACCTGGGTGGAGGATTGTTTCAGAAAAGGAGGGAGCGTTTAAGAGTTAGGTGTTGAGCTTTTAGCAGCTGATATGGACCATTTTATTGAATTTGTTACAATATTGCTTCTGTTTTTATGTTTTGGTGTTTTGGTCGCAAGGCATGTGGGATCTTGGCTCCCCGACCAGGGATCGAACCTGCACCCGCTGCATTGGAAGGGGAAGTCTTAACCACTGGACCGCCAGGGAAGTCCTCTGCTGAGCAGTTAAGAGGCAGAGCAAGGACACGGGGTCCATGACTGAGTCCTGGGAATGGAGGGAGCATAGCGTTGTGGACGGCTTGTGGGCTGTTTCAGTTGGGCGGGACTCAGGCAGGGGAGCAAGGTCGCGGTGAGTGTCACGGGATAGAGGAATTACAGGAATTAGACCTTCCACGATTGTGGGAGGAGCTGAGTTAAGCCAACGTTTTGGGGGGGGGGGTTGGTGATGATCAGTGTTGGAGACCCCAGTCCATCAACTTGAGAGTCAATCTTCACACTGCTAAAATGAGAGCACAGAGGCAGATCTGGGGAGAAGGCTGCTATCACGTCTGCAGCCAAGAGCCTGAGAAAGCCAGTGGTCAGTGTCAAGAGCCGGCGGGGAGCAGAGAAGGGAGATGATGACTGAAACCCACAGGACCTCTGCGTCTACCCACCTCCACGTCCAGATTCTCCAAAGACCTCAGAGAGTAACGGCCACTGCTTCACTGCCTTTCAAAAATTACACACATTTCTCTTCTGGTTAACTCTAAGTCAGACCCACACAGGACCATTCAACTGGACATTCTGGTGAAACATTTTATAGAAACACAGCATCACTGGAATGATTGGGGAGTGGAAAGATTAGATTATTGATCAGACGTATTCACTCTCCATGCTTCTCTTAAAGGGTGGAGTATATTTCCTATCCCTTGGCTTTAAGTTTATTCATTGCCTTGTTTCATCAATGGAACCGGGAGAGATGAGTACCAATCCTGAGCCTCAGCCTTAAGAGACTTCACGTGTTTCAGGCTTCCCTGGTGGCGCAATGGTTGAGAATCTGCCTGCCAATGCAGGGGACACGGGTTCGAGCTCTGGTCTGGGAAGATCCCACATGCCGCGGAGCAACTAAGCCCATGAACCACAACTACTGAGCCTGCGCGTCTGGAGCCTGTGCTCCACAGCAGGAGAGGCCGCGATAGTGAGAGGCCCGCGCACCGCGATGAAGAGTGGCCCCCGCTTGCCACAACTAGAGGAAGCCCTCGCACAGAAACGAAGACCCAACACAGCCAAAAAATAAATAAATAAATAAAATTAAAAAAAGAAAAAGAGACTTCACGTGTTTCAATGCACCCTCTTTTACTTCTGCCACTGGCAGGAAACTAGACCGCTAGGCTGGACTGTTGGCTGGCCAAAGGGGAGGAGGAGAGACACATGGAGCAGAGCTGAACTGCCCCAGATGAACCAACCACAAGTCAGTTCATCACTAGCTGACCCCCAGATGTGTGAGCAAACCTGGCCGAAATCATCAGACCTGCCTGGCCAAACCCAGCCTAGATTAGCTGATCCCCAGCTGACTCCAAGATGCATGAGTTAAATAAATGCTTACTGTTGTAGGCTACTGAGATTTTGTAGTTGCCTCTTACACAGCATTGCTTTGGCCACACTAAACCAGAACAAAAATTGGTACCAGCATTGGAGTGCTATTCTAACAAAACCCAAGGTATGTTGAGTTGGTTTGAGGGATGAGTGGCAAGAGGTTGAGAAACTTAAAGAAGGTAAGAAAATGGTTAGAAAACAATTTTAGGGGCTGAAATAGTGATGATGCATGGTGGGAGTAGAAAATGGAAAATGTACCTAATGAACTTGTGAACCTGGACAAAGAGATCTCCAGGCAAAATACCGAAAGTGTGAGTTGGTTGCTTTTAGCACATGTGATGAGTTACTTCAAGAAAGAAATGAGATCAGGAAGAACCAGCCAGTCTACAAGCAGAATTTGGAGGGAATATAGGGATTCAGAACTTACTGAGTTAGAAAATAAAAATGTCTCTCATTTCCAGCCTTTCCGGGTAGCAAAATATTTTCAAATCAGGATACAGACTGGCAACAATGATTAATCCAACAACGCCCCCAGTAAGACCTGGCCTCAGAGTAAAAACCAAATTAAGCCTATGGATGTAAGAGCTTTTGTTATGAATTTTGTAAGAATTAAGGTAAAGTCTGATGTACTTTCTCAGTTGGACAAAAAGACTTTTAGAAAACATAGGGTGGGGTGCAAGGGCAGCCTGATGTGACTATAATAGCAGTAAGTACATTGAGAGATGAATATCTCAAAATGAATTATGTGTGTGGTTTTTGGTGCATGGAGTAGACTGCAGCCAAATATATATAAGACACAAAACATTTTTGAGGCCGCCACATAGACAAAGTGTTGGCAACCAGGGGTAAAAGTGATTGTTCAAAACACAGAAAAATCTCTGGGACTGTGTACCAGTCTCCAAAAGAACAGAATGAATAGAATCTCTTGACAGAAAATAGATGATAGATAGATAGACAGATAGACAGATAGATAGATAGATAGATAAGTAGATCCTTTATTTTGAGGAACAGGCTCACATGATTTTGGAAAGTAGCGAGTCCAAAATCTGTATGATAAGCCAGCAGGCTGGTGACCCAGGGAAGAATTGGTGTTGCAGCTTGAGTCTGAAGGCTGTCTACTGATAGAATTCCCTCTTCTCTGGAGGAAGTCAACCTTTTTCCTACTAAGGAGCTAGTTGGATGAGGCCCATCCACATTATGTAGGGCAATCTGCTTTACCCAAAGTGTACTGATTTAAATATTAATCTCATCTACAGAATATATTCACAAAAACATCTAGGATAATGGTTAACCAAATATCTGGGTACTGTGGCCTAGCCAAGTTGACCTGTAAAATTAACCATCTCAGCCTCCAACTTTCTCCTGACAGAAAGTAGACCAAGAAAGTTTCTGAGTCACCGAAAATAACTTATTTTCCAAAGTCCTCTTCAGAAGTGTCCCAGAAAAGGGATGCAAAAGAGAGGACAGCTCAGAGAACATAGCCATGAGGCATAGTGAACAATGGAATGAGGAACCACACCCAGTGAACTGAATCTGGTGTTAATCGGGGAAAACTCACCAACCCCAATGTCATAGGGCAGGAAACATTTGCCAAGCAAGACTTTAAAATTGCTAAGGACCAATGACGGCCATTCTTCCCTCTTTTAGATGGACATATTTACTGTGCTTATCCTGTCTGTTTCACTGTATTATTTTGTATATGTGTAGAGAGGAGGGATCAACTTGTTCTTTAAAGCCTCCAAGAAAGAGGAATTACATCTGGCCCTGATGTAGATCATGAGATCTTGACCTTCAAGTCTTGACCATGATTGGATGAAACTTTGGGGATCTTTGAATAAGGGTTAACATATTTTGCATGTTGAAGAATAATTAATATTCATCAAGAAGAGGGTGATTATAACTTAGATTATTGTTCACAAATATTCACTTCCCACCACCACGAGCAACACACACACACAGACACACACACACTAAGGCAGAATATGTTTTGCTGTCTCTTGGCTTTAGGGATAGCCATGTGACTTGCTTTAGCCAGCAGAACAAACATGGGGGTGATGATGTATCGGGTATGAGCCTTTCTGAGGCTTCATGTGTTTCCACTTGCCTTCTTGAAGAAACAAGCCCAGACTAGCTTGCTGGTCCCACAAGGAGGATGAGAGTCACAGGAGCAGAGCTGAGCCTGGATCAGCTGACCTCCAGCCAATTCCTAGATGCATGAGCAAGCCCAGCCAAGATCAGATGAGCCTTGATTAGGCCACCTGATCCCCGGACATAAGATGCAAAATAAACCCTCTTTGTCATATGAAGCTGAGACTTTTGTTTGTGACACAACATTATTGTGACCATAGGACACCTATACAAAAAGTAAGCTGGGAAAGTGAATAGGGTAGGGAAAGTAATACTTACTGAGAGCTCATAACACTGTACTGATTCTTTTAATTCCCAGAAAAAACAAAAAAGATGAGATAGAGTACTAATATATGCCTCCAATTGAATAAATGAAAGCCAAACTCCTCTTTCCCACTCTTCCCCTCCCATCATCACCACCCCCTGCCATCCTCACCATCTTGAAAAATGGCTACTTTGTTCTACCAGTTGCTCAGGTCAAAACTTTAGAGTTTCCTTGATTCCTGTCTTTCTTTCACTTCTCATCCAATTCGTCTGCAAATTCACTTGACTCTTTGTTTAAACTATATCCAGGATCCAAAAGTATATCTCATGCCTATTGTTCAAGTTCAAATCGCAATCCTCCCTGACCTGGACTTTGACTGTTACCCCCGACAGTGTCCCCGCTTCTCCACCCACTTGCCCTCGAACACGCTGTTCCCCACGCAGCACCCAGACTGTCCTTCTAGAACAAGTCAGATCGTGCCATTCTTTTGCTCACAACTCTACAATGACTCTCATATTACTCAGAAAAAATTCTTTACAATGGCCCACAGCACCCTAAGTGATCCACACCCCCATCCCTTACCTCTTTGGATGGAACTCCTGCCACAGTCAGCCTTGCTGGTTCCACTGTAGCTACAATGGCTTTTGTGGCAGATGCTGGCAATATCCAGAATCCATCCCTCAGTACTCAGCTCCTCAGCCCGGGTGATGACTTCCTGTTGTAAGAACCTGCGACTCTCAGCTTCAGTGCTTTCTCTGGTGCTTTTTCTGGTGCTTTCTCTGGTGTGAGGGGCCCGTACTCAGTGAAAGCCAGCCCTCGGCTAACGACAGACTGGATTTGGAGGATTGATACTCCTGTTTCCTCATCCCTCAGGTGGCACAACACAGAGGGCGTATTTGACACTCCCTGTGGTCCTGACAAGTTGTCTCCAGTGACAGCTCACTCATTAATGCCCCTCAGATTTTCTTCCTTCCCTTCCCTATCTCACTTCCCCACTTGTGGGATCCATCTTCCTGGGATCACCTTCCAAGCAGTCTACTTGCACTTGAATCCTTGTCTCAGAGTCTGCTTTGGGGATAACTATCTTATATAGTTTCCTTACTGCTCCTTAAACAAGCAGAGCATACCTCAGGACCTTTGCACTGACTTTTCACTCTGCCCCTATTGTTCTTCATCCATATACCCGATTAGCTCACCCCATGCTCACTCATTCTCTCAATGTTACTTTATCCAACACCTCCCTGAGGAGCACACCTCTCCCATTCTTTCTCTCATTATTCTTCTGAACACTCTAACTCCCCTGTTTATTTGTTGTTGTCTGTCTTCCCCACTAAAACACAGTTCCATGAGAGCAGAGTCATTGCCACATCGATCATTCCTAGACTGCTGCATATCCAGCACCTAGGACAGTGCCTGGCACAGAGTAGGTGCCCAATAAACATTTATTGAATTAATATTAGTTTTTCCACTTTACAGATGTTAATGATAATAACTAACATCCACTGAGTACTTGGTATGGGTCAGGGATTTACATATGTTGACCTTTAACTCTCTCAGCAGGTACTACTACTATCCTCACTTCACAGTTGAAGAAACCGAGGCACAGAGAGGCTAAGGGGATCACTCCAGCCATGCAAACAAGATGAAGTGCAGCCAGAATTTGAACCCAGGTAGTCTGGTTCTAGAGTCCATGGTCTACAGCACTTTCCTACTCTTCCTCTGAGTCCCAGAAACGTCCACAATCACACTAGTCACAAAGGTGATCAAACCACAAACTCCATGTTGTTTTGAGTTTGGAATTTTACTTTGTGTTTTTTCTAATTATAAAAAAATACATATTCATTGAAGAAAATTTGGAAATTCAGGGGAAAAATAAGAATATTAAATCACCTAGGAGCACTGTTCTCATGTGGTTGTTTTTATTCCAGACTTTTTAAATACCAATGTATGTCTCAATTATTTGATGAAAAATTAGTACTGTGCAATTCGACATTCTGTCTTACTTTTTACAATCATAATTTTATATAATGAACACTCGTTGTGCTAATATGCTTTGAAACATAATGTGTAAAGTCTACACAATATTCCATTGAACAAATTGACTTAATTTATTTAGAAATGCCCTTACTTTTAAACATTTAGCTTGTCTTAAAATTTTGGGAGTAAATGAGCATGTACGTGAATCTCTGTCTCCATCACTAGACTATTTCCTTAGGACGAATTCCTAGAGGCAGACCTGCTGGGTCAGAAAGCGTGCATGTGGCTAACAAGGCATGTGATTCATGCTTCCAAATGGTGCCCTCAAAAGGCTTGACTAATATTCATCCCCACCAGGGCAGATAAAACGCTAGAGCCCTGTCGCTAGAGGTTTCTTGGATGAATCATGCTGCCCTCTCAATGCACGCAAACCCAGATTTTACAGATGAGGAAAGAGGACCCAGTTTAGCTGGATGCCTTGCCCAAGATGCGTGGCAAAACCAGGCAGGCAGGAACAACGAATAGCATTTCCTCAGAAATAGGAGAAGGTAGACCAAGAGCCAGGTGAGATTCCTCAGCCTGGGATGTTACCTCTCCACCCCTCAACTTTTGGCCACCCACATACTCTCTTGCAAAGCAAATGACACACTACGTCTTTAGTGATTCCAGAAACTGCGTCTCTTGGAAACTGCCAGAACATTTCCAAATCATGGTCAAATTATAATTTCTCTCACCCACACAGTCACCAAATGACCCATGTGATGAGGAACTTGCTATTCACTGCAGACAAGATCCAACACCAATAAAATATCCTGACCTCAAGCTGTTCAAAGGGAAGCCTCTGTTTTTAAATCTAAAATAAAAATAATAATGAATTTGACAGCTGTCAGCAAGTCATAGGTAAATGAAAAACACAGGTCTTTGTCTTTTGCCTTTCTCTTAAAATAAGACAAGATTTCTGTCCAGTACAGTGCTTTGGGTCACGTCAGTGGGACCATACTGGTTTTAGAGTTTAATCAAAGCTGTCACTTGAAGAGCAATTTACATCACCATTCCAAAGCCAGGGCTGCATATTAAAATATTCCCACTTATCCTTTTAGAACTGGAGTTTCTAGTTTCTTTGTCCAAACATATAACAAAAATGATCTTTGAGAAATGGCAATTCAGCCCTTGGATCATTAATCCTGTTTTCTCCATCCACTTTTTGGAAAAAAAAAAAAAGATATAGTCACAGATAGATATAATGCAGATTTATCACACAAGATTCTCATTTTTGTGTGTGCTACTATTTTATTTTTTAATTGAAGTATAGTTAATTTACAATGTTGTGTTAGTTTCAAGTATACAGCAAAGTGATATATATATATATATATATATATTCTTTTTCAGATTCTTTTCCATAATAGGTTATTACAAGATAATTGAGGCATAAGGATCCCTGTACTATAGAGCAGGTCCTTGCTGTTTATCTATTTTTTATATAGTAATTTGTATCTACCAATTCCTAACTCTTACTTTATCACTCCTCACCCTCTTTCCCCTTTGGTAACCATAATAGCATAATAGCAAACCATAAGTTTGTTTTCCATGTCTGTGAGTCTGTTTCTGTTCATTTGTGTCATATTTTAGATTCCACATGTAAGTGATATCATATCTGTCTTTCTCTGTGTGACTGACTTCACTTAGTATGATGATCTCTAGGACCATCCATGGTGCTGCAAATGGCAAAATTTCATTCCTTTTTATGGCTGAGTAATATTCCATTGTAAATATGTGCCACATCTTCTTTATCCATTCATCTGTCGATGGACACATGGGCTGCTTCCATGTCTTGGCTATTGTAAATAGTGCTGCTATGAACATTGGAGTGCATGTGTTTTTCCGAATTAGAGTTTTTTCCGTTCTAATTTTTTTAATTGGTAAGGATATTCTACACAGAGGGCACCAAACTTCTGTAAGCAAATGCAGGGTCTTCAAGAGCTTGAGAGGTCTCTATAATTCATCTTCTTTTAGGCATTTTAGATCCTTTCCTTTTAATCTTGCTTGTACTTTTATTTTGTACTTTCATATAATTTTTCAGTTCAACCAAAAGTTAGCCTTGACTGCAAACGCCTCAAGATAAGCTCCATCTCCTGTCACCTATTATCTTCAAACCACCCACCCCATCTGGTGCCCAACACTTAGCTGATTCTCTTTACACATTTGTGTAGCAAGGGAGAAACCTCACGGTTGTGAGATGATTTACCCAGGTTTCATAATGAGGCTGTCAGAGGCAGGTTCAGATCCCCCTTCTGAGTCTAACCTCATTCTAGATCCCCACCCAGAGGGAGAGGCTGGCTACAGGACCTGCAGGCCAGGCCCCATTCCAACTGCCTGGATATCCATTATGTTGTCTTGTAATGCCAGTTAGGACTGTTTTGAAATCATCCTTAATTGTAATGCATTTTTAGACATATAAAATGTTAATGCATTTTGGTCACAAACTTCTATCAATAAGACATTTAACCCACACTCTTAATACCTTTTAAAATGCTGATTTGTAAATGATTTACAACAACTGTTCTAATAATTTTACATATATTATAAAATAGAAATGTTGAAGTTTGAGATACAAAATAAATATAAGTAGAATTCCTAAATTTTCTTTTAGCACTCCAGGGGGTCAACTCACAAAGCATGTGCACACACATTACACACACACTCTGGGGTGTACACACTTTTTAAAACCTTCCAATCCAGCTCATTCTGGAGACTGGGTCTGTAAAGTCAATGCTATTACTTGGCCATCAACCAGCTGTGATGCCAGGTGATTTGGCTACCATGGGGGGGTGAGCCTTTTCCATTTAGATCTGTCCCAACATAGACAGAATGCTGAAAAAATAGGTGAGAAAAAGAGTATTTCCTGAATGGTCCTGTTATTGTATTTTTATATCACCAAAGCATATCATATCCACCCATTTATAAATAATACAATTTATATGATTTTTAGTTGATGGTGCAGATTCTTATTTCAGTATCTTTAAACTCAAATTATTGCAAGAGAAATGTGTAGAGTTATTCAGAAGAAAACTACCTACATTAGTAAGGAAGAGTATCCATCATAGTCACTTTACAGAAAGTGGGTAAGGATGAGGATTGTACAAAAACTAGAAGAGCGACCTCAGCAATTTTCCAAGTTGATCCTCAGCGATGGGCGGAGGTCGTTCCCGTTTCGGCCAGATGGTGGCGCTCCAGGCAAATGGTGCTTCTATATTGGCCCTGGAAGCGCGGATCCTGAAGATGCTCTCCAAACAGGATCGTCAGAGAATGGACTTGAGATGGTCAGAAACATCGCGTTGGGGTGAATGGGAGAAGCATCTGGAAGCCATGCCGGGAAGACGAATAAAAGGGCCCCAAAAGAGTGGGGCGCCTCAGAGGGAGACCACGCTATTGGATACGAGGAAATGCCAGAGCAGCCAGGACCAAGCGCAGCACCTGCTGCAGCTGCAGGAAAAGAAACGGATTGCCTGAAAACGACTGCCCCTCGGCGGCAAGAATGCCAGGCCCTGCCCTGGAAGTAAGAGGGCGCTTGTCAGGGTCCCTGAGAGCACCCCGCAGCTTCCGGCCCAGAGTGCAGCCTAAAAGCCTTTGTGCAGGTAAAAGCTAGGAGCAAAACCCAGATCTTAGAGAGACTTATTGGGACTAAGCATTTGAGAATTAACCCCCATTTCTGCCTTTCAGATGTAATAAGAGGCCTTTTCAAGTTACTTTTGTTCTTCTTTCATATGCAAATTAATTCAAAGTGATTGTTTTTCCCCGGTGTCTTATCACCTTACAAAATTATGATGGCCTTTTGCAAGTAAAAAGATCTGTCCTTCCGATGACTGTTAAAATATGGGTAATTCTTGTCTCTATTTAAATAAACATAGGAAAATAAAATAGGGCCAAATAGGCAAAAGCTCATTTTAAGGAAGGAAGTTCTCCTAAAAGCTAGGACTGTACATTTAGCTTAAGTCTGCTTATTTTTTCAAGAAAATACTTCTAAAATGGAATGTTCCTGAAACCCGGCATTTTCTAGTCTTTTCAATAAGAAAATCATATTCTGCAACCCTGCCCTTTACAAGAATAAAGTAAACTTTCTAGAGATGTGTACATTTGGATTCATTTCTAACTTCTAAATAACCTCTAACTGGAGTCATAATTGTAAAAACTTCATTCAATTCCTTGAAAATTTAGGGAAGGACAAAGAGAGAGGCTTGTGGCTCAAAATGATGCATTAAGGAAGAATAATGAAAAGAATGAGAAAAGGCCAGCATCCTCCAGGGCAATAACCACTTTTTATGAGGCTAAGCCATGAAATAAATTGACCAGAATAATTACACACCTCTTCCAGAAACACTGAAGTTCAAGATAGACTTTTTAGTAAGAGAAGAGAACAAGACCTTCTGTCGTGTCATTTCCTATTTTTCTGTTTCATTTTGTCCCTTGTCCCTTGCAAATTCTCTGTGACTTCGTTTTCCAACTCATGAAGGCTCTCTCTCCTGGGAGGAGCCAAGTCCTATAAGAAAGAGAAACTAAGACTTTTTTCCCCCAGTAAACACCCTTTGAATATCTGTGCACGTGGAGTCTCTTCCCAAACTCAATTCACCTATAACTCCCAAGAGTGTACACAGATGTTGAGTTATGACCTATTCATTGTGCAATTTGAAGAAGTAGGCAGAAAAATGGAAAGCGTGTTGTTCAAATTTGTTCCGGGTGGCTGATTAGAAAACACCTATGCAGAAAAGACAGTCGATGCTCTATTTTTTACAGCTGCACACATTCTTAACAGGAGATGTACACTTCTGTGAAATACAAGGTCATGGTTGGTTAAAAAAAAAAAGAAAGAAATGCTTATATGAAGACAATGTAGTCTTTTCTCAAAGTTATACCATAACCCAATTTAAAATGGAAATCAAAAGAAAGCTGGAGTAGCAATTCTCATATCAGACAAAATAGACTTTAAAATAAAGACTATTACAAGAGACAAAGAAGGACACTACATAATGATCAAGGGATCAATCCAAGAAGAAGATATAACAACTGTAAATATTTATGCACGCAACATAGGAGCACCTCAATACATAAGGCAAATGCTAACAACCATAAAAAGGGAAACCTACAGTAACACAATCATAGTAGGGGACTTTAACACCCCACTTTCACCAATGGATAGATCATCCAAAATGAAAATAAATAAGGAAACACAAGCTTTAAATGATATATTAAACAAGATGGACTTAATTGATATTTATGACATTCCATCAAAAAACAACAGAATACACTTTCTTCTCAAGTGCTCAAGGAACATTCTCCAGGATAGATCATATCTTGGGTCACAAATCAAGCTTTGGTAAATTTAAGAAAATTGAAATCGTATCAAGTGTCTTTTCTGACCACAACACTATGAGGCTAGATATCAATTACAGGAAAAAACCTGTAAAAAATACAAACACAGGGAGGCTAAACAATACACTACTTAATACAAGAGATCACTGAAGAAATCAAAGGGGAAATCAAAAAATACCTAGAAACAAATGACAAAGAAAACATGATGACCCCAAACCTATGGGATGCAGCAAAAGCAGTTCTAAGAGGGAAGTATATAACAACACAATCCTACCTCAAGAAACAAGAAACATCTCAAATAAACAACCTAACTTTACGCCTAGAGCAATTAGAGAATGAAGAACAAAAAAAACCCAAAGTTAGCAGAAGGAAAGAAATCATAAAGATCAGATCAGAAATAGATGAAAAAGAAATGAAGGAAACAACAGCAAAGATCAATAAAACTAAAAGCTGGTTCTTTGAGAAGATAAACAAAATTGATAAACCATTAGCCAGACTCATCAAGAAAAAAAGGGAGAAGAGTCAAATCAATAGAATTAGAAATGAAAAAGAAGTAACAACTGACACTGCAGAAATACAAAGGATCATGAGAGATTACTACAAGCAACTATATGCCAATAAAATGGACAACCTGGACGAAATGGACAAATTCTTAGAAAAGCACAAACTTCCGAGACTGAACCAGGAAAAAAATAGAAAATATAAACAGACCAATCACAAGCACTGAAATTGAGACTGTGATTAAAAATCTTCCAACAAACAAAAGCCCAGGACCAGATGGCTTCACAGGTGAATTCTATCAAACATTTAGAGAAGAGCTAACACCTACCCTTCTCAAACTCTTCCAAAATATAGCAGAGGGAGGAACACTCCCAAACTCATTCTACAAGCCCACCATCACCATGATACCAAAACCAGACAAAGATGTCACAAAGAAAGAAAACTACAGGCCAATATCACTGATGAACATAGATGCAAAAATCCTCAACAAAATACTAGCAAACAGAATCCAACAGCACATTAAAGGGATCATACACCATGATCAAGTGGAGTTTATCCCAGGAATGCAAGGAATATTCAGTATATGCAAATCAATCAGTGTGATACACCATATTAACAAACTGAAGGATAAAAACCATATGATCATCTCAATAGATGCAGAAAAAGCTTTTAACAAATTTCAACACCCATTTATGATAAAAGCCCTGCAGAAAGTAGGCATAGAGGGAACTTACCTCAACATAATAAAGGCCATATATGACAAACCCACAGCCAACATCGTTCTCAATGGTGAAAAACTGAAAGCATTTCCTCTAAGATCAGGAACGAGACAAGGATGTCCACTCTCACCACTATTATTCAGCATAGTTTTGGAAGTCCTAGCCACAGCAATCAGAGAAGAGAAAGAAATAAAAGGAATACAAATTGGAAAAGAAGAAGTAAAACTGTCACTGTTTGCAGATGACATGATACTATACATAGAGAATCCTAAAGATGCTACTAGAAAACTACTAGAACCAATCAATGAATTTGGTAAAGTAGCAGATTACAAAATTAATGCACAGAAATCTCTTGCATTCCTATACACTAATGATGAAAAATCTGAAAGAGAAATTAAGGAAACACTCCCATTTACCATTGCAACAAAAAGAATAAAATACCTAGGAATAAACCTACCTAGGGAGACAAAAGACCTGTAAGCAGAAAACTATAAGACACTGATGAAAGCAATTAGGGATGATACAAATAGATGGAGAGATATACCATGTTCTTGGATTGGAAGAATCAACATTGTGAAAATGACTATACTACCCAAAGCAATCTACAGATCCAATGCAATCCCTATCACACTACCGATGGCATTTTTCACAGAACTAGAACAAAAAAATTTCACAATTTGTATGGAAGCATGAAAGACCCTGAATAGCAAAAGCAATCTTGAGAAAGAAAAATGGAGCTGGAGGAATCAGACTCCCTGACTTCAGACTATACTACAAAGCTACAGTAATCAAGACAGTATTTATGGCATAAAAACAGAAATATAGATCAATGGAACAGGATAGAAAGCCCAGAGATAAACCCACACACATATGGTCACCTTATTTTTAATAAAGGAGACAAGAATATACAATGGAGAAAGGACAGTCTCTTCAATAAGTGGTGCTGGGAAAACTGGACAGCTACATGTAAAAGAATGAAATTAGAACACTCCCTAACACCATATGCAAAAATAAACTGAAAATGGATTAAAGACCTAAATGTAAGGCCAAACACTATAAAACTTTTAGAGGAGAACATAGGCAGAACACTCTATGACATACATCACAGCAACATCTTTTTTGACCCACCTCCTAGAGAAATGGTAATAAAAACAAAAATAAACAAAGGGGACCTAATGAAACTTAAAAGCTTTTGCACAGCAAAGGAAAATATAAACAAGACGAAAAGACAACTCTCAGAATGGGAGAAAATATTTGCAAATGAAGCAACTGACAAAGGATTAATCTCCAAAATATACAAGCAGCCCATGCAGCTCAATATCAAAAAAACAAAAAACCCAATCCAAACATGGGCAGAAGACCTAAATAGACATTCCTCCAAAGAAGATATACAGTTTGCCAACAAACACGTGAAAGGATGTTCAACATCACTGATCATTAGAGAAATGCAAATCAAAACTACAATGAGGTATCACCTCACACTGGTCAGAATGGCCATCATCAAAAAATCTACAAATAATAAATGCTGGAGAGGGTGTGGAGAAAAGGGAACCCTCTTGCACTGTTGGTGGGAATGTAAATTGATACAGCCACTATGGAAAACAGTGTGGAAGTTCCTTAAAAAACTAAAAATAAACTACCATACGACCCAGCAATCCCACTCCTTGGCACATACCCTGAGAAAACCATAATTCAAAAAGAGTCATGTACCACAATGTTCATTGCAGCTCTATTTACAATAGCCAGGACATGGAAGCAACCTAAGTGTCCATCGACAGATGAATGGATAAAGAAGATGTGGCACATATATACAATGGAATATTACTCAGCCATAAAAAGAAACGAAATTGAGTTATTAGTAGTGAGGTGGATGGACCTAGAGTCTGTCATACAGAGTGAAGTAAGTCAGAAAGAGAAAAGCAAGTACTGTATGCTAACACATATGTATGGGATCTAAAAAAAAAAAAAAAGGTTCTGAAGAACCTAGGGCCAGGACAGAAATAAAGATGCAGACATAGAGAATGGACATGAGGACATGGGGAGGAGGAAGGGTAAGCTGGGACGAATGAGAGAGTGGCATGGACATATCTACACTACCAAATGTAAACTAGATAGCTAGTGGGAAGCAGCCGCATAGCACAGGGAATCAGCTCGGTGCTTTGTGACCACCTAGAGGGGTGGGATAGGGAGGGTGGAGGGAGACACAAGAGGGAGGGGATATGGGGATATATGTATACATATAGCTGATTCACTTTGTTATAAAGCAGAAACTAACACACCATTGTAAAGCAATTATACTCCAATAAAGATGTTAAAAAAATAAAATAGGGTGGGAAGCAACCCGCTGATATTTTGATCCAGCTCTAAATTAGAGTTCAGAAAACCAAACGCCTAAATAGTTTGTTATGTGAAAGCTCGTCTAAATTTTGGCCACTAGATTCAGAACAAGTATCAGTTTACCAAAATTTGCTTGACCTTTTTTCTTCCCAGTAAAGACTAATGAAGGGTAAGCAGCCGTAGAGTGTTCCTGATTAAATACCCAGAATAAAAACCCTACATTAAAAGACCATGTAGATTAGGTGGCGGGGAATGCAGTTTCTGGAGATAGATTTCCTGGGTTCAAATCCCATCTCTGTAAATTCTTAGAGTGGTGCCTATGGGCAAATCATTTAACCCTTCAGTGCCTCAGTTTTTTCATCTGTTAAGTGGAGATAACCACCACTCTTGAGGTGGCTATGAGGTTCAAGTTAATACATGTAAAGCATTTAAGATCGGTTCTGGGGCAAGAACATATAAGGTGCTCAATGTATTTTCCTCTATTACTATTTCTCATAGGAAACACATATTTCCCAATACACAGGTAAAATTTCAATCCCACCATGTCTTAACAATCTTGTGTCTAATACATCATGTTTTGTATGGTTTTCTAAAATGCATGTTACTTTACTAGCAGAGAGAGTAAAACAGCTCTATAGTTTAGAGATAGCTCTATATAATAAGTATAGAACTAAGTTTGGTTTTTTTTTTTAATGTGTTTTGATGTTTGGGGAAACACCCTAAGTATCCAACAATAGGGAAATAGTTAAGAAAATTATGGAAGGGGCACAGAATGCTTACAAATAATTTAAATAATATAAATAAGTGCAGTAACATGTTAAGTTCAACAAAGGTATGAACATTTGTATAAATAGTATACTCTCAAACAGGTTAAAAAATGAATAGGGAAGGACTGAAAGTCAAATGCTATTTAGTTGGTTCTGTGAGTCGTGGAAAATGGGTGACTTTATTTTCTCCATTGGACTTTTCCAGACTTGCCAAATTTTCACAAGGTTAATTGAGCACTTCGTTTGTGCAAAGCACAAACTTATATCTAAGTATCTAATGTGTATTAAGTCATTTACTCTCACAAAAACCATTTTACGTAGATGCACTATTGTTCCCATTTTACAGAAGGAAAAAAAAACAAGGGAGTGTGAGAATAAATAAACTGCTCATGGCTACACCCCTACCAAATGGGAAAGCCAGAATTCTCAAGCAGGCTTCTGACTCCTGAGTGCCCTAAACCATCAAGCTACATGACCTCTTCATGTATCCATCACTTGAAAATCAGGAAAGAAGATCATTTTTTAAAGAATTTAATTTTGTCTGACAAACATCTTGACAAACTATGGTGTTTACAATACAACCATTCTTCATATAGATTTTGGATTTAGTCTTTATACAGCCCAAAATAGTATCTGAAAAATACTAAACGTGTATGAGTTGTTTTGATTTTTCTAAAATATTATTTCTTTCCAATATCTTTGTTGAAAGTACCTTCTAGAAATACAAATCCAGATTTCTCCTCTAAACAAAAGACATAACTACTATATCATTAAATGAAATGTGCTTTTAGAAGCATATTTGAATTGGGGATATCTTGGAATATTTTTCTGCAATTTGGATCTGGAAATGGCTGTATGGAAAAGAGAATTACAGACTGAGCAGGAAATGAAAACTGACTTCCACTTATTTCAGAATCATAAACCTCCACACAATTCCAAAGTTTATTTCATTTTGTATCTTCTTTGAGGATCAAGGTGGAGAATTTGAACATAAAAGTGGGAAAGAAGATATTTGTTCTTCATTTAAAATTACATTCAATTTGGCATCTTAAGAAAAGCTTAAAAAAAAGGATTGCTGGTTCAAGATCCCAACATTATGGGAGGTGGCAGGTTACAATGACCTAGGCCATTAACTGACATTCCAATATTTTCATTCACCAAATATTTATTGGATATCTTCTATTGTGCCAGTCACATTTTTAAGATTTAAAAGCATTTGGCAAATCCTTTCTGAAATGCCTGCTCAGTCCAGGAGTTTGAAGTTAAAAAAAGAGTTGCAGATGTTTGGATCTCAGGAAAGAGAACGTCAGGGATATGTTGAACCATCCAATGTCAACTCTGGACAAAGCTTCCTTTTAAAGAAGTAAACATAAAGATTTCTCCTTGAAAGTGTGTTGGTAGACGATGAAAAAGGTGGACAAGGGCTAAGTTGGTGATGCGAGGTGGAAGCTAGCAACTGAACTTGTGAAAGATTCTGGGAAGGCTTTGTTCATCAGTGTGCCAGCAGTAAACCTAAAATAAGCAACATCATTCAAGAAGTGAACTTTGGAGAATTAAAACACGGGTAAGACTCTGAAAGCAGGACACTCCCTCATTGGCTCTAACTGTCATAAAACCATGCCCTCCTGGCTTTCCCCTTTCTGTTTGCCTGTTTGTTTAATCATATTACACTGGCCGTCCTACAATTGCATAACATTGTGACTTCTAAAAGGAAACCATCAGAGTTCACTCTATTTATATCAATCAAAGAAGCTTTCTTACCCTTAAAACTGACTTCCTTCTAGCCTTTAAAATTAAACTAAGGGGTAGATAGAAGATGGCGGAAGAGTAAGACGCGGAGATCACCTTCCTTCCCACAGATACAGTAGAAATACATCTACACGTGGAACTGCTCCTACAGAACACCCACTGAACGCTGGCAGAAAACGTCCGACCTCCAAAAAGGCAAGAAACTCCCCCCGTACTTGGGTAGGGCAAAAGAAAAAAGAAATAACAGAGACAAAAGAATAGGGACGGCACCTGCACCAGTGGGAGGGAGCTGTGAAGGAGGAAAGATTTCCACGCACTAGGAAGCCCCTTCGCGGGCAGAGACTGCGGGTGGCAGAGGGGGGAAGCTTCGGAGCCACGGAGGAGAGCGCAGGCATAGGGGTGCGGAGGGCAAAGCGGAGAGGCTCCCGCACGGAGGAGCGGTGCCGACCAGCACTCACCAGCCCGAGAGGCTTGTCTGCTCCCCCGCCGGGGCGGGCGGCGGCTGGGAGCTGAGGGTCGGGCTGCGGTCAGATCGCAGGGAGAGGACTGGGATTGGCAGCGTGAACACAGCCTGAAGGGGTTAGCGCACCACAGCTGGCTGGGAGGGAGACCGGGAAAAAGTCTGCAGCTGCCGAAGAGGCAAGAGACTTTTTCTTCCCTCTTTGCTTCCTGGTGCGCGAGGAGAGGGGATTCAGAGCGCCGCCTAAACGAACTTCAGAGACGGGCGCAAGCCGCAGCTAACAGCGCGGATCCCACAGCAACAGGGGCGCAGAGGGAAAAACGGAGAGACTCCCGCACAGAGGCTCGGCGCCGACCAGCACTCACCAGCCCGAGAGGCTTGTCTGCTCCCCCGCCGAGGCGGGCGGAGGCTGGGAGCTGAGG
Organism: Eschrichtius robustus; assembly: GCF_028021215.1. Lineage (NCBI taxonomy): Eukaryota > Metazoa > Chordata > Mammalia > Artiodactyla > Eschrichtiidae > Eschrichtius > Eschrichtius robustus. The sequence goes on from NC_090829.1 coordinate 140,816,975, forward strand.
CTCGGGCTTCGGTCGGATCGCAGGGAGAGGACTGGGGCTGGCGGCGTGAACACAGCCTGAAGGGGTTAGCGCACCACAGCTGGCTGGGAGGGAGACTGGGAAAAAGTCTGCAGCTGCCGAAGAGGCAAGAGACTTTTTCTTGCCTCTTTGTTTCGCTGCGCGCAAGGAGAGGGGATTCACAGCGCCGCCTAAACGAACTCCAGAGAAGGGCGCGAGCCGCGGCGATCAGCGCGGACCCCAGAGACGGGCGTGAGACGCTGGGGCTGCTGCTGCCGCCTCCAAAAAGCCTGTGTGTGAGCACAGGTCACTCTCCACACCGCCCCTCCGGGAGCCGGTGCAGCCCGCCACTGCCAGGGTCCCGTGATCCCCGGACAAATTCCCCGGGAGAACGCACTGCGCGCCTCAGGCTGCTGCAACGTCACGCCGGCCTCTGCTGCCGCAGGCTCGCCCCGCCTCCTCCGTACCCCTCCCTCCCCGCGGCCTGAGTGAGCCAGAGCCCCGGAAGCAGCTGCTCCTTTAACCCCGTTCTGTCTGGGCGGGGAATAGACGCCCTCAGGCGACCTACACGCAGAGGCGGGTCCAAATCCAAAGCTGAACCCCAGGAGCTGTGTGAACAGGGAAGAGAAGGGGAAATCTCTCCCAGCAGCCTCAGAAGCAGCGGATTAAAACTCCACAAACAACTTGATGTGCCTGCATCTGTTGAATACCTGAATAGACAACGAATCATCCCAAATTCAGGAGGTGGACTTTGGGAGCAGGATATATTAATTTTTCCCCTGTTCCTTTTTTTTTGTGAGTGTATATGTATATGCTTCTGGGTGAGATTTTGTCTGTATAGCTTTGCTTTACAATAGCTTCATTTTACTTCACTATATTATAGCCTCTTTCTTTCTTTCTTTCTTTCTTTCTTTCTTTCTTTCTTTCTTTCTTTCTTTCTTTCTATTTTTTCTCCCTTTTACTCTGAGCCGTGTGGACGAAAGGCTCTTGGTGCTCCAGCCAGGCATCAGGGCCGTGCCTCTGAGGTGGGAGAGCCAACTTCAGGACACTGGTCCACAAGAGACCTCCCAGCTCCACGTAATACCAAACGGTAAAAATCTCTCAGAGATCTCCATCTCAACATCAAGACCCAGCATCACTCAATGACCAGCAAGCTACAGTGCTGAACACCCTATGCCAAACAACTAGCAAGACAGGAACACAGCCCCATCCATTAGCAGAGAGGCTGCCTAAAACCATAATAAGGCCACAGACACCCCAACATACACCACCAGACGTGGATGTGCCCACCAGAAAGACAAGATCCAGCCTCATCCACCAGAGCTCAGGCACTAGTTCCCTCCACCAGGAAGCCTACACAACCCACTGAACCAACCTTAGCCACTGGGGACAGATACCAAAAACAACGGGAACTACAAACCTGCAGCCTGTGAAAAGGAGACCCCAAACACAGTAAGATAAGCAAAATGAGACGACAGAAAAACACACAGCAGATGAAGGAGCAGGGTCAAAACACTCCAGATTTAACAAATGAAGAGGAAATAGGTAGTCTACCTGAAAAAGAATTCAGAATAATGATAGTAAGGATGATCCAAAATCTTGGAAATAGAATAGAAAAAATGCAAGAAACATTTAACAAGGACGTAGAAGAACTAAAGAGGAACCAAGCAATGATGAAAAACACAATAAATGAAATTAAAAATACTCTAGATGGGATCAATAGCAGAATAACTGAGGCAGAAGAAAGGATAAGTGACCTGGAAGATAAAATGGTGGAAATAACTACCGCAGAGCAGGATAAAGAAAAAAGAATGAAAAGAACTGAGGACAGTCTCAGAGACCTCTGGGACAACATTAAACGCACCAACATTCGAATTATAGGGGTCCCAGAAGAAGAAGAGAAAAAGAAAGGGACTGAGAAAATATTTGAAGAGATTATAGTTGAAAACTTCCCTAATATGGGAAAGGAAATAGTTAATCAAGTCCTGGAAGCACAGAGAGTCCCATACAGGATAAACCCAAGGAGAAACACGCCAAGACACATATTAATCAAACTGTCAAAAATTAAATATAAGGAAAACATATTAAAGGCAGCAAGGGAAAAACAGCAAATAACACACAAGGGAATCCCCATAAGGTTATCATCTGATCTTTCAGCAGAAACTCTGCAAGCCGGAAGGAAGTGGCAGGATATACTTAAAGTGATGAAGGAGAAAAACCTACAACCAAGATTACTCTACCCAGCAAGGATCTCATTCAGATGTGATGGAGAAATTAAAACCTTTACAGACAAGCAAAAGCTGAGAGAGTTCAGCACCACCAAACCAGCTTTACAACAAATGCTAAGGGAACTTCTCTAGGCAAGAAACACAAGAGAAGGAAAACACCTACAATAACAAACCCAAAACATTTAAGAAAATGGGAATAGGAACATACATATCGATAATTACCTTGAATGTAAATGGATTAAATGCTCCCACCAAAAGACACAGGCTGGCTGAATGGATACAAAAACAAGACCCATATATATGCTGTCTACAAGAGACCCACTTCAGACCTAGAGACACATACAGACTGAAAGTGAGGGGATGGAAAAAGATATTCCATGCAAATGGAAATCAAAAGAAAGCTGGAGTAGCAATTCTCATATCAGACAAAATAGACTTTAAAATAAAGACTATTACAAGAGACAAAGAAGGACACTATATAATGATCAAGGGATCGATCCAAGAGGAAGCTATAACAATTGTAAATATTTATGCACCCAACATACGAGCACCTCAATACCTAAGGCAAATACTAACAGCCATAAAAGGGGAAATCGACAGCAACACAATCATAGTAGGGGACTTTAACACCCCACTTTCACCAATGGACAGATCATCCAAAATGAAAATAAATAAGGAAACACAAGCTTTAAATGATACATTAAACAAGATGGACTTAATTGATATTTATAGGACATTCTACCCAAAAAAACCAGAATACACATTTTTCTCAAGTGCTCATGGAACATTCTCCAGGATAGATCATATCTTGGGTCATAAATCAAGCCTTGGTAAATTTAAGAAAATTGAAATCGTATCAAGTATCTTTTCCGACCACAACGCTATGAGACTAGATATCAATTACAGGAAAAGATCTGTAAAAAATACAAACACATGGAGGCTACACAATACATTACTTAATAACGAAGTGATTACTGAAGAAATCAAAGGGGAAATCAAAAAATACCTAGAAACAAATGACAATGGAGATACGACGACCCAAAACCTATGGGACGCAGCAAAAGCAGTGCTAAGAGGGAAGTTTATAGCAATACAAGCCTACCTCAAGAAACAGGAAACGTCTCGAATAAACAACCTAACCTTGCACCTGAAGCAATTAGAGAAAGAAGAACAAAAAAACCCCAAAGCCAGCAGAAGGAAAGAAATTATAAAGATCAGGTCAGAAATAAATGAAAAAGAAATGAAGGAAACAATAGCAAAAATCAATGAAACTAAAAGCTGGTTCTTTGAGAAGATAAACAAAATTGATAAACCATTAGCCAGACTCATCAAGAGAAAGAGGGAGAAGACTCAGATCAATAGAATTAGAAATGAAAAAGGAGAAGTAACCACTGACACTGCAGAAATACAAAAGATCATGAGAGATTACTACAAGCAACTCTATGCCAATAAAATGGACAACCTGGAAGAAATGGACAGATTCTTAGAAATGCACAAACTGCCGAGACTGAACCAGGAAGAAATAGAAAATATGAACAGACCAATCACAAGCACTGAAATTGAAACTGTGATTAAAAACCTTCCAACAAACAAAAGCCCAGGACCAGATGGCTTCACAGGTGAATTCTATCAAACATTTAGAGACGAGCTAACACCTATCCTTCTCAAACTCTTCCAAAATATTGCAGAGGGAGGAACACTCCCAAACTCATTCTACGAGGCCACCATCACCCTGATACCAAAACCAGACAAAGATGTCACAAAGAAAGAAAACTACAGGCCAATATCACTGATGAACATAGATGCAAAAATCCTCAACAAAATACTAGCAAACAGAATCCAACAGCACATTAAAGGGATCATACACCATGATCAAGTGGGGTTTATCCCAGGAATGCAAGGATCCTTCAATATACGCAAATCAATCAATGTGATACACCATATTAACAAATTGAAGGAGAAAAACCATATGATCATCTCAATAGATGCAGAGAAAGCTTTTGACAAAATTCAACACCCATTTATGATAAAAGCCCTGCAGAAAGTAGGCATAGAGGGAACTTTCCTCAACATAATAAAGGCCATATATGACAAACCCACAGCCAACATTGTCCTCAATGGTGAAAAACTGAAACCATTTCCACTAAGATCAGGAACAAGACAAGGTTGCCCACTCTCACCACTATTATTCAACATAGTTTTGGAAGTGTTAGCCACAGCAATCAGAGAAGACAAAGAAATAAAAGGAATCCAAATCGGAAAAGAAGAGGTAAAGCTGTCACTATTTGCAGATGACATGATACTATACATAGAGAATCCTAAAGATGCTACCAGAAAACTCCTAGAGCTAATCAATGAATTTGGTAAAGTAGCAGGATACAAAATTAATGCACAGAAATCTCTTGCATCTCTATACACTAATGACGAAAAATCTGAAAGTGAAATTAAGAAAACACTCCCATTTACCATTGCAACAAAAAGAATAAAATATCTAGGAATAAACCTACCTAAGGAGACAAAAGACCTGTATGCAGAAAATTATAAGACACTGATGAAAGAAATTAAAGATGATACAAATAGATGGAGAGATATACCATGTTCCTGGATTGGAAGAATCAACATTGTGAAAATGACTCTACTACCCAAAGCAATCTACAGATTCAATGCAATCCCTATCAAACTACCACTGGCATTTTTCACAGAACTAGAACAAAAAACTTCACAATTTGTATGGAAACACAAAAGACCCCGAATAGCCAAAGCAATCTTGAGAATGAACAATGGAGCTGGGGGAATCAGGCTTCCTGACTTCAGACTATATTACAAAGCTTCAGTAATCAAGACAGTTTGGTACTGGCACAAAAACAGAAATCTAGATCAATGGAACAGGATAGAAAGCCCAGAGATAAACCCACACACATATGGTCACCTTATCTTTGATAAAGGAGGCAAGAATATACAGTGGAGAAAAGACAGCCTCTTCAATAAGTGGTGCTGGGAAAATTGGACAGGTACATGTAAAAGTATGAAATTAGAACACTCCCTGACACCATGCACAAAAATAAACTCAAAATGGATTAAAGACCTAAGTGTAAGGGCAGACACTATCAAACTCTTAGAGGAAAACATAGGCAGAACACTCTATGACATACATCACAGCAAGATTCTTTTTGACCCAGCTCCCAGAGAAATGGAAATAAAAACACAAATAAACAAATGGGACCTAATGAAACTTAAAAGCTTTTGCACAGCAAAGGAAACCATAAACAAGACCAAAAGACAACCATCAGAATGGGAGAAAATATTTGCAAATGAAGCAACTGACAAAGGATTAATCTCCAAGATTTACAAGCAGCTCATGCAGCTCAGTAACAAAAAAACCAACAACCCAATCCAAAAATGGGCAGAAGACCTAAATAGACATTTCTCCAAAGAAGATATACAGATGGCCTACAGACACATGAAAGAATGCTCAACATCATTAATCATTAGAGAAATGCAAATCAAAACTACAATGAGATATCATCTCACACCGGTCAGAATGGCCATCATCAAAAAATCTAGAAACAATAAATGCTGGAGAGGGTGTGGAGGAAAGGGAACACTCTTGCACTGTTGGTGGGAATGTAAATTGATACAGCCACTATGGAGAACAGTATGGAGGTTCCTGAAAAAACTACAAATAGAACTACCATACGACCCAGCAATCCCACTGCTGGGCATATACCCTGAGAAAACCATAGGTCAAAAAGAGTCATGTACCAAAATGTTCATTGCAGCTCTATTTACAATAGCCAGGACATGGAAGCAACCTAAATGTCCATCGACAGATGAATGGATAAAGAAGATGTGGCACATATATACAATGGAATATTACTCAGCCATGAAAAGAAATGAAATGGAGGTATTTGTAATGAGGTGGATGGAGTTAGAGTCTGTCATACAGAGTGAAGTAAGTCAGAAAGAGAAAAACAAATACAGTATGCTAACACATATATACGGAATCTAAGGGAAAAAAAAAAAAAAAAGGCCATGAAGAACCTAGTGGCAAGATGGGAATAAAGACACAGACCTACTAGAGAATGGACTTGAGGATATGGGGAGGGGGTGGGGTGAGATGTGACAGGGTAAGAGAGTGTCATGGACATATATACACTACCAAATGTAAAATAGATAACTAGTGGGAAGCAGCCGCACAGCACAGGGAGATCAGCTCGGTGCTTTGGGACCACCTAGAGGGGTGGGATGGGGAGGGTGGGAGGGAGGGAGATGCAAGAGGGAAGAGAAATGGGAACATATTGTATATGTATAACTGATTCACTTTGTTATAAAGCAGAAGCTAACACACCATTGTAAGGCAATTATACTTCAATAAAGATGTTTAAAAAAAAAAAAATTAAACTAAGGGGTGGCTTTTGTCTCCCAGTCTTACCAGGAAACATGAAAATAGAACAATTTCATCTCTCTGTAAGCAGTCTGCACATAGGGATTTGCCCAGTAAACTGCAACTAAATTGTAAAATATTCCTGTTCTGCAGATCAAAAGAGGCTGTGGTGAATTGTGAAGAAGTCTTTCTTTCTTTTTAAGATATAACATTAAAAGGGACAAGATGCAACAGGTTTGAGCACAATATGTGTCTAAGAAAGAATTTTTAGGAGATGCGTCTAGACCCCAAGAAACAAAGAGTGATTGATGTGCTCCTGGGACCTGGAATCTCAAGGTGCAAGGAAGTTCATGGTCCTGACCCAAGGTGATGAGGAGGAAGACCCTTCACCTCTCAAGCCTCTAATTCCACACCTGAAAAAAAGAAAGTCTGAACAAGAGTCTCCACAAGACTCCTCCTTGTTCTCACATTGCGGTTCTAGAACAATGAAATGTCATGAGCCCAGGAAGCTGCCTTTCTCCGCAGAGTGCGCTGGGCACCGAGGAAGACCTTCCTCCTTTCCACCCACTGGACTGTACTGAACACTTCGGTTGCCTCTCCTCAGGGCTTTTCTTTCTTTTTTTCTTCTTTTTTTTTCATTTTATTTATTTATTTGTTTGTTTGTTTATTTTTGGCTGCGTTGGGTCTTCATTGCTGCATGCGCACTTTCTCTAGTTGCGGCGAGCGGGGGCTACTCTTCATTGCGGTGCTTGGGCTTCTCATTGCAGTGGCTTCTCTTGTTGCAGAGCATGGGCTCTAGGCATGCGGGCTTCAGTAGTTGTGGCACGCAGGCTCAGCAGTTGTGGCTCGCAGGCTCCAGAGCGTAGGCTCAGTAGTTGTGGTGCACAGGCTTATTTGCTCCACAGCATATGGGATCTTTCCGGACCAGGGCTCGAACCCATGTCGCCTACATTGGCAGTCAGATTCCTAACCACTGTGCCACCAGGGAAGTCCTCAGGGCTTTTCTTTATCACCCTTGGGCCAACCCACACCCTCCTGAGCAATGGGGCTTGAAGCCACCAGCCGTCAACAGCTCTGACTCTTCTCTTGGGTTTTTCAGTATCCCCTTAGAGCCCCAGGCAACAGGAGAAAGAACTTAATATTCATCCATAAAAATAATGAGTATTGGGAATGAATGAACAAATATTTCATAATCACCTATTATATACGAATTCTTTCATCCTTCCAGCAACCGGATGGAAGCCAATCAACCATTCATTCACCCAGCAAATATTTCAGAGCCTCTTCTTATGTGGCCGGCACTATGAAGCTCTATTCTCCAGCGGGGACAAAACAGAATTGCACCCAAGGAGGTGACTCTCTGAAGCAGGAAACAAATAGGAAACAAGGGAGCACGCAGACTCACAGATTACTCCATATTCTCATGGTTCCAGAGAGGAAAGGGGAGTGCTCTTAGAGGAAGTGAGGGGGGACACCTTACAGGGAGGGGACATTAAAGAGAAGACCATTGCAGCTCTATTTACAATAGCCAGGGCATGGAAGCAACCTAAGTGTCCATCAACAGATGAATGGATAAAGAAGATGTGGCACATATATACAATGGAATATTACTCAGCCATAAAAAGAAACGAAATGGAGGTATTTGTAATGAGGTGGATGGACCTAGAGACTGTCATACAGAGTGAAGTTAGTCAGAAAGAGAAAAACAAATACCGTATGCTAACACATATATATATGGAATCTGAAAAAAAAAAAGGTTCTGATGAGCCTAGGGGCAGGACAGGAATAAAGACGCAGATGTAGAGAATGGACTTGAGGACACGGGGAGGGGGCAGGGTCAGCTGGGACGAAGTGAGAGAGTGGCATGGACTTATAAATACTACCAATTGTAAAATAGATAGCTAGTGGGAAGCAGCCGCATAGCACAGGGAGGTCAGCTCGGTGCTTTGTGACCACCTAGACGGGTGGGATAAGGAGGGTGGGAGGGAGACACAAGAGGGAGGGGATATGGGGATATACATATGCATATAGCTGATTCACTTAATTATACAGCAGAAACTAACACAAAACTGTACAGCAATTATACTCCAATAAAAATGTAAAAAAAAAAAAAAAAAAAGAAGACCTGAGGGAGTGAAGGAGCCACCATGGCGGGTAAGGGTGCAAGGCCAAGGCCACAGAGAGCCTAGTTAGTGAATTCCAGACTGGAGAGGTCAGTGCGGCTGGAGCTTAGTGGACAGAACACAAGAGGACATCCCTAGACAGGAAGGACCAGTTCCTGCGTGGCCTCAGACGTTGCACGGCAAGTGTGGGTTTTATTCTGAGTGCAAAGATCAGCCACATGCAAGTGAGTCTAGTGCAGCTTCCATCTGCAAACACGCAGGCTCCCAGGACCTCCCCACACCCTTCTCCTTGTCCCTAGACAAAGAGGCACCCTCCACGCCACTTCCGCTATCCTCCGCCTGCACGCTGTATGTATCTCAGTCACAACTGCGACTTGGTATTTATGTCTTATTTTTCACGGTAACACAGAAGGGTTTGGCCTCTGCGATAAAAATTCAAGATCCCAGTCATTTGAGGAAGGAAGGGGGAAGAAGGGGAAACAGGCTAGCTTCCCCTACCTCACTTATGCAATAAACCATCGTGGTCCCAAACGGTCCAATTACAAGAGCTTCCCTGCAGTTGTTTTAGAGAAGCTTGGGGTCCACTTTGACTGAATTGTTGGATTTATTAAAAGGCAGTATTTCTCCAAGTGTGGATGGTGGATGTTTTGAGAGACGTCAAACTATGTTATATGGAAAGGTTTGGCAGAGATGGAATGAAGAGAAATGAAGTAGATTTCTTGACCACAGGACTTGTCAGAGCCCTTGACCTGGAACGGCAGGGTGGGTGTCTGTCTGTGTCACCATAGCAACTATATTGGTCCTACCCCTGGGTACCCTGCTTTCCTTCTGTATCTACAGTATAAGCACCAGGAAGGCAAAGACTGTGTCTTCTTAAATATTCTGTGTCTTGGACAGTGTCTCAAACATAGTAAGATCTCAATAAATATTTATTAAATAAATAAATAAAGGATTCACCAACCGATGGTCGTTTCCCAAACTCATGGAACACGTCTTGAGGCAATTGTTCTAAAGAACAGACACTTTAGGAAGTTCTCAGGAACACTGCTTGAGGGAAAAAACAACAAAACTATGATGTTGTCCAGGTTTTTTCGCTGCTATGGAAGATCCCAGAATTCATTCTTGTATCTTGTGCTTTTTTTCTCTTAGAGAATTGTTCTGCCTAAACTTTACTTCAACTAAAAATATCATCATCATCATCAGTCAAAATAGCTGTCTTGCTGTTACACCCCCTCCCTCTCCTTCTCTCTCTCTCTCTGTTTCTCACGCAAACATGCAATGATGCATAGCCATCATCATTAAAAATTATTTTAGAATTGGAAAATGCAAAGAAAAAAAAATGGGTAATCCCACCACAGCTAAGATTTTGGCATCTTTCTTTCTTTCTTCTGGTCTTCTTTTTTTTTCTTTTTTCTTTTGCACTATAGTTGATTTAAATTGTTGTGTTAGTTTCTGGTGTACAGCAAAGTGATTCAGTGATTTGCATATATATATACACATATGTATGTATGTATGTGTGTGTATATATATATATATATATATATGTTCTTTTTCATATTCTTTTCCATTATGGTTAATTACAAGATATTGAATATAGTTCCTTGTGCTATACAGTAGGACCGTGTTGTTTATCTGTTTTATATATAATAGTTTATATCTGCTAATCCCAAACTCCTAATTTATCCCTCTCCCATCCCTTTTCCCCTTTGGTAACCATAGGTTTGTTTTCTATGTCTTTGAGTCTGTTTCTATATTGTAAATAAGTTCATTTGTGTCATATTTTAGATTCCACATATAAGTGATAACATATGGTATTTGTCTTTCTCTTTCTGACTTACTTCAGTTAGTACGATAATCTCTAGGTTCATCCATGTTGCTGCAAATGGCATTATTTCATTATTTGTTATGGCTGAGTAGTATTCCATTGTGTATATGTTCCACTTCTTTATCCCTTCATCTGTTGATGGACATTTAAGTTGCTTCCATGTCTCGGCCATTGTAAATAGTGCTGCTATGAACATTTGGGTGTATATGTCTTTTTGAATTACAGTTTACTCCAGATATATGCCCAGGAGTGGGATTGATGGATCATATGGCAACTCTATTTTTAGTTTTTTAAGGAACCTCCATACTGTTCTCCATAGTAGCTGCACCAATTTACATTCCCACCAACAGAATAGGAGGGTTTCCTTTTCTCCACACCTTCTCCAGCATTTATTATTTGTAGACTTTTTAATTCCAACCAGTATGTTGTAGTACCCCATTGTAGTTTTGATTTGCATTTGTCTAATAATTAGAGCATCTTTTGCACCTTTTCACATGCCTATTTGGCCTTCTTTCTTTACTTCTTCTTTTTCCAGATCAAATTTTTCCATACACACACAGACAAAGCCATGGAAGGGACCCCCCCCACTTACCTTCTGCCTCCTCTAATAAGTCCAGTGTGCCAACCAAGCCCATAGGCCCCCTACTTGGGCCAACCCAATGTGGTTCCTTACGCACAAGTATCACAAGGCTGCCACAGGTCACCAAGGGTCATCACCTGACCAGAGGCACATGGGGGGCACTGAGATGAGCTGACACAAGCCTCCTGCCTGTGTGGGCCGGGGACAATGCTACATGATGCCCCCGACTCCTACAAAGTCTAATGGGAGGCCCAGGGAGACAGTCCACAGAGCCAGAGCATGACACAGAGACCCTCAGACACAAAGCAGAGAGCATGGGTCTGAGAGGGACTCAGTGAGGCAACAGCAGGAGCACAGAAGCAGAGGAGGAGGGAAGCACAATCCCAGGGTGGCCACCTCCATGGAGGCGGGAGCCGCAGGAACCTCCATGCACACCCAGGACGCTGTGCAGCTGGGGCCACTGGTCCGGCCGCACCCAGAGCTCCCGTACTGAATGACTTCCACCCTGGTTGCTAAGTGTCTCACCCCAGCTGCCCAGCCACACCAGCCCTTCCCCTGGGACATCCCTCAGCTGCACTTGGTCTTCAGGACCCTACTCCTGGCATATGGCCCAGCAGCTACTCTGATTGGTGGGAGTGCAGGGGCTGATGGGAGACAGGGGTTTCAGGTGGGCGCTGTTTCTCTGTGGTGCAGGTGGAGCTGGGCTTCCTGTTGTCTCCATGCATCCCTCCTCCCCTCCCTGTATCCTTATAAGGAACCCAGTCACTGAGGTCACCCAAACCTCCCTCTCCTCCTCACAGCACGATACCACCTCCCTGGCACAATTACATGTGCGGGATACACAACTGTGTCTGGTGCAGTTCAAGCAACTCAAAACAAAATCTAAAATAAAATAAAACAAAGCTAAAAAATAACACCATTACTAAGAAAGAGAGGAAGCATTACCCTACCTGTGAGACTTTGTACAATTGAAAAGATAATTCTGTTCTGCAAAAGTAGCTAAATATTCGATAATCTCTTCTATAAAATCAAGCCCTTTTCATCTCCAGGAAGGTGTCACTTGGGGTTCCTAAATCACAGGCGTAGGAGGATGCTGAGGGGTAAATAAGAGATAACCATGCCCCGTAAACAAAGTCTCTTGATCTTCCTTCTTTGAGATTTGATGACTAATTGTACTGCCTAACAAAACCAAATGGACAATATCGGGTATCTCTCTCTTAATTCTATGAAACCCAAAGTGTTGATTGTTGTTTGGTTTGTTTTTTACCAATAGAATCAATATTTAATTAGCATGTGTTCAATATGTACCTCCCTTGCCTCAGGCTGTTGGGACAGAAAATCTTTAGCAGGGTAACTAGCAAATAAAGCTATGCTTACAACCTCATACCTATGCTTTCTCATGTATGTCACCGAAATATGTCACAGATTGCACCAGGAAACTTGTACCATTATTTTACCTACACTCTTAAGTAAGATGTTGTGTCTAAAATGTCTAGCCTGGTGCCTGCATGTAGTAGATGTTCAGTAAATGTTAGTTCCTGTCTATTTTATCCTATTTTATTTTATTTTATCTTAATTTATTTTAGAAACACATTTTTTCATATAACTTAAAAAAAATTTTTTATTGAAGTATGGTTGATTTACAGTGTTGTGTTAGTTTCTGCTGTACAGCAAAGTGATTCAGTTATACACAATATATATTCTTTTTCATTCTTTTCCATTACGATTTATCACAGGATATTGAATATAGCTCCCTGTGCTATACAGTAGGACCTTGTTGTTTATCCATTCTATACATAATAGTTCGCATCTGCTAATTCCAAACTCCTAATCCATCTCTCCCCTACTCCTCCACCCCCTTGGCAACCACAAGGCTGTTCTCTGTGTCTGTGTGTCTGTAGAAACACACATTTTTAAAGCTCTTTACAAATATTAACTTGCTTAAGACTCCCAGTGGGGCAGTTACTATTACTAGCCCATCTTACAACTGAGGAATCAGAAGCACAAAGAGATAAATCATTTTTAGACCGTGGTGCTGGCTTCCTCCACTCCCTTTCCCAGTTGTGGCTAGAAATCCATGATCCTTTGTCTACCTGGGCTTTCTTACAGGGTTTTCAACTCTCCTTCCATTTATGATCAAAGGAACAAGCATTTAACATGGTGCCTGGACTTCCTCCCTTCCCTCTCATCCTTCCATCTCCAGGACGATCCTTGAATGGGCCTCAGTGGTCCATGCATTGCCCTTCCCCTCAGCCTTTGGCCTCCCAGGCCTCTCCCCATCCACCACCAGCTCCTAAGAACCAGCTCTGCCTTGGCTGCCATAAAAAAAACACCACAGACTGGGTGGCTTAAACAACAGGCATTTATTCGTTTGCAGTTCTAGAGGCTAGAAGTCTGAGACCAAGGTGCCAGAAAATTGTTCACATGGCCTTTCCTCTGCAGGTGCGGAGCGAGAGCTCCCTCATGTCTTTTCTTCTTCCTATAAGGACACCAGTCCTGTATGACCTAATTTCACCTTTGGTACTTCTTTAAAGGCCCTGTCTCCAAATACGTTCACATCAGAGGTCAGGACTTCAACATAGGAATCAGGAAGGGGGAACATAATTTAGTCCATAACAGGCACCATGGTCCAGTGGAACCATGGTGTGAGTCTTTAGTGACATGTGGACTTGTCTTGGGACAGGTCGAAGGGTCTTCCTCAGTCCCTGACTAGGTCAGGCCCCTCACATTACACACCTTCCAAAGACCCCAACGACTGCGGCAAGTGGGCATTCGGACAATTTTCTGCTCACTCTTGAGAAAGTGAACAAGCATGCTTTTTTGTCCCCCTCTACACATTTGAATCCCAGCATTCATAATGTGCAAGCAAGCCTTTCACAGCAAAGCATTAGAATCTTATAATGAAATTAGGTGCTTGTGGGAAACAGCACAATTAAAACCAGCAAATAATTTAGAAAGATTAAACCCATTAGGGTAGGACATTTCTTCTTTAGTGGAGAGGAAATAAAATTAGGTAAACTAACTTATTAAAAACACCTACACAGATATCTGAACGTCTCTCAAATACACTGAAACGCCTTGCTCTCCACGAAACAGAGTTTCCACTTCCTTTTTTTGCTAAATCAAATTAGAAAGCCAAACTCAATGTTTCCCCTGGAGAAATATTTACACCTCGAAGTAGATTGAAAGAAATTTAATCTGAAGCTGCCTGGAAATTATTACAGAACTAAGTTATTTCCATCGTTTCAGGGTGGTAAGCTCCAGATTTTGTGCTAAGTAGATCTCTTCTAAGACCTAAATTTATATCAACTTTAAAGAATAAACCAGAAGGCAGAAATCTACTTTTCAGGATGCAGACAGTTCTTGTGACCATGACAACAACATAAGGACATGTACAGATGTGACCTAATTGATTGTACAATAAATAATTTGGGTATTACATTGACCTAATGTACATGCATGTTAACTGTGTATATGGGAAATGTTATCAACCAGATATCCTCAGGGTTTTGACGATTGAAGAAATATAACATAGTGATTAAAAGCTTGGCTTTTCGAGTCAGACAGATTTGAGTCCAATGTGGCCATGGAAATGTCACATATCTCTCCAAAGCTCAGTCTCCTCATCTGTAAAATGGGGGTTCTGGAAACTTCTTTTAGTACTGTTATGAGGATTCAATAAGGCAATGCCTGTAGGTTTCTTAGCATTGCCCCTGAACTCAGGAAATACCCAAAGTGAGCTATTTTTAAAGAATAAAAATAACAGTTCACACATTTACAGCTTGTAGTATGATCCAGGCTCTGCTGTAATTGTTTTATGTATATTACCTTATTTAGCCCTCACAAATACCTTGTGAGTAGGTGTTGTGAATTCCATCCCCATGTTACAAAAGAGGAGACAGAGGCACAGAGGGTTTGGGTAACGAGCCAAAGTCGTACAGCCAGCAAGTAGCTGAGCCTGGGCTCAAACCCCTCAATCCAGTAGCATGTTATAAGAACTCAGATCATCTTCAGCAGAAGGAGAAGGTGGTCTCCAGAGCAAGGAAACAGCTCTAGGAACCCCAGCTAATCACCGCATTTCAAAAAGAGTGTCATCAGTGTTAGCTAGTTAAAGCATGGGGTCCTCATTTTGTTACTATACATACAAACTTCACTCACCATGGTCTAGTTAAATAACACTGGTTTCCCAACAACATGGTTCAAATTTTGGTTACCAGGGTGCATTAACTAACTGCATGAAGTACAAACCTTGATGCTAGCTCTTCACTCCACAAATGGCTGCTTAAATAATAATCACGTCACTTCTTTCCGTCTGTGGGTGACTGGTCACTGCATGTCTGTGATTCAGTTCACACACAGGCAGCAAAATGTATAGTTGTGTTGCTTCCTTGTACCCCACTGATAAACCCACATGACACTTTACAAAAATGGACAATTGAAAAAGGGAATTGGCCAAAAAAAAAAAGAGAAAGTACATCAAAGGAAAAAAATGGATAATGTCGAAGTGAAATATGAAATCTGTACACGGAGTTATAGAAGAAATAGCTGATCATGGAATGTCAACACCGCCGCTGTTCCGGAAACTTCTAGATATGCAGCTAGAGGAACCGAGTGAAAGCTGCTTAATGATATTAATGAGCTAAGTGGTTGTGATATAAAGGCTAACGATGTCCCAGAGGAAGTAAAAATCTTGTCATTAAAGGAACTCGCATAGATATTTCACAACATTGGAAGCACAAAAGCTAAAATGTAGGAGGCTGATCCGAACTTAGAATGGAGTATGCCAATTTGCCAAGGCAAAGGAATGATGCTCTCTCAGTATCACAAGCTCTATGATGAGAAGGCAAGCATTGTTCAAACTACCCTCGATGTGTTCTCTACAAAGAAAGAAAACACGTTGATTCTCAATGTTTCTGTTTACATTACAATATATAAAGTAAACGTTAGTTTTATGTTTTTAAAAATTGCCCTACATATTTATAACTGATACTTACAGCTTTTAATTTCTGACAAAACCTTTTTAAGGTCACAGGACAATTGAAATTTTCCCCATTGATTAATAAGATCACTTTGTACAGTGTGTGATCGTTTTTTCTGGTCCTGAACGAATGTGCGAATGCTGTATACGCTAAAGGTCTATACACGTGAAGTGGTTCATTTCTTCCCAAGTGGATCATGGTGCTATGTGAAAGTGTACGCCTTCTACACTCTTGGGATCCTTGTTGTTTCCACTTGTCATTGTGCCTCGGGCTGGGTCCCACCTTCAGAAGGGATCGTTCCTGTATCAGAAGCTCTCCTCCCTTACACCTCCTCTCGTGTGGCTTGCCCTACCCCCCTAACCTGCACCCCACCCCCGTCTCCTCTTCCTTCCTTCACTTCTTCCCGATGCCCCCCCCCGCCCCGATACATGGGCCCTCCCAGGCTGTCCCCAGCACCCTTCCATCCCATGACAACAAGAACTAACATTTGTTAATACCTATTTCAAATTCTCCAACACAGGCTCTGCTTTGGTTGGAGGTTGTTTCGTGTAATAAAAAGTAGAATTGGTCAGCCATGTCAGAAAGAAACAAGATGACAGAAGAGAGGAAACACACACACGTTAGGAATAAGAGGAAAACATGAATTAAAAGTCTATCTAAAAAAAACTAGTGTTTGTCGAGTGCATGCTTACTTGTAACTCATTTCACCCTCACCCTCACAAGCCCCTACGAGCCTGGTGATACTAGCATCGCTTCCACTTTGCCGAAGAAACTGAGGCACATAGAGAGAGAGTAACTTGCTCAGGTCACCAGAGAGCCAGGGGTCTGGCTTCAGAACCTGTGGCCTTGACCTCTAGGCCTGGCTCCCCTGAGTGATCTTCACTCAGATCCAACTTAACGATTGGGTCTTCAAGCTTCTTGCAAGACTACAAAAAATATTTTAAATTTGGTGAAAGAAAAATATATACAGTCTCCAGAATATGAAAACTGCAGCAACAAAACGAATCCGCTTAAGTGTGTACATAACGCACCATTTATCAACTTAAAAAATAACTAAATTTGGTGTCCAAAACATTCCATTATTTTTCAAAATAATGTGTAGGTTTGATTTTATGATTTGAAAGCATCCCTAAGTATACAGAGTAACTGCCTAGACATCTTAGCCAAGCATAACACAACTCATTTTTAAAGCAAATGGTACAACAAGTCTTTCAAATTATTTTATAGCCAAATACATATGTATGTGAGATGAGATGTGGCTGTATTTTAAAATGTGTGACTCGGGACTTCCCTGGTGGTGCAGTGGTTGAGAATCTGCCTGACAGTGCAGGGGATACGAGTTCGAGCCCTGGTCTGGGAAGATCCCACATGCCGCGGAGCAACTAGGCCCATGAGCCACAATTGCTGAGCCTGCGCGTCTGGAGCCTGTGCTCCGCAACAAGAGAGGCCGTGACAGTGAGAGGCCCGCACACCGCGATGAAGAGTGGCCCCCGCTTGCCGCAACTAGAGAAAGCCCTCGCACAGAAACGAAGACCCAACACAGCCATAAATAAATAAATAAATAAATAAATAAATAAATAAATAAAATTAAAAAAAAAAAAAGTGTGACTTGATGTAGGCAGGGGTCTCCTCCTTAAAGAAAAAGGAGAGCTCAGGGCCTCAACATGGTCTTGTCTTGCCCTGGACCCTGGTTTCAAACACCACTCACTTGTAGATGGTCCCCCCCCAGGCCCTAGATCTGCATTTCTCTGCCTGGGATCCCCACCCTGCCCCCAGCTGTACTTCTGCACAGGACAGTCAACCTTTGGTCCAAGGCCAAAAGGTTTCAGGGCCAAGACACTGCAGCCAGGCTGTGTGGGTTCAAATCCCCATTCTCCTGCCAACACAGAAGGCAACCTCAGGTGGGTTACTTAACCTTTCTGCTCCCACATGAAGATGACAGATAGCCTACTTCTAGGGGTTGTTTGTGAGGATTGAGTTAATACATGGCACATGGAGAGCACTCAGTGCATTCATTCATCCAAAAAAATATATATATATATGCAGCAACAACCACGTGTCAGTCACTGTTCTAGGGACTGGAACAGCAGACAAAACAGAAAACTGTCTGCCTTTAGGGAGCTTACATCCCGTGAGGGAGACAGATGATAAACAGGAGACGTGGAAGACAGAGCATGTTGAGGGGTGATCAATGCTAGGGAAAGAAGTTAGGTGGGGAAGGCATCGGGAGAGTTGGGGGCTCCCAGTGTGAGAGAGGTCATGGAAGGTGGTCTCTGATGAAGACCTGAAGCAGATAAGCTATGAGGGGTCTGGGGGAAGGGTGTTCCAGGCAGAGGGAACAGCCTGTGCTAAGGTCCTGAGGCAGGAGTCTGCTGCCCGTGTGTCTGAGGAGCAGCAAAGAAGCCAGCATAGCTGGAGTAAACTGAGGGAGGTTGTATTAGTCTTCTAGGGTGGTCACAACAATTACCATGGCCTGGGGGGCTCACACACAGTTCTGGAGGCTGGAAGTTCCAGACCAAGGTGTTGGCAGAGTTGGTTTCTTTTGAGACCTCTGTCCTTGGTTTGTAGATGGCGTCTTCTTCCTGTGTCTTCACAAGGTCTTTCCTGTGTGAGTGTCCCATCTCCTCTTTTTAAAAGGACTGGGTTGGGGCCACTGTAATGACCTCTTTTACTTCTTTAAAGACACTGTCTCCAAATACGGTCACATTTGGAAGTCTTAGAGGGGAGGGCTTCAACATGTGGATGGGGGGAGGGGGCAGGGGAGGCACACAATTCAGCCCATCACCCAGGGGAATGTATTAGATGTAGTCTGAGAACACGGAGCACAGGATCAGGAAGTACTGTAGGTGAGTCACACGGGGCGGAGTTGAAAACAGGGACGCTTGCTTACAGAGCATTGGATGGACCTCAAGGAAGACTCTCAGAACCACACAGGGCTGACAACCAACCCCACCCCCCAGGGGAGACACGAGCCACGACGTCACCACTGGAGTGATGAGTCCAAGAACACGTACCGATAGGCGCCACCTAGGGTGTGGTGAGGTTTCGCACCTGCTGATTTAACAAACACAGAAACTCAGCGCACGGCGAGCTGGCGACCCCTGGATGGAACCGAGCTAAGAGCTTGCTTTGCTCTGTTGCACTTTTTCAAGTACCTACCTGTTAACCTTTCTCTTTGTTTCGTTCATCTCTTCCTAGACCTCTTCTTTTCCTTTCATCAAATTCTTGAAAGCCTGCCGGGTACCTCTCATCTACTGCTGCTCCTTTTTCTCCAAATCTTTCACATCACCCCCTCCTTCTCCTCATTTTTTTTTCCTGCTCCTATCACGCTTGCAACTATCTCCTCCAAAATCCGTCCAGTCCATAGTATCATTTCCAAACTCAGTTCTACTCGGTCACATCCTTTCACGGCTTCTCCCCCCTCCCCTCTGCAAAGAGCCATTTTCTTATTCTCCCAGGAGTCAAGATTGTGGCTTCCGTGGATGGCTGCACCAGACCAAAGAAAATTCCTCCACTGGGAAATGAGAGCAGATGTCTCCTGACCAGGAACGAGGCTGATGCGTCCCACAGGAGGCTGGCACCGAGCACCCGTAAGGCCCTTAGGGGGACCGGACACTGACGCACACCCACGGCGACTCAAGCCAGGTGGGGGGATTTTCACCTGCAGCGACAGCAGCAGATCGAACGCATCACTTAGCTCCCTTCTCCCTCCCGCATCAGGACCACATCGCTCCCCCTCCACCTGGAGGAGAGCACCTCGTACCACAGCATCCCTCCCTGCGCCGCGGCTCAGAGTAGGAGTCAGTCCCCAAGAATCCGGCGAGAAAGGCGGTGGGTTGGCAGGAGCCGACACTGCCCTTGGCCTCCGCGCGTTCTCTCTGCTCCTGCTTCCCCTGCTTTCTGCTGAGCCCTCTCCTGAACGTTAACAGAACGACATCTCTCCATCCGGCTGAGCCATCTTTGAAAATGGCTCGGGGTGAAAGCCACCAGATTCAACACTGACGACCTGGTGAGAATTAAGTTGGCACGTTATTTGCATTCCCAGACTCCTCTTTTGTCGGGAGGGAAAGGTGCCCCGTTGGGGACCACTTCAGACCCCACCAAGCAAAAGGAGCGGTATTTAGGGAAGGCGGGGAGGATAGGAACTTGTGTTTTCCAGCATCTTCTGTGGCTTGGCCCTTTGGTGGGTCACAGGGATGAGGTGGAGAGAGGGCCCCCAGCCAGCACCTGGGGCACATCACGTAGGTGATCCGGGGGCTCTGGACTCTGATGGCCTCTGCGGGATCCCCTCCCACGTGTCAAAAGGCCCCTTTCCCCCTGAGATCCTGGGCTTCTGCCTGTGATACACAGATAAACGCTCCCCCCACCAACCAAAGGGTCAGCAGGCAGGAACACCTTCCACAGAGTGGCTCTCCTTACCCCCAGGACCGTTTCCTCTGTGTCCCTGCTGTCACCCCAGTAAGACTGAAAGGATAGATCAGATCGGGCCAGACTCCCCAGGACAGGACACCACTGATCTGACAAGATCAGGCCTGGACAAACCTCCCCCTCCCCCAAGAGGGGGCCCTTTCTCAGAGACCCTAGTGACAACTTGGCCTCCTGGGGAAAATGGGAAACCACACCAATATGCACCACACAATAGGGCACAGGGGACTCCATGCTTCCTACAGCAATTCTGTTGCTTATATCTCTGGGAAAAAAATAATATACTTTGTTTTTGAAAAAGCTGATGGGCAGTGAAATTAGCAGGGCTGCTCTAACGCATGGAGAGCATGGAGAGCAAGTGGTTCTTCTAAGTGAGAGGAGAAGGGGCAGGTGACCGCCTTGGGGACCGGCCAGATAAGCTGACAGCCACGCAGGCAACTGACACCGCATCTTCAGGAAATGGAGAAGATGACTGATCTCTGCCTTTGCCACACTGGACAATTTCTGAAAACTTTGGGGGGAAAATCAAGTTGATATTCCTAAAAAGGTAATATCTTGGAGCAACATGAATAGACCTGGAGATTGTCATGCTGAGTGAAGTAAGTCAGACAGAGAAAGACAAATATCATATGATATGGCTTATATGTGGAATCTTAAAAAAATAAATGGTACAAATGAACTTATTTGCAAAACTGAAATAGACTCACAGATGTAGAAAACAAACTCATGGTTACCGGGGGGAAGGGGGGGAGGGATAAACTGGGAGATTGGGATTGACATATACACACTACTATATATAAAATAGATAACTAATAAGGACCTGCTGTATGGCACAGGGAACTCTACTCAGTACTCTGCAATGACATATATGGGAAAAGAATCTAAAAATGAGTGGCACAACATTGTAAATCAACTATACTCCAATTAAAAAAAATTTTTAAATGTAATATTATGTCATCCCTTTAACTCTCTCTCTCTCAAGTCTTTTTAATGCAGCACTTGCCTTATCATTTCCTTGTCTTAACTAGGATTGGTTAAAGTCTGGGCTAAATTTGTTTAAACAAGCTCTATAATATTTAAAAAAAGAAGAAGAAGAAAGCAAAGGACATAGAGTTTCCAAGTCTCAAGAACATTCCGTTCCCAGTTTACAGCTGAATGTGCTTTACGTTCAAAGACAAGCTATAGCTTGTACAACGAATGTGGAAATAATCTGAAGTATGAGACATCCATTATTTATTACATAATTGGAGAAAATTCTGGCTAGGAGAAACCTTTAGCTGAAAGCCAAGATGATCCATCCTTAATTGTTCTTAAACAAAATTAAACTGTATCTGCTGCTTTAATAATATCTTGGTGGAAGGCAGTTCCTCTTTTATCCTGCCACGTGAAACTTGCCAAGTTGGGTGTCACACATGTAATCGTAATGATGGCCAAGTGAGAGTTCCTTGGGCAAGAAAGTCAAATATTTCGAGTGCTGATGTTTTGTAAAGTAGGTTTTTTTTAAAGCACACTCAGCATCTTAAATTTAGAACTATGACATTTTGTCTCCAAAATCAGTCATCGTTAACAGCATCCAACATAATTCTCTTCGAGAACTGTCTATGATTTTAAAGCATTGTGATATTATTCCATAAACTGCTCCCTATTTGCCCCCAATCTCTTCAAGCTATAAAAATAGTTCCAGTTCCATCAAGGTAAAGAAATGCTTTTAATGACTTTTTTATCACTTTCCTTTAACAAAACTGTTTCCCTAGTGGCCCCTCCCTCCTACCGGCCTGGACTGGTGGAGGTCCAACATCCCGTGAATGGATGTTGACTTTATAAAATGATCATCCTGCATCTCTTGCCGCTGGGGCAGGCTTTGTGGAGGGCTGGGGCATTCTCAGCTTTGTGGAGGGGGGCGTCCCCACAATCCTCACCTCCACCACAATCACGCTCTCCCCTAAAGCTGCTTTATTTTCTTCACAACACTTAATACCCTCTCAACTATATTACTACTCAACTCATGTATTGACTTTCTCTTCTGACAGGAAACGAAACTCCAAGGGTACAGGAACTCTTTCTGTCTTATTCACTTCTGTATCCCCAGGTTCTAGAAAAGCACCTGACACATAGTAGGTGCTCAATAAATGTTTGTAGGGCTGCTTAATTAACGAAGAACTATAATGACAAAAGGCACTGTGAATTCATTAATGGCATTGAAAGATTGTGTCTTTTATTACATGCAATAAATACATACATGTAAAAATGGCAGTATACGTGTATGAGTGTATAAGTTATTATTTAATCATTGTTATGGATTTCTGAGCCGCTAATAGTCACTCCAAGACAATCCATTGAGAATCATTGATGCAAGGGGGCAAGTGATAAATTGAAATGCTGAAGACTTGATCCTATTACCGGTTATGTAACCCTGAGCAAACCCATGTGATTTCCCCAGGTCTTGGTTTCCTTGTGTGGCAGATGGGAGTAATAATAGCAGATCTACCTACCCAATAGGATTGAAAAGAAAAAGAAACTGATGTATGCAAACAAATTCTGTAGGCTACAAAGCACCATATACATATAGCTAATTCTTATGAAAGTTTATTATAATGAACCATTTGGTCCATGATCCCTGTGAGGCAGAGGACTGCCCTGCCTGCACCTTTTGTCAACTTGGTCACCGTGGTCTATCATCACCAACATTGCAATAGGAGCACTTTCTCTCTTGGAATCTTTTGATCTCCCACATGCAAGAGAGCCCCGTGTAGATTTGCTTTGAATGTAGACGCCCCATTTCCCACAATGGTTGTATACTGGGCTCCTGCTATGTGGATTCAATGACTCATGGAACGGACATCTTTTGTCTTTCAGCCTTGGCAGCTGCTCAAAATGTTCTCTCTCGCAGTCCCCCTCAGCTGTTGTAGTATCGTCTCAGTAGCACTGCTGTTTCTTTAGGCCAAGTGAAATTTTAAAGCATGTTGGACACATTTTACCTCTGACCTTCCTTTTCTGTTTAGTGCCCCCAAAAGTGCTGTGCAAACATAAGAATCATAATGATGGGTTGCTCTCCCTCATTCTGACCAATGTGCTCTTTATCTCCATGGTTACGTAATGACTAACACACACAGAGGAACCCAGCCTCATCAAGGCACCCTGGTATAGATTATGATTTTCCTCACTGGGGATACCTAAACATTGCCAATACCAGACCCAAATAACTGCAGTTTTTAAAATGTAGAGAGACTGTGCTATGACTTTTCATGTTACATATACTACACAACAGAAAAGTGTGCAAATAAGAAATGAACAGCTCAATGAATAAAACACACACACCTGTGTAACAATGCTGCAGGTCAAGAAAAAGAACATTCGGAGCACCCGGTAGCTCCTAGTGTCCCCTCCTGGTACTACACCCTCCCCACCTCCAAAGACAACGGTTATCCTTTCCTGACTCCTGCTAAACATTGTCTTGCTCTTCTATAGTTTTACCACCTAAGCATGGCTCCCTTAACACCATAGTTAACTTCTGCCTGTTTTTAAAACTCTATGTCTATGGAATTCTACCACGGATTTTCTTGAATATCTGTCTGATTTCTTTTGCTCATCATTATGTTCGTGAGAGCCATTCGTGTTCATGTGACTGTAGCTCAATTATTTTCACTGCTCTAGAGTAGTTTATCATGAAAACATTTTTGTGAAGCCATTCCATTGTTGATAGACAGGTTGCTTCCAGTCTAAGACTACTACAAATAATGCTGCTGTGAAGACTCTTGTCAAGTCTCTCAGTGAACACAGACAGGATTTTCTTCTGTGTATCTACCTAGGAGTGGAACCACTAAGAAAGAAGGTATGCATATATTCACTTTAGTAGCTCACACCAAACTGCTTCCATCAGTTATTAGCACTGCAGTGTATGGGAGAGAGTTTACATTGCTCCCCATCTTTTTCTTGATGTAGACACTCCCCTTAATTTTACCTACTCTGGTGAGCATGTTGTAGAATCTCAATGTTTTTAATTTGTATTTTCTATTAATAATGAAGTTGAGCATCTTTTCCTATGTTTATTGGCCATTTGAATATCCTTCCTGGTCAAGCACCTTCAAGTCTTGTCCATTTTTCTATTGGGTAACTTGAGTTTTGCATATACACCTCATATCAAGGAGTCTTGCTAAACTTACTTATTGATATGACTAAGTAACCTGAATCCTAATTCATCTTTTGATTCTCTATATACATAATTGTATCATTTAGGAATACTGACGATTTTATTTACTCCCTTGCAAACCTTATATCTTGTGTTTCTTTTTCTTGCCTTACCACACTCGTTTGTGTTTCTTTTTCTTGTCTTACTGCACTGGCTAAGATCTCCAATGCAGTGGAGAATAGAAATAACAATAAAGATGTCCTTGCCTTGTTGCTAATTTCAAAGGTAAAGTTTTCAACACTGTACCATAATGGATGAGATTTCTTTATAGGTTTCCTATCTATCAATTGACAAATCAAGGAAGTTCCTATCATTCCTGATATGCTAAGACTTTTTCTCATGCCTGGATGTTGAATTTTATAGAATGCTTTTCCTGCATCTACTGAGAAGACCTTATTATTTTCTCCTTTATTCTGTTAATGTGGTAAATTTACAATGATCTTTTTCCAAATGTTTTCCATCTTATATTCTTGAATTAAACCCAACTTGGTCATTGTGTGCTATCCTATTTCTATATTGCTAGATTTGATTTGTTAAGATTTGGTTTTAGATTTTTGCATCTATATTGCATTCATGAGATTGGCCTGTAATTTTTCTTTCCTGTGATGTCTTTGTCAGGTTTTTGTATCAGAGAAATGCTCTTGTGAACAGTCGAGAAGTGGTTCTCTTTTTTTACTCTGTGGAACAGTTTGTGTAATTTTAGGGATATTCCTTCCTTAAATATTTGTTAGATTTGCCAGTGAAGCCCACTGACCCCAAGAATTTGTGTGTGAGTGGTGGGGAGAGGGGTAGGGAACCAGTGTTAAATTCTGGATTCGATTATTTTAATAGTTGTAGAACTATTCTAACTTTTCTTCTTTTTTGAATTAATTTATTTTATTTTATTTATTTTTGGCTGCATTGGGTCTTCATTGCTGCACGCAGGCTTTCTCTAGTTGTGGCGAGCGGGGGCTACTCTTCACTGTGGTGTGTGGGCATCTCATTGCAGTGGCTTCTCTTGTTGCGAAGCATGGGCTGTAGGCGGGTGGGCTTCAGTAGTTGTGGCACATGGGCTCATTAGTTGTAGCTCACGGGCTTAGTTGCTCCATGGCATGTGGGCTTTTCCTGGACCAAGGCTCAAACCCGTGTCCCCTGCATTGGCAGGCGGATTTTTAACCACTGTGCCACCAGGGAAGTCCTAACTTTTCTTCTTTTAAATGTTACTTTGGTAGGTTGTATTTTTCTAGGAATTTGTCAATTATTATCTTAATTTTTAAATGTTTTGCAACAAAGTTAACCATTGTATCCACTTACCATAGAAACTGTAATGTTATCTCCTTTCTAATTCTTAGTATTGATTATTTATGTCTTCTGTCTTTTCTTTCCCCTTAATCTGTCTTGCCAGAGATTTATCAATTTCATGAATCTTTCTAAAGAACTTTGGCTTTGGCTTTGTTAATTTGCTCTATTAAGTGCTTGTTATATAGACATAAGACTCATTCATTCCTGCTCTTATCTTTAATATTTCCTCTCCCCTCTTGACAAACCCTGGGTTCCATAGTTTCATCCCCGGAGGCTCAGCCTCTTTACCTTTCCGATGCCCTTGCAGGAATCAGAAAAAAAAAAAAAAAGCAGCCTAAGATCCAGGCTACCATCTTGGAATTTCATCCTCCCCTGCATTTTGGCCGGGTAATTCTTTACTATTCTGTTGGCTTTTTGATGCTCTCAAGAAATTTTTTTTTAAATTTCCAAATATATTGGTCCTTTTATTTACTAGGAAATTCCAAGAAATCAATATTAAGGAATCTTTTTTTTTATTGGAGTATAGTCGATTTACAATGTTGTGTTACTTTCTGCTGTGCAGCAAAGTGAGTCAGTTATACATATACACATATCAACTGTTTTTTAGATTCCTTTTCCATATAGGTCATTACAGAGCATTGAGCAGAGTTCCCTGTGCTTTACAGTAGGTCCATATTAGTTATCTATTTTATATACAGTAGTGTGTATATGTCAATCCCAATCTCCCAATTTATCCCTCTCCCTTCCCCCCTGGGTAACCATAGATTGTTTTCTACATCTGTGACTCTATTTCTGTTTTGTAGGTAAGTTCATTTGTACCATTTTTTTTAGATTCCACATATAAGCGATATCATACGATATTTGTCCTTCTCTGTCTGACTTACTTCACTCAGTATGATAATCTCTAGGTCCATCCATGTTGTGCAAACAGCATTATTTCATTCTTTTTTATGGCTGAGTAATATCCCATTGTATATATGTACCACATCTTCTTTATCCATTTCTCTGTCAATGGAAGAAAAAAATTTAAAACTAGTTTCACCGAATTTCTGGCTTCCCTGAATTACCTAGCCAACTATTACAATATAAAATTCCCCTCTTAAACTTAAGCCTGGTAGGTGCACAGGAATGCTTGTTTCAGTGGCAAAATAATGTGTCGATGATAAAATCCATGTTCTGAAGTAAGAATTATGCCCATTTTCCTGTTCATCAACTTGAGGATAAGCATATACAATAACTATAAAATTGTACTGTTGGATCGAGGTAGACCCTTCCAGGCTCTGCTTTCCAAGGAACTCCCAGGAACTCCTCATTAGTGAGATTATGAAAATGCTATAGTATTGGCCCAACCGAGATTCTGCTTTTTCCAGGTTATAGAGATCTTCTTTCTATCTTCTTTGGCTTTACTTTGTTTCCTCCACATTCCATGCTGGTCTGCATGGCATTGCTCACATTCCTATTTCAGGACCTTGACTATTTACAGGTTTTTTTAGATTGTGCTGATGCAATTACTCACATTTCACTCCAAAGACTAAGTTTTCATCGATTCATTTTCATGAAAGTTTGTTCTTTTCAATAACAAGTAAGAGAAAGGCCTTGTCCTTGGATGGAGGAATCCTGAGCCTGGTCTTTCTCACACTTCAGTAATAGGAGGGAGGTGGTCGAGTCCACCCTTTTGGCTAAAAAAATTACTTCTGAGTTGGTAGCCAATCTGAAAACTGATTTTCCCAAATGTCCAGAAACATGAGCACCTGCAACCTCCCCCTGCTCCCTGCCCATCTCCCACCACCCTGTTTCTTGGGATCCAATCTTCTTTAACCATTTTATCTGCATTTACAGGCATTATGCTGCTTTCGCTACGGCCAGTATTACTGTCAGGAAGCACCCTCATGGTATCTTTCTTAAAGATGTGATAACATCTCTCTTCATGAATGTTCTGACAAGTTCATGAACACATTTAAGAAGTACAAGCTCCAAGAGTTCCCGCAAAATAATGACACAGGCCACAGAAATTGTCAGTCTCATTCTTTCATGGCCATCTCCTAAGCACACTTCTTTTGAGGAGGTAGAGATGTCAGGAAGGCTTCTGAGGTTCTTATGCCTCCGTTATTCCTGCAAACTATTTACGTTCACCTGTGTGGGCAGCAGACCCCTGCCCTGCCACAGCCCAAACTGGAATCCTACAAGGCAGTGATAAGCTGTATGTGCTTGTGAATATGTGCGTGTGTCTATAAAATGAAACCATTTTTAAAGGCTAAACAAAGACAAGTGTTTCCCATAATCCTACCATCATAAAGCAACCAATGTTAATACTTGACTATTATTATGTAACTTTGAATATTTTGTCTACCCTATCCTTGACAGTATTAGAGAATAGCATGACATTTTACCCTTTTCTTGTGAATTTCATAGGTTAAAAACTGTTTTTTTCCTTAAACTCCCATTTCCTCCACTGCTAGTGGAACTATTTCTCATAAACTAGGTACTAGTTGCACTTCCTCTTTTGTTCACATCCCATGCCCGTTCACATGTTTTTGTGTGCCTGTATCACTTACCCAAGAAAGCTCTGGAAAACAATCTTTGGATAATACAATATTTTATCTATCACAGTGTGACATAAAGATGCACACAGTTTCATTGTTTTAGCCCAGACTTTCCACCATTTAGTGGAACTAGAATCCTCTGTTCCCTCAAACTTGTAAGCGTAGGACTCTCGAAATTTGTGTCCCCAGCCTGCCAGGGGATTCAGTCCCTCCCTCTGGGGCTCTCATCTTGTGCTTGTCCTTCTGTTTTGCATTTGTTCACTCCACACATATTTATGGTGCATAAATATACCGGGCATAGTTCCAAGTGCTGGGAATGAAGGAAAGTACATGCCTTGGTGGCATTTACAGCCTGGAGAGGGATGGAGACACCCAATACAGTAAACAAATGAATGTGTAATGTAACATCATGTTCCATATGCTCTGAAGAAAAATAAAACAGGACAAAATAAATCTTTCCTTGTAAAGAATGACCAGGAAAAAAGGGTGGGAAGAGCTACATTGAGAAGAATTATACATTCCACCTTGCCCTGTTTTATGATCAGAAAAGCTATCTTGAGACTGTGTTTTCTGCCCGATGCTACACACACACACACACACACACACACACACACACACAGGCACGCCCCTGACAACAGTGACAATGTCTGTCTCACATTTGAGTGCCCACAAGGCCTAACACAGCACTTAGGCATGACTGATACAATTTTGTTAAACAAGAAAAACTTTTCGGGATGTTTCCATTCATTTAACCTGACCAATGAGCAATTTCTGGAAGTTTCTGGAATTTTCTGGAGCACACCCCCTCCCCCCCATGCACACATACCTTTCTGCAGCCTCTGTCTATGCGGTTGGTAGTTTCTGGGGCTTTCCCACAGCTGTTCATGTTTATCTGGTATTTGCTGTATGTTGCTCTGTAAGATGACATTTGTGGGCCTGGAAGGTTTCACTCCATCAGTTTGGTTGGGTTTCAGCTTTGCATGTAAACAGCTCCCACCGCGATGCCAACAAACTTGGACTCTATTTCTCATTAGAAGACACTCTTTTCCACCCACACAGTCCCACAAAACCTTCTGACTCCAAAAACTCATCATTAAACACCATGTTACATGGGAGGCCCTGAAAGCCAGGCAGGCAGAGCGCTTCGCTTCTAAGAAAAGGGGGCCCCTTTCACCGTCCACAATAAAACGCCAAGTTTGGCAAAAACGTAAATAAGAACCTTGTTTCAAAACTGCAAAAAAGCTCAAACTTCCATTTGTGCTTCTGTTTATATTAAATAAGAAGCCCATTTTTCTATGAATAAAGGCTCTTGGATGGGTAGTGAGAAGAACTGTCGAGACGAACTTCTGCTTCTTACCCTGTGCTGGACCGGACCCGGCCAGCCCCCAGCCAGCCACAAGAGAGAAACTGCCCCACCGAATGACCAGGCTTTATCAGATCAAAGCAACAAACCATGAGATGGCACGATGGAGAAACATTTTAAGATAAAACCCTGCTAAAGTGGTTTCTGATGAAGAGTAGGGAACAGCTCCAGCAACTTATCTTTAATAAGATTAAGCATCATATAAAATGGGTCCTTGACCTGCAGAAATAATAATTGAGGTGCATTTGGTGCTTTAACTCTGAAAAATATACTCTTACACACTTTATCCGGCTGATTCTCATATACCTCCGAGAGCTTGGCACTGTTATTTTGTACATGTTATAGGTGATGAAACTGAATGTCTGAAGGTTGTCTGTCCAGCTGTTACGGCCTAAAATGTTATCTCCCCAAATTCATGCATTGAAATCCTAACCCCCGGCACCTCAGAATGGGATCTTATTTGAAGATAGGTTCTGTAAAGATGTGAATAAGTTAAAATGAGGCCACTAGGGTGGGTCCTAATTCAAGATGACTGGTGTCCTTATAAGAAGAGAAACTTAGGACACAGACACACACAGAGGGATGATCATGTGAGGACATGGGGAGAAGAGAGCCATCCACAAGCCAAGGAGACAGGTCTCAGAAGACACCGAAGCACCCAATACTTTGATCTAGGAACCCAGCCTCCAGAACTGAGAAAATACGTACCTGTTGTTCAAGTTGCCCAGTCTGTGGTGCTTGGTTATGGCAGCCTGAGCCGACAAAGACACCAACACAAGGTCTCTCAGGGCTACAGTGGGGCTTCTGCTGTTTCTTGAAAGCTCTTCAGATTCTGCAAAGCTGCTGTCCCATTCTGAGATGACTTCAGTAAAAGGCACAGGGCACAGGCACCCCACCTGCTCATTCCCCTCTCCTCTCATGGCTCCTCACTTTCCCTCCCGTCTCCACCCTCTTCCCTCTTCCTTTCTGCCCCCTCCACACCGGGCTTCACATTTGCAACCATCTGTGGGATGCACATTGTATTTTGTGTAAGCCCTGGTACCTGGTGTTATTTATTTCACTATGTTTCTGAATCTTTTCCCTTAGGACTATTTTGAAGCTCAATTGTTATTGTAGGATGAATACCCAACTTATTGTAATTGTAAATTTCTGAAAATATCTTTATTCTGCTTTTGCACTCGATTAATAGTTTCTGTGGGTATAGAATTCCAGGTTGAAAATCATCTACCTCCAGAACATTCTATGATCTTCTCATTCCCAGAGTTGCTGCTGGGAAAGCTGAAGCCATTATGAGTCTCGATTCTTTGTATGGTGCTTTTTTCTTCACTCCCTGGAAGCTTGCAGAATCTTCTTTGTCCTGGTTGGTCTGAAATTTCACAACACTGGGCCTTAGCGTGGGTCTATTTTTACCCATTGCACTGGGCCCTTTCAACCTTCATTCTTGGAAAAGTTTCTTGAATTGTGTTCTAAAGACCTCTCACCATCTTCCCTGTTCCCTCCTCCTGGACACTTCCATCTAGACACTGCACCTCCTGGACCGGGCCTCCCATTTCTTATATCTTCCCCCGTTTTTCACTCTGTCATTTTGTTCTACTTTCTGATAGAATCTTTCAACCACACCTTCCAACACTTCCACTGGGTCTTCCATGTCTGCCATCATGTTGTTACTTTCCCAAAGCACCTTTGGATGTTGTTGTTTCCTAAATGTTGCTTTTTTATAGTATCCCTTTCTTGATTCATAGCTGAAAATCTTCTCATCTCTCTGAAGATGTTAAGAGCAACCACAGTCTCTGTTTCCTCCAGGGTTAAAATTTTTTTTTCATTGAGATATAATCCACCTAATATACATTCATCCTTTTAAAGTACATAATCCAGACTTCCCTGGTGGCGCAGTGGTTTAGAATCTGCCTGCCAATGCAGGGGACACGGGTTCGAGCCCTGGTCCAGGAAGATCCCACATGCTGCGGAGCAACTAAGCGCATGTGCCACAACTACTGAACCTGCTCTCTAGAGCCTGCGAGCCACAACTACCAAGCCCACGCACCACAACGACAGAAGCACACACTCCCTAGAGCCCGTGCTGCAACTACTGAGTCCACATGCCGCAATACTGAAACCCACGTGCTCTAGGGCCCATGTGCCACAGCTACTGAGCCCACGTGCTGCGAGTACTGAAGCCCGTGCACCTAGAGGGGCCGTGTTCCACAACAGGGGAAGCCACCACAATGAGAAGCCCGTGCACTGCAACGAAAAGAAGCCCCCCCTCACCGCAAACAGAGAAAGCCCATGTGCAGCAACGAAACCCACCACAGCCAAAAAAAAAAAAAAAAAAAAAAAAAGTACATTAATCCAGTTGGTTTTTTTTTAATATATTCACAAAGTTGTGCAACATTTAATCTCCTTTTTGGATCTCTAGATTTGTCTGTTGGGGACATTTCATACAATTGAAATCATATGTGACTTGTGTTGTATTTGATTCTCAGGCCCCTTCAGTTGAAACACCCTCTTTAGAGCAATTCATAGCCAAACTGCTTCCAGAGATAATCGGTAGGGATCGCAGGTTTTTCTATTAATCACCCTTATTAACAAAGCTAGGAAGGGAACTTGGAGACTTTCTAGACCAACATCCTCATGTTTCTCCTGGAGAAACTCAAAGAGGCCAAGTGGGAACCCCAAGCGCATGGCAGGTGAGTCGCAGGTTTGGCATCACTTCTGTGGGACGAAAGGAAGGTGTGGGAGAAGATGGCTCCAGCACCTGAAGGGGGACTAGGAAAGGGACTGTGAAATGCCAGCAGAGAGGAAACGTGAATAGCGACTCATCACCCTCCCCAGTCCCCACACCTAGGTCTGACCAGGAAGATGCAGGGTCCAGAGATGAAGCCCGTGGAGGACTCTGTTACTGGTCGAATCTTGTCCCCCAAAATGATGCCCTGGAACATGACCTTATTTGGATTATTTGCAGTTATAACTAATTAAATTCAGAACTGATCATACTGGATTAATCCCTAATCCCACATGACTGCTGTCCCTATAAAGAGAGGAGACTCAGAGACAGAGCTGCAGGGAGAAGGCCAGGTGAAGACGGAGGCAGAGATTGAAGTGATGTGTCTACAAGCCAAGGAGTGCCAAGGATTGCTAGAAACCAGCAGAAGCTGGGCAAAGTAAGGAAGGACCCTCCCCTACAGGTTTCAGAGGGAGCATTGCCCTGCTGGCACCTTGATGGGCTCCAAAACTTTGAGAATAGCTTTCTGTTGTTTAAGCTTCCCAGTCTGTGGAACTTTGTTACCGCAGCCCCAGGACACTCACACGGCATCCAAGTCACGAGGGTGAGGCTTGGGTTTAGCTGCTACTCTGCCTTTAGCCTTTTTCCTCATCCTTATTTTGATTGATCTTACAGAAGTGACTGCTTTCAGGCCCATTGCGTTCACTCTCCATCAGCATGAACATCCCCAATTGCATTAGTCGATTGCCCGCCTGTGCTCTGCAGGGGTCTCGAACTGTAGGTATCTTAGCTCTGAGCCCTGGGGGCCAGCCGGGGAGGAAATGGGGGGAGGACTTGCCAAGCCTGCTCTGCCCAACCCCTGTGCTGCCACATAAAAGGCACGCTGGACATATTTAGAATGATGTCAAATTCTACCCCCAACACACCGTTACACACGTGAGGTGGGCTGAGGCCAGGCTACCTGACTGGTATCCTGGTCTGCAGAGCCTTCTTGACTAGTATCCTTGGCTAGTGAAAAATGATGCCCTTATTCAAACTGTAAGTGAAAGATAATGTCCTAAGTGGAAGGGGAAAATGGCAGAAGTGAAAACACAAAAGTGCCACTTGTCTAGTAAAAGAGAAAGTGTTTCTCTAATTTAAGTTATAAAGTCAGTACATGATGATTCAAAACACTAAAATTACATAGAAGCATATAGAGTCAAAACAGAGGTGCCTCTGCCTCTGTTTTCACCCCCAAAACCTGGCCTCCACATTCGGACTCCCCAGGAACTACTATATATAATACGTGCTGAGTCCGCCTAGCGGAAGACTGTCCACTGCCCATACAGACGCGCTGTCACACCGTCTGCTTCATTTCATTGTATTTTAACAGCACAGTGTCTGACAACTTCCTTTTTCACTCGCTGGTACGTCATCGACATCTTCCCACATCAACGAAGAGAGACTGATCTCAGAAAGTAACTGTGAATCGGTCTTGGGGTAGCTCTGGAAAATATCTGGGTGATTATAAATTTACAGTGTGCCTTGGGGAAACATACCACATGTTTCTGTGGGTACAATTTGCAGCACGTGAATCTGGCACACCACCAAGGCTGGGGAGAAATAGATTTGAAGGAGATCAACAGGAGAAATGGAAAAAAAACTAAGCAGCCAATTTTACTGCTAAGACTTCCCGCCATATATGTGTGAAGTCTTTCTTCTGTGGCTGGGAGAAAGTGATCCCCGAGGAAGCTCCTGAAAAAGTCAACAGTTATGGATGATTAAACATTTCGTCAGTGGAGAAAGGAGTTGAAAAGCCAGGGGAAACGATATATTTTTATCTCGGGTCAAGTAGAAGGTACACCTAATTTACCTAGTGCGAGGACGGCTAATGTACAATTTCATTCCTAAATACTAAAATTTGGGGAGGTAAATTGCATAGAAAAACAAAAATGTGACCAAAAAAAGTGTTTAAGAAAGTAAAAGACTTTATCTTCTTGAAGAGGATAAGCAATCTTGAGATTCAGTAATTCCTTGAGAACCTTAGAAAAACAAAATTCAAGATATTGTAGACACTGAGAAGGGCAGAATGAATTTCCCTACCCTGATAAATCATGTTATATCAGGTTCTCAACCAGGGCAAATTTGCCCCTCAACCCCCTGCAGGGGACATGTGACAATGCCTGGAAACAGCTTTGAATGTCACCCTGGGGTGGGGGGGGAGGAAAGAGTGCTACTGACATTCGTGTGTGGAGGTCAGGGTTGATGCTCAACCTCCTACAACATATAGGACAGCCCCCAATGACGAAAAATAATCCAGCACAAAATGTCAGAACCGATGAGGCTGAGAAGCCCTGTGTTATAGCTTTTCTAAAGGGATTGCTTTTTGTTTTATAATGGGTATGAAATCCCTTTTAACCAACTTCATAAACACATCCAAAACAGATTCATACCATTTTCTTGTGAATCTAAACCAATCCAAACTCAACTCCCCGACTCTCCCACCAAAAAAGTTGGAGTGAGACTTTCGAATGAGATTTACTGCACTTGTAAAACTATGAAGTAAGGGTGAACAGTGGTACCCAAAACACAGAACAGGATTTCTAGGCGGGCAAGACACGGGTTCAGACGCTGGAGGGGAAGGCTGATTCTCAGGGAGCTGATCCGGGCACTGTTGTGTACCTCACAATAAACCTACTCGCAGCTTGAAATGACACTCCGAGCCTGGGGAACATGGTTTAAATTGATTTCCATCGTAAAGGGAAGGAATAGAAACTCAGCCTCGTTTGTGGTTAGTTGCCTAATAGGACACACACACACACACACACACACACACACACACACACCACTTATTCTGGATTTTTGTGAATATAATCCAGTTCAAGCCTAGGAAAAAATCACGGCCAGAAAAATCTCCCCTTTTATCACTGGGTACCAGCCATAGGTATTAGCCTCTGGAGTCCTGCATGAGTTTAACTTGTCACCACTCCACCTCCACCCCACCCGGGAACAGCTATGGATTTTGTACTCCTGAGGTCACCTTGGGTATTAGTACAGGTTGGGTATCTCATTGCCTCACACGTGCTTTCAAAGTCACCACTGTCTTTTAGTGAGTCGTCTGAAGCTCTTTAAGCCCCCCAACGAGGCAAAAGAATGTGGCACGTCTCAGACAGACAGCAGCAGCACCGTGTACTTAAACTGTTTACTTAAGGGCAGGGAGTCATAGACAGTGGGTGAGCCAGGAGTTTCATCAATAGGTTCACGGTGGCCTTAGAAAAATCCATGCAGTAAACATAGGACCAGAGATGACGGAGAATTAGTTCCACGAGGCCTCTGCGGGAATGAGGGCTGCCACCCAGCGCTGTGCAGTTCAGACCCAGCTCAAAGGCTCCACCCAGGGGTCCGGGGACTCCAGCCCCCACTGGCTGTCCTTGTTCTGCCCCAGGAGCAGGGCTTTCCTCTAACCCTCACAGGACGCAGTATCGACTCACAGCAGCCTGATGAAAACGCTTTGGAGGAAAATGCAGAGCGATAGCCATTCTCGGTCTTATAATGAGGGGGTCCCTCCAAAGTAGCTTTGCTCTGTCCTCTGTGTTTCCATTAGAAATGAGAAAACTGCTGATCCTTATTTATTTTTAAGCCTTCATAAACTAAATAATCAGCGCCCATTAATGACTCTAATTATTCAGCTCCTATTTTTAAATGCTGGTCTTTCAGCATGCTCTAAGTGGGTGGTTTTAGTTAAACCTAATTGCAGATACATCACATGCAAATATACACCCTACACGAATGATTAACAACGCTTGGAATCTAGTTCATTAAATAGGGGTTTGCAATGGGATGATTGATAGTGTACCTCAAACTTAAACGTATCATATAAATTACCCTTCTGGTAACTGTGATGGTGAGAGGGTTGTTTATTAGAGTCATTTAGGATACAGTCTGGCGTCAGTCTCAGAAGTTCAATTCTCAGTTGTCAGGTTCACAGAAGCTTTGTTTCCTTGAAGCTCTAAGTCGGAATGTACTGGTTTTGATTTTCTTTTGGATTTGTATGCCCAGATATCTTCTTCCAAAAGAGTGTCTTCGAACATGGCAACATGATATTATCATTAAAGAAGTACTAATCTTAAATTAAAAAAAAAAAAAAATCACTTTCTGGGCAAAGTGCGATCGCTCATCAGCCCTTCCCTAGAAGTCAGCTTTTTATCGCTAACAGCACACTCTCACATACTTTATCCAGCTAAATCTCACCTGACTCTGGAATACTTCCAGGATCCCGGTGTTGCTATTTTTTACATTGGAAGTGAGGAAACCGAAGGTGGGAACGGTAATTTGGCCAGCACAAGATCTCTGCAGGCTGGTCTTTAGGTTCACCTGTTTGGAGAACTCACCTGCAAAGGTCCGATTTGTATTGGAGACCTGATTTCCTTGCTCTGCACCGTTACCTCACTCAGCGTTACTCCCCATGGGCGGGGCCATGCAGCCCAGCAGCCAATCAGGGGCCGTCATAACAAGCACCCCGTGACTCCGCTCCCTCCCACCTGCTCATGCAGAGTCCACATTGTACATTCTCCATCGAGGAAGGATTTGACATCTTTACCAGAGTCTTTCACAGGACACAGTCAGAGCAAGTAAAAATCGTCCTCAGTGCCCGGCTGCAGACTGCCTGACCTTTGCAACAAAGACGCTGCAAAATACTGTTGGAAAGTTCATCAGAAAACCGTCACAGCTGTGATGTTCCTGCAGTGCCTTCGTCAGAGGAGATGTCAACTAGTTCAAATCCAACAACAAAATATACATGGTCTGTAGAGACAATCACTGCCAGGCGGGGTTTCTGTTGTTCTTGGAAAGTTATTCCTTGAGAGAATATGTTTCTGATGCTCTGAAGTAGAGCTAGATGGTCTGTGACAGTGCGAGAATTGGACTGGATTATAACAGAGGCACATAGAATTTAAGTTATGTCCTGTTTCAGGCATGCGTGGCCTATACCAGCTTCCACCATTGGCCTTACCTTTCAGCTGAATTGGGAGGGGTTCCTTTTAGTCCAGGTCAGAGGTTTGGAGGAGGAAAAGCAAAGGCTGGTTACTGTCGGTGGTTAGATTTGACCCTTACATATTTGGCCACCCAGCACAGTTGACTTGGATGAAATGTGTAGAGAAGTTAGGGTGGAAATCATCTCCTCCATTATCCACTGTGTGACATCAGGTGCATTAGTTAACCT
Organism: Eschrichtius robustus; assembly: GCF_028021215.1. NCBI lineage: Eukaryota > Metazoa > Chordata > Mammalia > Artiodactyla > Eschrichtiidae > Eschrichtius > Eschrichtius robustus. The sequence continues at coordinate 140,854,814 of NC_090829.1, forward strand.
CTCTGAGCCTCTGATTTTTGCATCTGTAAAACCGGGCAGTCATGCTTAAATTACTGAGTCATTGTGAGGTTCAGATGAATTAATGGGAATAAAGTGACTTGCTCACAATAAACACCAACATGTATCAAAGAGGGGTCTTTTTTTAAATCAGGGTATTCCTCCTGAACTTAGAATTAGGACCATGTTGCAGAGCAAAGCCAAATTAATCATAATCCTTAAATATTCTCTAATGAACTTAGAGAAGTAGATGACACTCAAACCCCTCCACACCCCACACCAGTCTTGATCGCAGACTATTGTGTCAGTGTCTACACCAGTCTCGTTAACAGACAAATATTGAAACCACCGGAAAACAATGTGCAAAAACAATGCAAACTGATGACAAAGTGGAAATTCAAACCTTGCCTGGGATAATAAGTTTCCTGAAGTTAAAGAACACGACTGAGGAACTACTGGAATTGTTCAGTGTGTGGTGAAGGCTGACATTGCAATTATTACTTTAAATGTATTAATAAAAAAACAATATTTATTTTTGTCGTTTTTTAAAGGTTTATTTTCAAGATGATGTCCCAGTTGTCACTCTCCTCCCACGGGTTCTGTGAAATCATGTTCTCCATCCTAATTAAGTTCACTTTAAGTGGCCTTGATTCAGTTGAAAATATCCTCCAAGAAAGAGGCCCTGTGTATATAGACTCACATAGGTCATTTCACAGAATAAGGAAGAAATGGCTTCATAAATTATATTCCATCAGTAGGAACTCTCTTTAGGCACAAATACAAGACAAACACGTGTTGAATAGGAGTAAATCTCCTGTGTGCCACCGGTGAATGGGATGGATATGGGACAAGATAAAGAGAAGGCAGCAAGAAGAAGAATCAAACAGACAATACACAGAACAGGGTTCTGTTAGTGAATCTGCTTCCCTGAAAAGCAGTGCAGACCTCCCGGGGCCCCTGAAAGCAGGAAGCCCTCCCACCTGAAGCCAGCAGAGCCCTATGGGGAGGAGACCAGAAGAGTTAGTCTGCTGTGTGCAAGAAACCTCACTGCCTGAGCATGGCTTTCAAATGCAGCGGAGGGCGGTTTCACCCTGGGTCTTTCCTTCTCCAACTCTCCATCAGTGTCTGATTCGTTCGCATTGCTGCACTCCATAATGCCAGCCTCAGCCGCCCCTACCCACTTCCAATCTGCCCAGGCCCCATGCTCCTCCGTGCCAAGGCAGTGGTTGTATAAACATCCCTGGGAATGCAGCTCCCAGCCTTCATGCTGGTCTCTATTTGAATGAGTAATCCCATTACCAGTCTTCTAAGCAAGCCAGCTCCCACAGGAGTACCATCCTCCAGCCCTCACAGTACAAAAATCATTCATTCATCCATCCATCACACAATAATGTGAGTCGCGTGTTATAAAAGCCGAAAGGATGGATGTCGTGTACACAGAAATCTCAGGTTTGCGAATTTCTAAGATTTGACTTGACTGGGGGAAGGAGTGGGCTAGAAATGAATGCCACATTTCTTCAAAGTGAATTGTATTAAAAACCCACGTCATGCAACATCTGTGTGACTCAGTCTCCCAGGACTCAATGTAAACAGTTGTTGATATAAATAGATGTGCTTTTAAGCAAAGACAGATGTCCCAGACCAAAATGTTAAGAAAACACATAAAACAGTTAAGTTCAAAGACATCTTGGCTTCCTTTTATTTTTTTTTCTCCAATAGGTGAATCTTCACTGGGCTGTGACAGTAAAGGGTGGAAGAGAGAATATTTTGTTTTGTGCCACAGAAGCAGATGTGTGAACAGCACACAGTCGAGAAGAGCGTCCGCTAGCCTGTGTCATGATACGTTCTCCTACTCACACATTCTCATGGTACTCATTGATTAATTTGAAGAACATTCCGGAAGGCTCCTGAACTTGGACTGCCTCAGAATATTATTTCAGGGAGTACTAAGTGGGAGGCATTGGGAAATAAGTTGCTGGGAATTTGGGTCAGTCACGCTGACGTCAGTGGAAGAAGAAGCTAGGAGCCGGCCGGATTCTGGAGTGAGAGCGGCCGTAGGGCCACAGTCCTCACTGGGAACAGGCCTGCCTCTCATTCTCTTGGGGCAAGAACTGATCAGAAAGTTGATAAACGAATCCACATTTCAGTGGGAAGGATACTCTCAGTGAGATTATCAAGAAAACTAGAACCAGGCAGAAAGGTCATTTATAAATAGAGCAATTCACATTTTTTGCATGTCAGGCACTGTGCTAGGAAACATTTTCACATGCATTCCCTCCCTGAATGTGAGCGATGTAGTAAAGCATTTAAAACTCCAAAGGAATTAGAGACGGAAGACAAGTATGGATTTTTGACTCTACTACCCTTTATATGGTAAAAAATTCTACCAGACTCTGCAAAGCAGGTTCCCTTCCATCCAGGAGCGTGTGGCAAAGAACATTGCCCTTGGATGGAGGTTTCCCCAGAAGGAAACTGTGGCTACTTTGCAGGGGCTGAGGACTGAGATGGGGGCCCACAGCTGGAGGGCAAAACAGGCTGGAAAACCCCCAGGGGTCGTCTTTGCCAGTCCCCTCCCCATCCAGTCAGTGGACACAGGAGAGAGGGCTGGCACCCCTGACCTTGAGGGCATGGCAGCCTTGCTGACCATATGCAGGTGTGGACACACAGGCTGGCTGAGGTTTAAGGTAGAAAAGCCCCACTTTCATTTCATTTGTCATGAAGCCAAATGACCTGGAACATGGTTCTTTCTCAAACTGTAAGAAAAGAAAGTCAAAACAAAGCCCCAATCACAATACAGATATGGATATAGATATAGATATCTATATTGTGATATATAGATATAGATATCTATATAGAATTTTTCAGATTCTTTTCCATTACAGGTTATTACAAGGTATTGAATATAGTTCCCTGTGCTATACAGTAGGCCCTTTTTGATTATCTATTTTATATATAGTAGTGTGTATATGTTAATCCCAAACTCCTAAATTATCTCTCCCCGCCCTTCCCTTTTAGTAACCACAAGTCTGTTCTCTATATCTGTGAGTCTGCTTTTGTTTTGTATATAAGTTCATTTGTATCATATTTTAGATTCCACATGTAATCTCTCTCTGTCTGACTTACTTCACCTAGTACGATAATCTCTAGGTCCATCCATGTTGCTGTAAATGGCAGTATTTCATTCTTTTTTATGGCTGAGTAATATTTCATTATATATATATATATATACCACATTTTCTTTATCCATTCCTATTTTGATGGACTTTTAGGTTGCTTCCATGTCTTGGCTATTGTAAATAGTGCTGCTGTGAACACTGGGGTGCATGTATCTTTTCAAATTATAGTTTTGTCTGGGTATATGCCCCAGGAGTGGGACTGCTGGATCATACGGTAGTTCTATTTTCAGTTTTTTAAGGAACCTCCATACTGTTCTCCATAGTGGCTGCACGAATTTACATTCCCACCAACAGTGTAGGAGGGTTCCCTTTTCTCCACACCCTCTCTAGCATTTGTTATTTGTAGACATTTTAACGATGGCCATTCTGACCAGTGTGGGGTTGTACCTCATTTGTAGTTTTGATTTACATTTCTCTAATAATTAGAGATGTTGAGCATCTTTTCACGTGCCTGTTGGTCATCTGTATGTCCTTTGGAGGAATGTCTATTTAGGTCTTCTGCCGGGCAGTATTATTTATAGGAAATTACCTCTGGGTTGCATGCACAGGCTGAGCACATTGCCAAGAGTTGCAGAAGCATCTCTAACTGTGTTGATATAATACCATCACCAGTCAGTGACCTGAAGATTTGGTCTCCTTGCTGCTAGACATCTGTGAGTATGGGGATAAGACGTCGTATTAATCAAACATTCAGATGCGGCCACAGGTGATGCTTGGTCTGTGTGGACAGGCTGTAGTAGAGGTGGGCGAGGCAAGATATGCATAGTTGCATGTCCTCGGCCTGGGCACACAGGAGGATGCATTTCCCGGCCTCCCTTGTGGTTAGGTTGGCCATTTCTCTGGGTCCTGGCCAATGGAAAGTGGACAGAAGGTCTGGGAGTGATGGCTTGGCCTTAAAGCTCCCTGCATGATCTCTGATGCATGCCCTTCTTCCATCACGACCCTAGAGGTCATGCGTGAAGATGATGGCTTCACAAGATATAAGGAGACTGGATCCCTGGGCTACCACTTGGAGGAGAGCCCAGGAGAGCTGCCCAGCCTGCATCAGACTGTGGAGGAGGGAAAGCAGATCTTTATGATGTTAAGACAACGTTACAGCAGCTAGCATTTATTATCTGACTGATGCATCTAGTTCTGGGAAATATAGATGGATACCACTGAGCAGGGTGCTTACGGGTAACTTCTTTTTCAGATTTTTTTTCCCGATCAGGTGTGTAGTTCAAAATCAGTCCCAAAAGGTCACAGTTGGGAAGAGAAAGAGAAGTGGGGAATGAAAGGTGTGAGGTCATGCTCACTCTGGACCTGATTCACATACATTCCTAGAGCAAAAGTGTTATTCAGTCCACTCCCTGCTTCTAAATAAACACAGCTGCACCCAGGTCGTCCTTGAGGGGTAGTCTGTTACTCTATTCCTAAAGGCAACCAACAGTGAGATTCCACAGCCCACCCTAGTAATTCAGTGACCCAAAAGTCGGGGACCAGGGGGTTCATTTTGAAAGCTGACCTAAGCCCATGGCAGACACACCTTGTTCCCACTCATTCCGTTCAATGAAGGACAGACTGCTCACAATTTCCACACTGTATGTCTTCATTTATCTGGTTACTGACACCACATGAATGCCTCATGGCTCTTTCCTCACTAGGTAAAATAATGCGTTGCTCCGAAATTTATTTAATCTTATCAGCAATGGCTGAGGCTCACTCTGCCCTAAAAGAGATAAGACAGAGACATAAAAGAGCTAACAGGATCTTATGTTTACAATGAATGAGAGATATCTGAGGAAGAGGAGGAAGAGATGGGCTACAATCGTCGAAGAGGGATTCCCAGATGAGGTGGGCTTCCAAAGGTCCTAAAAGATGAAGAGAACATGGAAAAGTCAAGAAAGAGGTAAGGTTATTATAAGAAAATCTGGAGGCCAAGATTGTGAGAACACCAGCTTGGCTGGAGTGGAAACTTCCATTGGGGGGTAGAGAAGAAGGCTCAAGGGAATGAGAAGACTCAAGAAGAATGAGATCTATTCTTGGAGGGTACGGGTGGTAGAACGATGGCTCCCCAAGGGTGTTCAAGTCATAATCCCCAAAACTATGAATGTTACCTTCCATGGCAAAAGGGACTTTTATAGATGTGATTAAGTTAAAGACCTTGAGATGGGGACATTATCCTGGATCATCCAGGTGGAACCTACAGGTAATCACAAAAGTCTTTATAAGAGCAAGGCAGGAGTCTCTGTCTCAGAGAAGGACCTATCACAATGGAAGCCAAAGTCAGAGAGAGAGATTTCAAGGTGCTATGCTATGACCCTACGCCTTGAAGATGGAAGAGGGACCATTAGCCAAGGAATGTGCATGACCTGTAGAAGCCGGAAAAGGCCAAGAAACAGATTCTCCACTAGAGTCTCCACTAGGAATGCAGCCCTGCCAACACCTGGATTTTAGGTCTTCTGACCTCCAGAACTGGAAAAGAATAAATGTGTGTTGTTTTGAGCCACTAAGTTTGCAGTAATCTGTTACACTAGCTGTAGGAAACGAATACCCAGGACTTTGAGTTTGAGGCTGGTGAGACTTTAACCTGTAAAGCAATCAGAGTCTTGGACTCAGAAGGCATGACATCACTCATCCTACACGCGTGCATTACAGGTCTCTGTAAGCACCACAAAAACAGGTCCTTGCCTATACTTGTCCCCAAGAGCCCCAGCGTGGAGAGCAGTGCCTGCCACCCAGTAGAATATTTTCTGGATGAATGACAACGTGGACAGTAAAGGCTACAGTGTCTCTAGGAAGTTCTCATGCCCTCCCACCCGAACTATTTCACTATCCACCTTGTAGACCGCTTGGCCTTTGATCTTGTCTCCATTCCAACCTGCTGCCATGTTCATCCTCCAGTACAAGCTCTGGTTCTGTCATTTTCATTCAAATAAAATTTAAATTCTTTCAAATATTATTTAAAGTGCTCTGTGACATAGCCTCAGATTATCTCCAGGAGCGGAAACATCAACACCCAAACAGGTTCCTGTCTATACGGATGTGGCTTCACTGTTTAGCAGCCCTCCCTAACATGACTGTACCATCCCACTGTGCCCTGGAAAGTAAAAGTTACTAACTTTATTGTTGATTTCAGGAACTTCCCAGAAAAATCCATTTAAATAAACATGAAGCTGTTCCACTCTTCAATAGATAGTATCAAGGATTGTTTATTCTCTGAGACTCTTTTGAGTATCCCTCATCTTGCTGTTCATATTCATCCTAAACCATTATTTCATGATTCTTATTTCATAATCAAGCTTCCTCCCATGTTGAAATACCTGCCAAACCTCCAAAACCTTACAGACATCCTAACTTGGCCTCACCCATCAAAACACTACTTGGACTCTGTCAGGATTATTTGCATAGTACAGAAGAGACACCAAAATGGAACCTGGCTCTCAGACTGATTTATCCACTAGGTATCTTGGGCTTAAACTTTTAGCCGAGAACTTTTTGAGGGGCCTGTGAAAATGTTTGAAAGCCTAGATGAGAGAGGAAAATTATGAAATCCAAATTGTTTCATCGAATGTCTACAAACTGTAACGCTATCTCAATTCATTAATTGTTGAATTTCGAATAGGTACAAATTCCACTATGTTTTAAAACAATTTGTAAGCTTGATTTTCTCAATTTACCAGAATACAGAATTCTCAACTATGCACAATAGATTAAAGTAGCTACTTGTAGCCAGCTCATTTTGGAAGCAATGTTATTTTTTAAAAATATCTTCTCAGGTTATTTTACATTCAAAAAACATTTAAGATGGGAAATGAGTACATTTTAATATATGTGATATAATGCATTATGGCTCCTTCAGAAGTGAGGGAGACCCTTAAAACAAGTCTGCTGGTAGATAAACAAGGTCCTACTGTATAGCACAGGGAACTATATTCAATATCTTGTAATAAGCTATAATGGAAAAGAATCTGAAAAAGAACATATACATACATATGCATGTGTGTGTGTGTGTGTAACTGAATCACTTTGCTGTTCACCTGAAAATCAACTATACTTCAATTAAAAAAATAAAAATAAATGTAAAAAGAAAAACCAAAAAAGCAGGTCTGCTGGTTATGGGGCAGAAAGACAGCATGCCTGACAGAATGTTAAGGACACTGGTAATAATAACTGTGGTTAATAGTCAGCGCCACTTATCATGTACCATTGATCCCTTTCATCTCTTTTTCCAATTGAGGTGAAATTCACATAGCATAAATTAGCTATTTGAAAGTCTACAATTCAGTGGCACTGAGTACATTCACTAAACGCTTTGTGGCCACCACCTCTCTCTAGTTTCAAGTCTTTTTCATCACCCCAGAAAAATACCCAGTACTCATCAAACAATGACTCTCCATTCACTCCTCCCCCTCATCCCCTAGAAACCACTGATCTGCTCTCTTTCTTTATGGATTTGCCTCTTCTAGACATTTCATATGAATGAAATCACACAATATGTGACCTTTTGTGTCTGGCTTCTTTTTTAGAATAAAATTGACCTTGAACAACATGAGTTTGAACTGTGCAGGTCCAATTATACCTGGAGTTTTTTCAACAGTAAATACTATAGTACCACGTGATCCTTGGTCAGTTGAATCCACGGAATTGAAACTGTGGATAGCGGAGGAACCATAGATATGAGTAACTGCATATTCAGAGAGCCGGCTATAAATTACACTCAGATTTTCAAGTCCACAGAGGGTCAGCACCCCAACCCCCATGTTGTTCAGTGGTCAACTGTATTTACATTACCTCAAGAAAACCTGGTTCTCATCATCTATCACCCCATTATCCCTCCAGTTCCACCAGTCATAAGCAACCATTAATCTACATTCTGCCTCTATAAACTTGCTTATCTATAAACTTGCTTATTCGGGACATTTCATATGAAAAAAATCATGCAATATGGGATCTTTTGTGACTGGCTTCTTTCACGTGACATAATATTTCCAGGGCTCATCTGTGTTGCACTTCATTCCTTTTTATGACTGAACGATGGTGTTCCATTGTATGTATACATCACAATTTGTTTATCAGTTTGTCTTTTAATGGGCATTTGGGTTGTTTCCACCTTTTGACTCTTATGAATAATGCTGCCATAAACATTCATGTTCATGTCTCTGTATGGACATACATTTTCATTTCTCTTGGGTACATACCTAGGAGTGGAATTGCTGGTTAATATGGTAACTCTATGTTTAACTTTTTTGAGGAACAGTTCCTTTCATATTCCTTCACAAGAGCAATGTGAGGAATTGGAAATAGGTATGATCATGTGCCCAGGGTGACACACCAGTAAGATGTAGGGCCATAATTTAAACTTGGGTCAAACTGAGTTTAGAGCCCCCATCCTTCCACTCCCCTGAGACTCCTTCTTACCTGTGCACAAGAGATAGTGTGTAGTGGGAAGAACTCATGGGCCATGTGCAGGGCAGGACAAGAAGTAAAGACTAGCAAGTATATGATGTGTCCAGGTGCGTCCTGAATGGAGGACTCTGAAAGTGGATGGTGGCCAGATCCTGGGGGGGTACTCAATGTCAGGATGGTAGCCAAAGTCAGGTAGCCAAAAGAAGACGGGCTTTGAGGACCAATGTGGCCAGGATGTATCATTAGGGCTTTTTAGGGACTTGGGTAGTAATGGTGACCAAGAGTGGGCCAGGTTTGAGAGCCCACACCAGGGGACAGACCTGAGGAAAATGAGCAGCGCCATAGGCTGCCTGCATTACTTTCATGATTGTATTAACAGAGTCATCATCTCTTTCTGAGACAGAGAAATGAACAACAGTGCAAACACAGAGACACACATAAAAGAAGTAACCCACAGAGCCACAGCCACAGTGGCTGCAGCAATTAAGGAAACTCAGTAAAGAAGTCAGAAAAATCTGTGTGACCAGCCCAGAGAAACTTTGCAAATCTGTTGAGATATGTGGACCCTCTCCCACATACGCACAAAATTTGGCAATTTCAGGGGTCCCACTGACTTCTTGAAGATCTAATCTGCAAGTTTGGATCCCAAGTTTATTTATTTTGCTGTTCTTTCTCTTGTAATATTAAGACGGATATTTAACTCATTTGTTTTCAGCCTTTTCCCCCTCAATGTGAGCATTTAAAGCTATGAATGTACTTCTAAGTTCTGCTTTCGCTGCACCCCCCAAGTTTTAATATTTAGTATATTCCTAGTCGTTCAGTTGTGTATTTTCTAATTTCCATTATGATTTCTTCTTTGACATTTTGGTTTGGTTATCTATTGCTGCATTAAAAAAAAAAAAAAAGCACAGCAGCTTAAAACAACAATCATTTTATTTTCTCTCACCAGTTTGTGGGTCATGAATTTGGGCAACTTTCAGCTGGGTGACTCTTTTGCTCCCCTCAGTGTTGACTGGGGTAACTGATGATAGTCAGCTGGTAAATGGACTGGTCTGGAGGGTCCAAGACAGCCCCCCCCATACATGTTTTGCATCTTGAGAGGGAAGGGTAGGCTCAGGTGAGACCGTTGGCTGGTATGTCCACACATGGCATCTGCCACACAGTAGTCTCAGGATGGTTGGACTAGTTCAAGGGGCTCAGGGTTCCCAGAGAGAGAGCTCTAAGAGGAGGGAAACTGCCAGTCTAAGGTTCAGACCTGGAAACTGGCCCAGCACCACTTCAGCCATATTTTCTTGCTCGAAACAACCACAGAGACCTCCCAGATTCATTGGAAGGGACACAGATCCTGCCTCTGGATGGGAGAAATGGCAAATAATTTCTGGTCATCTCTTTGGGCTGAATTGTGTCCCCTCAAAATTCATATGCTGAAACCCTAACCTCTAGTACAGAATGTGACAGTTTTTGGAGATAGATGCTGTAAAGAGGTAATTGGGTTAAAATAGAGTCATTAGGGTGGTACTTAATCCTTATAAGAACGGGTGTCCTTATAAGAACAGGAGATTAGGACACAGACGCACAGATGAAGAGGTGATCAGGTGAAGACACAGAAAGTAGGCAACTATTTGCCAGCCTAGGAGAGGGGCCTCAGGAGAAACCAAACCTGCCAACACCTTGTTCTTGGACTTCTGGCCTCCAGAACTGTGAGAAAATAAATTGTTGTTGTTGTTGTTGTTGTTATTTTTTTTTTTAAATGAAAGAGAAGGAACTGCTAGAAATAACACTGGGGTAACACTAATGAGAAAAGTAACACCAATTGTATAGAAAGCAGTTCTAACAACAGGAATCATAATATTAATAAACTCTGACATTCTGAAACATATTATTACCCTCCCATCAAGTTTTTATAAACATAAACAACTAATACAAACAACCGTAACAACCGATACAAAAGAGACAAGTACAAAGAGAATAGCTAACAAAGATGGCATCATGAGAGTGACACTCAAAGGGAAAGTTTAAAAAGAACTGGCAACGTATGTAGTAAGGTAAGGACTTTTTTCCCATTTATTCAAATATATTCAGGATTTTGACGGAGTAGTAGCGATGACTAACTGCTTTGTTGTTCTTGAGAGTCAGGTCATAGCAAGAGAGTTATATCATCTAGCTTCTAGGAAAAGAAGTTGTGAATTCCTCGAATTTATGCCAGGAGAAGTTGTCTCTCCTCTCTGGCAATTTTGAAGGAAAGTATAGTCAGCTATTCTTGTTGATATTCGACATAAAATCTAGCTTAGAATCATGGTGCTCATTCTATTGATACATAACAATTATTCCTCTGCCTTATTGAGCTACAGCTCCCTTTTGAGATTCAAGGATGGATATTTCTGTTTACATGTTTTGTCTAATTTAATCTTCTCGACATTTTTTGCATTGCCCAATCACAAAACCCAATCACATGGGTTTTCTTCTAGTTACCTTTTTGTTATTGATTTCCCATGTAAGAGCACTGTAGCCAGAAAATGCGGACTCCAATTTACCAGTCATTTGAAATTGGTTGAGGCTTGTCTTTTAGCCCAGTATGTGTACAATGTAGGTAAATATTCTGTGCATGCTTGACAAGAAGGTGAATCTATAGTCATGGTTCTGTGGTCCTTCTATAGCTGTTGGGTCAGGCAAGGGGGCTCAAGAGAAGTAAGTGATGGTGGCCAACTTCCTTGCTGCCACCAGCTAGAAATAAATAGCCTTTGCTTTTCTCTCTTGGGCAGTCTTTGTTATTTCCACACATGTTTAGCTGTTTTGGTTATTTTAACCACCATTTTCAGTTGTTTTTTAACCTGTCATGTGGTTTGGTACTTCTCAATTGATGGTTTCTTCTTACCAATTTCCACGATAAAGAACTTGCTCTCGACATGGACTCAGCAATGCCCCTTTGCATCTCCATTTCCCTTGCCTCACAGCCCTCTTCTAACCTGGCCTCATGGCAACAAGCTTCCCCCCTTCATCTGTTCTCCACACAGTAGTCAGAAAGATGTTTCTAGAATGAGAGTTTGCTCACCTCACTGCCGATCCGCCACCTCCAGGCCAGCCCCGACCTCCACGCCTCTTGCTGTGTACTCAGGAGACAACTGTTAAGACCCCACCCAGTTCATTGTGTTGTGTGTAAATCTGCATTAATTCTCCCGAGAAAGGCAAGAACCTCACAAAGGGTGAAATTAACAGGATCATGGCCGGTTCCGTGTAACAGTTGGTGGTGAGCATCTGAAGCCAGGAATGGAGCTTTACTGGGTGAAGTGCTGGGGTTCAGATCTGTCTCCCTGGCTTTCACAATCTGACATGATGGGAACTAGAAGAAAGGTGTTGCTGCATAACCGAAGCCAGAGCTCCGTGGGAGGTTGGCCTGTCAGTGGGCACCACTCATCCATCTGGGGAAAAAGCCAGGATGAAGAATCTGCCTGTAGGAAAAGGGACTAGTATTTGGAACACCCCAGTGGCCCTGAGCATCTGTTCCACCACCCACTGCCAGAAGGCTTCCTGGGTCACTTTGCTCAGAATGGAACCTAGCCTGAGGTCAGAAAGGTCCTCCCTGTAAGGTCATACTTAAGAGTGAGACCTGCAGATAGAGTCCCAGTTAGAAAGGAAAACTCTTGCCCAGAATTTCCAGCTTTACTGACTGAGTGGCTGCAGGGCTCTGATCTACCATTTTAAGTCTGAAATCGTAGATAGAAAACTTTTAAATGTAAGGGATTCATTTGGCATCTTAAATTGAGTGTGCATTAGTCAAATTTGGTTCTTCAGGAAAAAGAAAGAGAACCCTCTCTCCGGAAGGTTACCAGCCTGATCAAGTACTTATCAAAGAGGAAGGCTTTCAGGACTGTAATTCATTTTCACACGATGGTCTGCTTTGGGCATGCCAGAAACATCACTCATTGCTAACCAAGCAGCAGGCTCTATTTAAATCAAAATAGTTTCTATTTACATAACTTAAAGAAGGTCTTCCGGGAAGGAAGAAACAGGCTTTTTTTAAAGCATTTCCTCCAGCCCGGCTCTGAGCAAACATTGTCTCATCAATCTTCCCCACTACAGTAAAGGGAGGCTCGGAACTTCAGAGTTCCATTTTTACAGAGTAAGAAACTGGCTGTGTGCCCAAGTGGCTACCCATAGCCCGGGGGCCGTAATCGCTTATTTAAAACACTAGGTTGATTCACTTCACTGTCCAATACAATTAAACAGAACTTTAAAAAAGTCATTTCTGTTCTGTTACACAGCAGTAGGACAGAACAAAGACCAGAAAATAGTACCTTACAGTTTCTTCTCAGTTTTCCATTTTTTTAACCATGTTCTACTAGATTCTCAAACTTCCATCCATCTAAGATGTTCTCAAATTAGAGAAGTAAACAATCCTACTTTACACAAAAGCACAAAATCACAAGGAGGTATCACCTCCCTCTGGCCAGAATGGCCATCATCAAAAAGTCTACAAAAGATAAATGCTGGAGAGGGTGTGGAGAAAAAGGAACCCTCCTACTGTTGGTGGGAATGTAAATTGGTGCAGCCACTATGGAGAACAGTATGGAGGTTCCTTAAAAAACTAAAAATAGAGTTACCATAAGATCCTGCAATCCTACTGCCGGACATATATCCAGAGAAAACCATAATTTGAAAAGATACGTGCAACCCAATGTTCATTGAAGCACTATTTACAATAGCCAGGACATGGAAGCAACCTAAATGTCCATAAACAGAGGAATGGATAAAGAAGATGTGGTACATGTATACAATGGAATATTACTCGTCCATAAAAAAGAATGAAATAATGCCATTTTTAGCAACATAGATGGACCTAGAGATTATCATACTAGGTGAGGTAAGTCAGAAAGATGAAACTGAGCAGGAGCCTGTGGGGCTCCTGGGCATGGAAGCCTTCCCGTGTCCCCCGTTCCTTGTTTGTAGGGAACAGGCTCCAGCCTCCATGACCTTCCCTGAGTCCCAAAGGGCAGATTGGAACAGTTGCTAATCAGGGAAGGGAGGGGATGCAGAGACAGGGGAGGGGCAGCCAAGAAACAATAGTGCAGCCTTGGGGCAGGGTCCTGGTTCCACCTCAAGGGATACACATTAACAATATCTTTGAGCTCTTTACAGAACTAAAACCCCCAACAAATGGAAGATGTAGCATTCTTCAGATTAAAGGAACTAGAGAAACTCATCAAGAGATTCCTTGAGACCAGATTAAAGGAGTACAGGCCTTGCACACACCCCAATCTTATCAGCAACCCCACCCTTGAACCACTGCTATAAAACTCCTCACCAAATTCTCCCAAGCGGGACACACAGTTTTGAGAGGCGTGAGCCCACTGTGTCCCCCTTTGCCTGGCAAAGCAATAAAGCGATTCTTTTCTTCTTCACCCAAAACTCTGTCTGCAAGATTTGATTTGGCACTGGTGCCTAGAGGCCGAGTTTTCGGCATGAAGAGAAAGACATATCATATGATATTGTTTATATGTGGAATCTTTAAAAAAAAAAAGATACAAATACACTTATTCGCAAAACAGAAAAAGACCCACAGATTTAGAAAACAAACTTACAGTTACCAAAGGGGAAGGGCAGGGAGGGGAGGGATAAATTAGGAGTTTGGGATTAACATATACACACTCCTATATATAAAATATATAACTAACAAGGACCTACAGTATAGCACAGGGAACTGTACTCAATATTTTATAATAACCTATGAGGGAAAATAGTCTGAAAAAAATATATATATGTATAACTGAATCACTGTGCTGTACACCTGAAACTAACACAACATTGTAAATCAACTATACTTCAATTAAAAAGAGAGAGAGAGAGACAAAAGCAGAAAATCGAATCATTTTTGGACGCAGTGTAGTCAATGACAGCATTTGTATTTCCTGCACATATTGTGCCAAAACACTGTAGCCTGGTCTACAGACTGTGTGATAGGTAGATAGATAGATGATAGATACATAGACAGAAGATGGATAAGTAGATAGATCAATCAATCAATCATCAGGGTGGCTACTTACCCTCACGACACCACTGAGGTAGGTGTCAACGATCGCCATGTTACAGCTGAGGCCCAGAGAGGGTCAACACCTAGCCCAAGGTCACACAGCTAGTGAAAGGCAAAGCCAAGATCTGATCCATGCCAGAATCTAATCCACACTGTCTGGCTGCCTCTCAAAATACATCCAAAACAGAACTCACACTTTGTATAGTGCGAACAGTTAATTCTACTGGGTTGCTACTGAATTGAATTACATCTTAGTGCACTGCAAACTAAAATATCCAGTAGCAAAAAAAATAAAAATTACACAAATAAAAAAATAAGCCAGCATCCTGTATATTAGTCTAAATGTGACTGTTTTGGGGCCAACTATTTCTTTTAAAGCTCTGTCCTAAAATTAAGTTTTTATAGGTTTCTAAGCCCAAATGTGGCAGTTTAGGCCCATTAAGTTAATTAAACAAAGAGGCCATTAGTCTGACGTGGCTTGATGCTGTGGCAGCTTCATAAGCAAACCAGAACCTAAGCCTGTAAATGCCTCAAAGTTCCCAAATCAAAAGCTAAGGGCAACCATTGCAAACAGCCAACTAAGCCTCACGCTACAATCAACCAGTGATTTCCTGTCTTTGCCTCCACACTCTCTCTATATGTATCTTTCTTCTCTGGGAACAGTGGGTGGAGGGCTGAGAACCATTTCCAGTCTGGTACTGCCCGATTTGAATAGATTTTTGCTCAAAGAAATTCAAAACATTTTAATAGGCCTTAGTTCCTCCTTTAACAGGCCCCAAAGGTACTGTTAAAAAAATGATTAAAGACAGCTTAGGGGATACAAACAAATTTTACTTAACCCTTCATGAAGCGGACAGTCTCCATTAGGAAAATGGCAAAATGCGGCAGAAGGCAGGAGGCGTTTACAGGATAAAGCATGAAAAACAAGGACTTGAGTGTAGAGCCCAGAGTTGGCTTGGCGTTTGGGGAGTGGCTGGCCAGAGACACTGCGTTTCTGGTCAAGCAGAGCATTTACAGGGCCACCAAAGTTATGTTTCGGTTTGCTGACGTGGTACCCCTGGGTCCAGAGCACCTCCACCTGGGGCCTGGTAATTTATTTCAACAATACCTAAAGCTGCAGAGTTTAGTGATCACCTTGGCCCTCGAGGCTGGGGGGGATGGAGGTTCCAGGGGGGCTTATCTTTTCCTGTGAGGGCCAAGCCAGATGCCTGGGAACGCAGTCGGGTTATGGTCTCTGTAACTGTATGTTTACTGCCTAATTTTTCTCAAGTTTCTCCTGAAATTCCTGCTCATCCTGAGTATCCACCACTAAGCAACCATTTTTTTAAGTGTTTTTTTTTTTTTATCAAGATAGGAATTTCCTTGTGAAATTTATGGTTTAATGACTTTGTAATATATATTGTTTCTTCTACAATCTGTTTCTGACATTCATTCAGTAAATATTTATTGAGCATCTACTACCTGCTGAGTGAATTGACATAAGGAGAAGCAGGAACATGCTTCACTTAAGAAGCCTGCATGTTCTCATTCACTATATTATACCACTGGGAAAAACATAGTGCATCTGATTCAGGTAGATCTAGAATGTTCCTATGAACATGCTAAATTGAGTAAGGGGTCCAAGTCCTTAGGATACATGGAAAGATGGGCATTAACTTTGTCAGACACGAACAAAAGCAAAGCTTCTCACCTTACACACCTCCACAACACTGACCCAATGCAGAGAGCTTAATGTCAGGGTCTTTGGTGCGTGACTGTCCCCAGTCATAAGTGATACAGATGAGTGAATGTCACTAATAAGAATGTCCAGCTCTTATAGTGAGAGGGATAAGGGTATTTAAACGTCATTTCAATAGAAATAAGTCAATAGTTCTTTAAACTATTTAACATTAGCATTAAATATGGTGTAAAATTAGTTATATATTCTAACTTTTGTCTAGATCATTTCTCTAGAGTTTAAAGCAATGACTTTTTTTTTTAAGTTGGCATTCGTATTGAGCCCTCTCATGAGACAGTATTTACAGGCCCAGATTTTCTCCATTTATGCTTAATTATAATACAGCTTTATGAACAGAGTTGACAATTTGAAAAGGGGAACATGAAAATGAATTATTTTATAGAGAACAGTACATTAAATGTCACCTTAAACTTACCCTAGAGTCTCAGTAAACATGGTAAATATTTAATAATTCAAATTTATGATGGCTCTAAAAGCCTTATCAACCAAATTATTTTATGATATCAGAAATGTCTGAAGAAAAACAAGGAACTGAAATCTTAAAATATAGATCCTTACTTAAAGCCGTTAAAGGAATAAACTTGAGAACTCTGGAGTTGCTCTTCCTAATTCTAATAACAACCCATTTCTTTCTCTTGCAAAGCCCCCTTCCCTTTCCTCCTTCCCAGAAATGCCTCCGCCTTACCCCCATGAGGCTGGTTTTACATTTTTACATTCTAAAAGGGGTACAGACCACCTTGAGAGATCAGAGAGGTAGTGGACGAACATAACAGGTCTTGGGTCTCAGCTTAGAGATCCCCACCAATTCCCTGGGCCCCATCAGCTGGGTACAGGGGACATTACCTTCCTTTCAGGTGGTGAAATCTTTGCTTGCACAATCCCTGCCGGGCCCATCGGGTGAAGGGCACCATATTGATTTTTCTGTTCCGTTTCTGTTTGTCTCATTGGTCTTTGATGGGGCCCAGTGACTCACTCCCAACCCAGTCAGGACTTTCTACATCTTGATAACACCTAGATGACTAATGATGCCTACAACACCTGGGAAGCTCGGTGAAGGCACTGTTTGTTCAGACCACACTTGCTCCAAGGGCTTGTCCTTCCCGGAATAGGGATCAAGTGGTGCCGGTTGGTGGCTATGTCCCTGCAGTCCCTGAACAAGAGGAGTTGATCCATTCACTCTAGTTGGCTGTGATTAAGCCGACTTGGGGCCTCCCGGGACTGAAGTCAAGGTGTGTCAAATACACCCGTCCAGAAGGTGAGAAGCTCTTCGAAGTGTGACCAGCTGACACAGAGCAGCTCATTACCTCTCCCCCTTCCATCAAGACGCAGCTTAAATCACCTTTGCTCCATTCATCAAAGGGAATATTTACTGTTATTGTAATGACTCTTCTCACTGTACCCAAGGCTACACTTAAGACACACAGGCCTTTCAGAAAGCACAAAGGGGCATTGTGTAAACCAGAGCC
The DNA here is from genome assembly GCF_028021215.1 of Eschrichtius robustus. Lineage (NCBI taxonomy): Eukaryota > Metazoa > Chordata > Mammalia > Artiodactyla > Eschrichtiidae > Eschrichtius > Eschrichtius robustus. The sequence goes on from NC_090829.1 coordinate 140,872,607, forward strand.
CAGTGAGATGGAGGAAATAGTAAACATGCCATTGACAGCTGTGCTCCTCTGGCACGTATGACTTACCTTGGGCTGTGGGTGGCCATTGAGTTGATACCGTATTTATTTCAAAAGTTGTGCCTTCATTTTAAGCATAATTAAATACCTAGGCATTTGCTTTGAATTAAAATGATCAAGCAACAAACATTATGCTGGGGAGAGAATCTTGGGCTAAGGTAAGAAGTTGTGCATCTGGTCCTCAGTACGTGGTACTGATCAGCTGACAGACCTCATAAACTCACATTGGGATCTCTGTTTTCTCATGTAAAAAATGAGATTGGAATACAACAGGGCAGTAGTTCTTAAAGTGTGTTCCAGGGCACCTATGGGTCCCTGAGCCTTTTCCCCAGTGTCTGTGAGGGCAAAACTTACATATTTGCTTTTTTCATTCTCACTCTCTCATGAGTGTCCAGTGGAGCTTTTCAATGACATGTGATATTGCAAGGGATTGAATTCAGAAGCTGATATGAGGACTTCCCTGGTGGCACAGTGGTTAAGAATCTGCCTGCCAATGCAGGGGACATGGGTTTGAGCCCTGGTCCGGGAAGATCCCACATGCCCTGGAGCAACTAAGCCCGTGCACCACAGCTACTGAGCCTGCGCTCTAGAGCCCGTGTGCCACAACTACTGAGGCTGCATGCCACAACTACTGAAGCCCGTGAGCCTAGAGCCCGTGCTCCGCGACAAGAGAAGCCACCGCAATGAAAAGCCTGTGCCTCAACGAAGAGTCGCCCCCGCTCGCCGCAACTAGAGAAAGCCCGTGCACATCGATGAAGACCCAACGCAGCCAAAAATGAATAAATAAAATTCAAAAAAAGAAAGAAGCAGAGATGAGAATCCAAACGCCTTCCATGAAGCCAGACATTAAGAAGATTCACAAAAATGTAAAACAATTCCATGGATCACACTAATGTTTTGTTGTTTTAAGACATTCAGTTACCTTTCATTAAGAAATGTTATTCAGGTGAACATGTCATAGGTCTATGGTCAGTATTTTTAAATAAATAAATATTTTCGACATGTTTCAGTTTTGATTTCTAATATGGTAAAAATCATATGATCCATATAAACAAGAAGTTTTAAGAACATAAAGGCATCCTGAGACAAAAAGATTTGACACCCATTGCACTAAGTCATCTTAAGGTCCCTTTGTCATTCATAATTTAGATTTCCTTGCCTTGTTGTCAGTTTTTATTTTTCCTCTTTACCCACAATGCACTTATGGTCATTTTAATTACTCAACACTCTACTTACTTGTTATGCTTCTTGTTTGTCATGTGTATTTCTCTGCTGGTGTATAAACTCCATGAGGGCTGAGATGTTTGTCTATTTTGTTTTAAAGTATCCCAGGCTGCCTAGAACTGGGGCTGGCACGTGGCAGGCACCTGATAAATATCTGTGGATGGGAGGGAGGGGGAGGGGGAGGGGGAGAGGGAGGAGACAGGGGCATAGCTCTTCCAGTATCTGTATAATTGACAGGGCAGGTTGCATTGTCACTGTTTTATGGGAGAAACTGAGGCATCGGAAGTGAAGGTCCCTGTTGGAGGTCCTATGGTGGTGGTAAAGCCCAAACTTCCTGTTGTAGCTTCCTCTGTAACGTGGCTCTATAATTTGACCCCAGAAGGCAACCCCTTCTCCAGTCGATCCTGGGGGTGTCTGAGCCCCCTGGAGTTGGTATTAACAGAGAGCCTGTGTCCAGTTGACACTGAAAGATGCATAGATTCCCAGGAAAGCACTCAGAGCCCTTCGGAGGAGCTCAGCAGGAAGGCTCAGGTCAACGCGGGTGGTGTGAGGAGATCTCTGGGTCTGTGAACAGATCCAGGCTTTGGAATCCACAGAAAGCCTTCCAAGTTCAGTGCGGTGACACAGGTCAAGCCCCGTGCACCAGCCCCGGAGTGTTTCCTGCTATGTGAGGCATGCCCTCTGAGGGCCACCCACCGCTTTTGCTCCTCGTTAAGTCCATGATTCAGTAACCACAGCCACAGACCAGGCCTGGCTGCCTCTTCTGGAAATCTCTGGGAAGGAAAAGGGGTTCTTGCAATCAGCCAGCCAGGATCCTGACATCCACTGAGCTTGTGGAGCCCATTTCAATCTCAGCCTCTCCAGCCTGGAAGTAACCGCCTGCAACTCCTCTAAAAGATCTGATGCTCCCTTCACCCAAGAAGGCTCAAGGCCTGGGTGAAAGGGGAATTTTCTGGACCTTCAGGAAGCTTAGAGTCTCTAGGCAGAAACAGGCAAAGCTGACTGTTACAGCCCAGGGATTAAGACCCAGGAGTCGGCTCAGAGAGCCAGCAAGGCTACTGTAAGGACCGTGTGCAAAATAAGCAGAGACCTCATGATCCAATCACCTCCCAAATCCCCCACCTCCGAATACCATCTCAGGGTGGGTTAGGTTTCAGCATATGAATTTGGGGGCCACACAAACATTCAGATCATAGAAATGATTATTCAAAACACCCTCAGTACATTTCTATTTTGTTTTCTCCTCACTCTCTTCCCTTCCCTTGGCTGGATCTTGAGGCTCACAGGGTAGGTGATGTGGGGTAGCAGGAGACAAGGCTGGCAATGTAGATGAAGGCCTTGCCAAGCTGTTTAGATTTCATTTTGAGAGCAGTGCTGAGGCACTGAAAGTCTTTGAGCAGGGGAATAACGTAATCAGAGCAATGGATTAGGAAGCGTATTGGGCTGCCTGGTGTAGTACTGACCGAAAGGAAGGTACCAGGGGGAGGGCATCTGATGGGAAGACAACTGGCTGACACCATCGTGCTCATCCCTATTAGATCAGTAAGAATAGGAAGAAGAGATTGTTAGGGAAATGTCAGAGCTAGTATCCACAGTTTCCGTTTCAGATTGATATGGAGAGGGCAAGAGACAGAGAGCCTGAGGAATGCCCCTGGTCAACAGGGAAATAGCCCAGGGGGAGGGGCATATCTCAGGGATGGATGTAGCTGAGTCTCTGCTTGCCCTGTGGGTAGCCATTCTTATCACAGGCTCATCCAGCCAGAGACTACACTTCCTAGCCTCCCTTGCAGCTAGATGAAGTCATGTGACTCAATCCAGACCAATGGGAACAAGCTGGACTGCCATGTGCAATTCTGAATCGTGCCGCTAAAGGGAAGTGACTCTGCTTCTCTTCCCTCCTATCCCAGGAAGGAATGTGGACATGGTAGTGAGTCATCTTCTACCAGGGGGACAAGGGCTGAACAAGATGGGAGGAGTCTAGGTCCCAACATCACTGAGCCACCAAAACCAGCTTTGGACCACCTTCTCCGAGTGTTATGCCCAGGATCAGTAAAATTCCATCTTATTTAAGCCCCTGTATTTGTGGTGTCTTGTTTCTGACATGTTTACATGCCATCCTATGTGAAGGGCAGACCCATTTGCTTTTGTTGTATTTTAAGGGACCAACAGGTGGAGAAACTCTATCTCTGGACTAAAGGCTCTCAGAGCCACCCATCCTCTGCCCACAAGCTCTGCCCTGTGAGGTGTCCACAGCCCATGCCAGCCCGGGAACAGAGGCCGTTTAGGCGTGCAGCAGGCATCCGGGCAGCAGCAGACACTTCACAACTGCTCTGGCAGGGCTGAACCAGGACACACTCCTGACTGAGTGAGGGCCTCAGGGTCGCTAGGATTTCACAAAATCAAGTTCCGTCGGTGGCACCTGATGGGCTTATTGGTGAAGCAGAAAAGGTGAATGTGACATGTTATTTGTTCTTCAGCAGGATATTTCGCCCAATGTCTCATATCTTTAAGGGCAGTTATACAAAATGAGTTAATCATTCCTAGGTTATCGTCACCCAGAGGGAGAGTCCTAGTGACATACTACTGATTCTTAGTCGCTATTTGTTCAACGACTTGCTTATCAAGGTTATAGTTTACTCAAAGTGGTTAGTAATGGAAGATACTTTGGATAACAAAACTTGGGAGTCGTAAAGATCTGAGAGGTAGGACTGGTACACTGAATCCAGTCAGATTAATTCATTCATTCACTCATTCATTCATTCACTGAAGGTGCTGGGACACAGCAATGAACAAGATGGACACGGGCTCTGCTGTCACTGAGCTTGTGTTTTAGTTTGCAGTAGAAAGACAGCAAAATAAAAGAAACAGATTAATGACAATTTTTGAAGTGCTAAATGCTAGAAAGAGTGTTACAAGTGTGATGTGATAGTGACGGGAAGGTGAGGCTCCTTCTCATCAGGGGTCAGAAAAGACTGCTTTGAGCCAGTGATATTTATCCTGGATGCAGAGACAGGGCCAAGAACATTCTGGAGAAGGGCAAGTGCAAAGGCCCTGGGGTGGGAGCAGTTTCAGGTGTTTCAGGAGCAGACAGAAGTAGGCGTGCTGGAGTACAATGATCAAGGGGAAGAATGATGGGCAAGAAGGTGGGGCCAGGTGTTCAGAGCACTGGAAAAAGTTGAGATTCTATTCTACTTAGAATGAGAAGCTTCTGGAGGATTCTTAGGAGAGATGTAGCATTGCGGGATTTCCTTTTTCAAGACTAGGTTGACTGCTGTGTGAAGGATGACTCATAGGAGGGCTGCAGTGGAGGCTGGTCCACATTTAGGAGACAGATGCACGGTCAAGGTGAGCAAAATGGTGACAAGAGTATAGAAGCAGAAAGAGTGAGACATGGCTAGATTTGAGATACGCTATGGAAGTAGAGTCCACAGGATTTGCTGATGGTTTATGGGGCTGAGAAAGGAAAGAAATCAAGGATGACTCCCAGGACCTTGGCTTGAGTAACTGGATGGTGGTGCTGGTTCCTAAGATGGTGAATCGTTTTCTCCATCTCCACCATTAAGTCACTGGTGGTTCAAGCCACCCTGGACCCTACCTTTACTCCCAGTGCAGTCACCTGGCTGGCCTTCCTGAGGCCCCCACTCCTGTCCTCCACAGTCTGTGATGGAGTATGTTGAGATCAGCCCCGGAGTCCCACAGAAACACTCGCACGTGCTAACAGACGGGCTGGAAGGAAATCCCAATGTGGTTCATGCTCAGAGGAGAGACAGGCAGGTGGTCACTATAAGGGACTGTCCTTGGATGGCAGAACTTGGACATGCTTCTGGCCAGGGAGGGGATTGAGGACACCAAGCAGGGGAGAAGATTGAACTGAAGAAACAAGACCAAGGCAGAAGCTCCGTCCTGGAGACCAGAAGTGAGGGAAGGAAGAGGTCCTGGTGCACAGAACAGCAGCGACCAGGGGACTTCTCAGGACCCAGCAGTGACCCTGGGTCCAATCTCCACCAGACCACGGGGCTTCCTATTGAGGTACTTTTAGCTGCTGTCCAAAAGTCCATGGGGCCAGCCCAGTTCTCTTCCCAACTCAGGAACAGGGACTGGATCAGATCCCAACGTTGAGGGGCCCCAGAGATCCCAACAAGGAGAAACTAGGAAAAAACAGGGACAGGAGAGCCAAAGGCGACCTTCTGGTTTCTTCTAATCTTCGGGCCGTTGACCACTTCACAACATTATTAACATGTAATTGATCTGAATTCTAAGCTCTTATTCTTTTATTTTAATGATTTTTTTCACATGAATCGTAGACGGTGACTCACTCCCAAGATTGCACTTAAGAGTCCAACGTGTAATTGCCACCATAAACGCATGTTGCCCCCACTGGCTGGAGCATTCGAGAAAGAAGTTTCATACACCCCTTTTTCTCATTTTCTTGTAGAGAATGTCAAAGATCCAAGTCACTGCCTAATTCAACTTTTTACTTGTTACCCTATTTTTTCAGTTTACTCAAAACTTCCTTACTGCTGCTAAGACCCCTCACTTTCTTAGAAAGGTTCCTGTCCCTTGACTTCACCCCTGGCGCCTCCTTTCTCTCCTTTCAGTGTCTTGTCTCACAAAGGGATTGTACTAGTTTCCTGTGGCTGCTGTAATGAATTACCGCAAACTCGGTGGCTTGAAAAAATGGACATTAATCCTGTCACAGTTCTGGAGGCCAGCAGTACAAAATCAAGGTGTCACTAGGGCCATGCTCCCTCTGGAGGCTCTGGGGGAGGGTCCTTCCTGCCTCTGCCAGCCTCTGGTGGCTCCAGATGTCCCTTGGCTTGTGGCCGCATCACTCCAACCCCAGCTTCCGTCTTCACCTGGCCTCCTCCTCTTCTCCCTGTGTCTCTCCTCAACACTTATCGCTTGATTTAGGGGCTGCCAGGGTAACACAGCATGGTTTCATCTTAAGATTCTTCACTAAGTACATCTGCAAAAAACTTTTTTTCCCAATAAGGTCACATTCGTAGGGGGTTAGGACATAGACATATCTTTGGGGGGGCCACCAGTCGGCTCACTTCAGGGATATGACCACTACCTCTTGTGGAGAGTTACTGCACAGGCCAAGAGAAGGGGAACCCACCCAAGTCAAGGTGAAAAGCATACTGGGCAGTGGGGGAACCCCTTCCCCCCATAGCCACATGGCTGGAGCAATTGAGACACGTCTCAGCCAAGTTTCAAAACCCAGCCCACCAGGGGTCTTCAGGCTGCCCTCACATGATGGTACTGACCAATATGACAGCCTCGAATGCTGAGGGTCACGTGATACCTCATTCTGCAAAGCACAAGGATGGCCTTATCTGTTGTCCAGTCAGTACACAGAGCAGTGGCCTGGTCCTGGCCTTCAGCTTGGCCAACGTCCGCAGGGCAAGACGCTGGCCAGGCTGAGTCACGGTTCCCTCACTGGTTAACAGGGATAACAGGGCATGTTCTGCTTCCCACAGAGCAAGGGATGGGCAGCTGATGTCTGTGAAACAGTGTGCAAACGGTCAAGGGCTACACACATGCGAACTACTATGTACTTTAATGGGAAAACACTCTCAATGTAAACTTCAGGAGATTTTAGTCCTGAATCACCTTGAAGTTTGCTCTGTGACTTTGGACAAGTCATTAAATTGGAAACACTAATGTTATCCAAAATAAGTAATGTCACAGAAGGTAAACCTAGGAAAAGCATAAAGTACAATGTAAATGCAAGATTCTGTCACTATTCTGGTTTTTACTATTTCAGCAAAGTATTATAAAAGACATTGCTAAAAAAGTACAAATAGAGCTACCATACAATCCTGCAACCCCACTCCTGGGCATATATCCAGAGAAAACCATAATTCGAAAAGATACATGCACCCCAATGTTCACTGCAGCACTGTTTACAATAGCCAGGACATGGAAGCCACCTAAATGCCCATCGACAGATGAATGGATAAAGAAGATGTGGCATATATATATATATATATATATATGTATATATGTATGTGTGTGTGTGTGTATATATATATATATATATATATATATATATATATATATATATATAATGGAATATTACTCAGCCTTAAAAAAGAATGAAATAATGCCATTTGCAGCAACATGGATGGACTTGGAGATTATCATACTAAATGAAGTAAGACAGACAGACAAAGACAAATACCACATGATATCACATGTGTAATCTAAAAAAATGATACAAATGAACTTATTTACAAAACAGAAACAGACTCACAGACTTCGAAAACAATCTTATGGTTACCAGGCGGGAAGGTGAGGGCGAGAGATAAATTAGGAGTTTGGGATTGACATATACACACTACTATATATAAAATAGATAATCAACAAGGACCTACTGTATAGCACAGGGAACTCTACTCAATATTCTGTAATAACCTAAATTGGAAAAGAACTTGAAAAAGAACAGATGTATGTATATGTATAAATGAATCACTTTGCTGTACACCTGAAACTAACACAACCTTGTAAATCAACTAAACTCCAACATAAAATAACATTAAAAAAAAAATTAAAAAACGAAAGACATCGTATAATGTATTTATCTCTTTTTATTGGTAAAACTTTTAACATCAGCATCCATACTTATCAACCAACATTTTACGTGTTCCTCGGAAAGGTGACAAAAATTCATCCTCAGAATTCATGAGTGTCATTTACTCAACAAATATTTATTGAGTGGTGTGTCAGGAATTGTTCTGAGCACTGTAGAAAAGTAGTGCCCCAAATGGATACAAGCCCTGCCCTGGTTGGAGTAGAATTCATGCTAGGGAAATAGAGAATTAGCAGGGTAAAAAAGTAGAATGTCAAAGGAACATTACATAATGACAAGGGCTTTAGAAAAAAAAATCATGCTGTGTCAGAGGAGCAATGGTTGAAATGTTCGATGGGGGAGGAGCTTTCCCAGGAGAGGAAAGATCCCGCCTGGTGTTTGGGGAAGGCCAGCTGGTGCCCTGAGGAGTACCAGGACTGGGGAAAGAAGAGAATCACAGACACGGAGGGAGGCCGGGTCACAGGACCTCTGGGGTCCTGATGGGGCCTCAAGCTTTTCCTCTGAGTCACCCGGAGCCACTGGAGGGTTTCAGCTGTTGAGGGACAGGTCTGACGGATTTTTTTTAACAGGATCCCTCTGGCTGCTGTGTTGAAAACAAGCACAGTGTTTAGGTCTTTAGAAATGAGTATAAGTCACACTGAAAAGTCATTTTTAAATGTCAAATGATGCAAATTATATCTCAATAAAACTAGAATGAATGAATGAATGAATAAAATGTCAAATGGTTACTTTTTAAAAAATTAAACCAGATCAGGTGGTTCTTGCAGGGAAATAGTTGACTCATTTTTCTACACAAACCTCAAAGTGTAGGGTGAAAATAAGGAACAAGAAGAGATAAAATAAGGGAAAAACTCGCTAAGTTTCATCAGACATTCTTCTCCCTCCTTACCAAGAAACACATGTGCTAGAGATCAGAGGTGATCTTTAGGGTCACCTCTTGGTCTTCTTGGTCTCTCCTCCATCCCCTACGAGGAAGGCCCGGCTGTTCCTGGTGTGGCCCACTGCCGGGGGAGCCGCTGTGAGGGAAGGACAGATGGGACCTAAAGGAAGCCCCGTGATGGACCGTCTGGCACAGCCCAGGCTGCTCCTGCCTGGACTGGCTTTGCTTCTTCCTCTGCTACCCAGGCTGGTCCAGGAAAAGAACATCAGAGATCACCCCTCTCTGGGTGTTCAAGATGCTCTAAGACTCACTGATAGGCCAGCAGTTTCACAGGTAGTTGCCAACAGAAACCAGACAATTGTATATAATAAAATATATATTGGCCATAAAGAAAAATGAAACGCTGACACAGGCTATAACATGGGTGACCCTTGAGAACAGTAGGCTGAGTGAAAGAAGCCAGTCACAAAAGACTACGTATGGTACGATTCGGTTCATAGGAAATGCCCAGAATAGGCAGACAGAAAGCAGATTAATGGTTACATAAGGCTGGATGGGGATAGAAGGGCCGATGGGGTGATAGCTAATGGACACAGGGCCTCTTTCTGAGGTGATGAAAATGTTCTAAAATTGACTGGGGTGACAGTTGCACATATTCGTGAATATTCTAAAAACCAACAGCGAATTATCTATACTGTAAATGGATCAATTTTATGGTGTGTGAATTATATCTCAATAAAGGCGTTGATGTGCGTTTGTGGAGTGTGTAGTTTGAAGAGACCAAGTCAGACTGACACAGAGCCCCAGACCTGCCTCGGGAGCGAGGGACTGATGGCTACACGTCTGCCATGTGTTCTGTGTGACAGAAGTGCCCGCTGGCTCCCTGCACGTGGGGAAGGGCGTGGGAGAAATGTCCCACCTAGGACCGACTACATAATTTGCAGAGCCCTCTGCAAAATGGAAAAGAGCCTCTTATTTTTTAAAAGAAGTATTAAGGGAATTCCCTGGTGGTCCAGTGGTTAGAACTCGGTGCTTTCACTGCCGAGGGCGCAGGTTAGATCTCTGGTCAGGGAACTAAGATCCCACAAGCCGAGGGGCATGGCCAAAAAATTAAAAATAAATAAATAATTTTAAAGTGTTAAGAATTTCAAGATGGCGACTGGGACCTGGTCCCTTCACTGTCCCTTTCTCCAGGCGTGGAGGGGGAGGGGGGTGTCCCTGCTAGTCAGCTCTGCTTTGTTTTGATTAAGGGGGTGCATAAAGGGATGTTCCTTTGCTAGGAGAGCTGGGGTGCCTCCTGCAGCATTCTGTGAGAACCTTCCAGAAGATGAGCGCTGCTGGTTATCCCCCTTGACAGCTGAGAGTGGAGGGTGGGCCCTCCTCCTCACCCTCAACCAGAACCAAAGAGGCATGTTCAAGGTGACAAGTCTGGCATTTAGAGGTAAAGCAAGCATTAGCTTTAATGAAAAGAGGTGATTTACATAACGGCTATAAACAAGAGGCGCTAACAACTAAGTGGGTCTGAAATAGACACCAAAATTCATAAAAGTGAAGAAGTGAGGGAAAAATTCTTGCAGCAATTGGAAAGCCATTCCTCAAAAGAAGGTGAAACAGGAGGGAAGGGGGGCAGGGCACAACCTCTAAAAGAATGACATACCAGTTGAGGATACAACATAAACTGGTTAGAACCAACTAGGTCCAAGGTGGCAGAAGATTCAACTTCCAGTGGACCTTAAGCCTCATTATACGCTCATTGTAATACATCAGCACATGCTAAATGACACGCCCACAGGCGCCATGACTGTTCCAAGGGTAACCCTAAAAGGCCGAAAAGTAGGCGGTGGCCCAATTCTTGGAAATCTCCACCCTGTCTCCAAAATAGTTGGAATAATCCTCCCACTCATTAGCCTATGAAATTACTCAGCCCATAAAAACTAACCACCTCATATTTCGGGGCATCTAGCCTTTTGAGACGCCCCACACCCTGTCTGTAGAGTCTGCCTGTTTCACTCCCCAGGGCCCTTCTCGCCTCTTGAGGTAGACCTCATTCTGTCTATGGAATGTGTATCTCTCTAAATAAATTCACTTCTCACCTATCACTTTGCCTCTCGCTGAATTGCTTCTGCGCTGAGACATAAAGAACCTGAGTTTCATTAAGTCCTGCGACCGGGTGTGCAATCTCAATTAAAAGATGGTGAGTTCAAGTCCCAATCTGGGTTTAGGCTGGATTCTAGTCCCGGCCTGTGGGTTCATCTCCCAGCTTGAGGTGTGCGGTTTCAAATGGACATAATATTAATATCCCGTTTTAATGATTTATTCATGTGTTGCTTATGTCTGTTACATTATTGAGCTTTAAAACGCTAATCCAGGTTTTATGTTGTCACCTAAAGTGGCATGAGAATTAGCCTTCCTTAATCGTTTGCTGGACTGACAGGTACAATAGAGACTAAGTCTTCATTTGTGTGAAGACTAGCAGTTCCGCGTCCAGTTTGCAAGACAAATAATCAAGTTGGTGCTCGAAGCATCATTCAGTCCAGTGTGTACTGTGGGAATCATTCTGTGCTTCAGAAGAAACACACACAACTCCAAAGTCCTCTATCTGTACAGGTCTGACTCACACTGCAGACACATTTATTTAGGGATTATCAATCCTACAGAATACAGCAGGTCCCTCTTACTATTTTTGCTGTTCAGACTTGCCTAAAGCATGTCATCACACAGTTTAATATCACAGAGGATTTTGAAGGTGGTTTTTATACTCCAAGAGCCCTGCCTTATAAGGAAAAAATGACTGCGTCAGGGAGGCAGTGGGGGCAGTAGGTCTAGACTGAGGCCCCAGGCCCACCAGGAAATAGTCCTATGACCGTTGGCAAGGAAATGATCTTCCTTGGGCCTCAGTTTCCTGGTAAAAACAGGAGTTGGTCTCACTTATCAACTCTAAAGACTTTTCCAGTTTTAAAATTCAGTGTTTCATTCCCTGGTCTCCTGCTACCAAAGGCAAGAGAATTATACTGAAACTGTGAGCTCCAATGGACAGCATTGGTCTTGACCTTATTCCCTGCTGTGAATCAAAATCCTGCTTAGTGTGTAGAAGAAGGCATGATCAGAGGTGGCTGAAGGGGATGGCAGGACCAACTCTCTGCGGAGCTGTTGCTTGTTTATCACAACCGTAGACTTAATTATGTGCCAGGCATTGTTCTAAGTACTTAAGAAACTTTAACTCACTTAATCGTCACACAACCCTAGAAGAAAAGCAAGGCTATTATGCAAACTTGACAGAGAAGGAAACTGAGATCCAGACAGTTTTAAGTAACTTGCTGGGGCCACAGCTGGACAGCCAGTGAAAGGCTGAGGTGGGATTTGACCCCAGGAAATTTGACGCCACAGGCCGCCCTTCAGAGGATAAGATCGCAGGCTCTATCTAGTTACCCTGCCTTCATGCCCCAGGAAACACAAGGGACCAATGAGGCTGCCAAAAGCAGCTGAGATTAACATAGGACATTAGGAGAAGTTTTTGACCCCCCGAGGGTAGTCCCATGTTGGCTGTTCCGAGGAATCTTAAAGAAAAGGGTAGAAACTACCTGCTCTTGCATAGTGTGGGACCACCTTGTCCGGGGGAGGGGGCTGGGAGGCTGCTGGATGACCCTAGCTTGACCCGGATTCCAGGAACCAGTGCCAGCCTGTAGATGGGCACAAAGAGAGTGCAGCTGGATGGTATACACATTGTGTGCATATTTGTTGTGTGTGGTGGGAGGAAATGGGGGAGATTATAAAGTTTAATTTCATCTGTTCCTTGACCCCAACATGCATCAGTGGAATAACTACTGCCCGTCATGACCCCGTGACTGCAGGGTGAATGGTCAGCAAAGGAAATGTAGGTGCCAGAAAAATATGCACGCATTAAATTATTTCTATCTCTAAGTGCATTTCCCCCTCCACTGCCCAGCCCCCTCCCAGGATTTCCAAAGTCTCACATTTGTGCATGATTTTTGCAGAACGGTGGACTTCATTTTTACTTCTTCAAGGGCAGGGACTAAGCCCTTACTCATCTGTCTTCCCAGCCGCTGACACTGTGTTTGCTAAATGAATAAATGATACATCTCAGACCAGATGACGTCTGTTTAGCTTGCAGGTGGAAACCACCTGTATGGTTTCCACTTGCAACTGTTATGTTGATTATTGATTTGGATTTCAAGATAAATACAGACGTGTTTCTAAGGAAAAGTTTTTGTTGTTGTTTTTACAGGATAACTTGGTAAGCTAATCATTTTTAATAATTACGTCTGGATTCTAAAGAATCCTTTATCTGCATTTTACCCTCTAGACATTTACTATTTATAATGCATACATTCTACCGTAATTTCCTCTTTCTTCTTCTCCTCTATGAGCTTCCCTCTTTCTTAAAGGAAGAGTTAAGACTGCTCTTACACTCAGCCTGACGTGGTACATCTGGTCATTTCACCTGATGGGCCTCCTGACTTTTAATTTCCTTCTAACACCTTTGACTTTTGATCTTGAAGCACAAGGGCCATACTTTTATTGGGTTTAATTTACTGGAAAACCCGATGTTCCTTGTGAATCAAGCCATAATAGTCAATGAATAATCACAGGCTGCAGCCAGGCTGGGTTTTAGTTCTGCTGAGTAACTAGGAAACCGACTAACAACAGGAAGGTAAAAAATGTTAGGAACCCTGATACGGCCTCAGAACTAGGATAAGACATTTTATTATGAGCATGTGACCACCCAAGCGTAGAGGGGGATCAGCCACCGCGTAGGACCCAGGGCAAGGGGGTTGCTTGACTGAGCCCAGGGCTCCTGGGAAAGGGAATAGGGAGTGGCAGAGGCCTGGGTGGGAGTCAGGAGTACCGGCTTGTGTGTGACCCCAGCTTCCTCTCTCCAGCCTCTGCATCTCTTTCAGCTCTGCATTTTGCTCCTGGTTAGATTATTTTCTATCGGGTTTCACACATTTATATCTGAGAGGATAAAGACGATTTTTTTTTTCATGTATATATTTTTTAAAGGATTTTTCATAAAATGCTCCCAGAAGGGAGCTTGGAAAAAGACACTTAATACCTATATCATTTTGAACCTCTCTCTACCATGTGCTGAACAAATTCTTTACAAATTTGGTTCTGTGTCGAATGCCCATCACAGCCTGATGACATAGGTGCCATAATCACCCTTGCTTCTATAGAGGCGAGAACTGGCCCAAGGTTTAGCCAGTTAGAGCAGGGGAAAAGTTGGTTGTCAGGAACGGACTGTCTCCAGACTCCAATGTGGCTTCTTTTGACATCTTTCTGCTCAGATGTGTTGGAAACGCCCCTCCCCCTGACCAGCCCCTCAAGGAGGAAAGATGTCTTCCCAAAGAGTCAGTGGACCTCAGGGACTCAGGGAGCCCCTGATCACCTAGCACCGGAGACCCACGGGCACGGGAACAGGTCCTATGGACAAGGCAGCCCCACTCCGGGCAACTGAACTTGACCTGATGGCTGTCTGTACCAAGCTTCTCAGATGCTTTCAGTAGCCTGGGGGAAAAGACCCTGTATTAGCTGAAACTGCAGCCCAGATAAGTCAGTATTTTCTGCTACAGTTAAAAAAAAAAAAATACTCTTTATGTCTCCATGGTAACTTACTATGGCTCTGTATCCCATTTATGAAACTCCTTCTTGACCTATCTGTGATTTCTGTTCCAGGCCTGAATGTACATGGAGAAACCATCAGAATCAGTTCCATCTGCTAGAAATATCAATCTTCTCAGCACCTGGTTGTCTGAGCCGTGTAGACCCTGCCTCTGACCCATGCAATGGTGATACCCGGAGACCCTCAGGTACCTGGAAACATTAAGGTGCAATAGTATCTCAATTATCTGGATAACTCCTGGTTGAGGGTTGCCATGGAAACCAGGAACCTTGGTAACAGAGAAGTGAGGCCTTTCCTCTCTCCCTTCACAGCACTGCAGTCCCTGAGATGCATGCACCAAATTTCAGCCCCTGGCCTTGCCTAAGCTGAGCTATTTCGTTTTATAACCACTTATAGGAATCTAAATATTCCTCCAAAATACTGAGAATCTGACCTGAATCTGAATAGGAAATGTGCACGTTTCTAGCCAGGGACTCAAGCATTGAATATTTCCTGCTAAAAATGGAAATGGGAGGTATGGGTGATGGTTTTGATCATAGTTAGAAGTCAGATAAACTGGAGTTTCAACCCTGAATTTCCCATTTATATGTCTTATGACTTGGCAAGTTATTTACCCTGAGGGTCAACTCCCTCATATTTAAAGTGGGGACAATAATGCCTTGGAGAATTATCATGAGGATTAGCCCAGGGAAGCTCAGTCAAGGCTGGTTACTACTAAGGCACCGCTCAACTCTAGGGGGTGCCACTCACACGGAGGCTGTAGGAATGGGGCTTCTCGGAGCAGGGCGACTCCGTGACCCATAAAAGGGCCCATTTTGCATCTTTATCATCTCAGCGTCAGCATGACAGAATGATCAGAAATAAAAATGATCAGAAATCGTTAAGTCCACGAGGAGGTCCAAGAATGGGGCCAGAATGAATCCCTCATGACCCCAAGCCCCGCGGCCACTCGGTGGCACCAGCACTACTCCAGTCCTGCCAGGGCACGTTTGGGGTTAAAGCCTCCGGACCCGGGGAAGAAACCAAAGAAAGACTCTCCTCCTGAGCTCCCGGGACACACAGGGCACGGGGCGCCAGGCCGCGGAGTCCCCGGCCCAGAGCGGCCCTGGAACAGCAGGCGAGGGACAGCCGAGTGACATCGGGCGCCGAGCGAGGTCCCGCCTGAAAGGTCCGGCTCCGCCCCCTGCTCTTCTCCTCCCCCCTCCCCCCCGCTGCCCCCCCTCAGCTTCCCACCCCTCCTCTCTCTCCTCCCCTCCCCTCCCCCCGCCCTCTGCAGTCTCTCCTCCACTCCTCCCCTCCCCTCCCTCCTTTCCCCTCCCCCTCAGCCCCTCCTCCCCTCCTCGCTGCCGTCTCCCCTCCCTCTTCCCTCCTCCCTTCTTCCCCGGCTCCTGAAGAGCGCGCGGCGGAGGAGAGCAGCCGGTTACTTCCTCCAGCGGCAGCGCGGAGCGCGGTGTAGCCCCAGCCCCGAGCGCCCGGAGCCCGCCCGCCAGCAGCCCGCCGCCCCCCGCCCGTCCCGGCCTCCCGGACATCTCCCCCCGCGCGCCCGCGCCCGCGCCCGCGCCATAGTCGGCGCGCACCGAGGACCCCGGGCCCCGAACCGCCGGCGGCCCTGCCCGAAGAGGCGCGGTAAGAGCGGGATCGGGCCGGGCGGGCGGCCGGGGTCCGGCGGGGAGCGTCCTCCGGCGCCGGATCCTCTATCGGGGGACCCAGGAACCGGGCGGGGGACGTGGGTGGCGCCGAGGTCCGGATCCCGGGGCGCAGCCGGGGTCCAGGCGGGGTGGCGGCTATCCGTAGCATTCGGGGGTCGCGCGTCTGGGATCCGGTCCGCTCGGGGCTCGTGTTCCTGGGGCCGAGTGGCTTTTGGGGCGGCGGGCCGAGCTCGGAGTGGGCCCGGCGGTGACGGGCGGAGCAGCCTGTGAACTTGGGCCGCGGCCCCGGGGTCGTCGAGGTGGCAGGGGAGGGCGGGGCGCGCCGGCTTGTTTCACTTGCTTTTGTTTTCAAAGGAAACGCGGGCGTGGTAGGGGGGCTCCTGCCAGTGGGCGCCCGGCGGACCTGATTTCGCGAAGGGGTGGGGGACGCTGGAGAGGGTGTCCGAGGGGCCCCGGCGCGCCCGGGTTTGCGGGTGACTTACGGGAGGACGCCGGGCCCGGGAAGATCTGGGGTGCCGGGCGCCTGAAACACCTGGGAGGCTGCGGCTTCCCGAAAACGCGCCGATCCCAATCCCCCGGTCACCTGCGCGGCCAGGTCCCGGGCCCGGCCGGGGCGGCGGGCGAGGGAGGGGCCGGGAGGGTCCTGCGGCTCCAGTGGGACCCCCACGGGCGCCCCAGGACCTCTGGATCCGGGCCCCTCGGTCCTACGAGGCGAACATGGGGAGCCTGTCGGAAATGGAGATGTGGGTGCACAAGGCTGACTTTATTTTCCCGTTCTTAGAGCATTTTGGATGAAGGGGTAACAGCGTTTGAGCGTGTATGGCTTTTTTTTTTTTTTAGCACATGAGACTTTTATATTGGCCTGTATTCAATTTTAGGGTATCCGAAAATAGTAGTTGACCTGCTTCTACTGATTTAGAAAGTAAGGAAGTGAGCAGTCCCCTTTGGAGATAGGGGTAATTTATTTTAATTTACCCGTAAGAGATTATGTTTGTTCTGTACAGTGGAAGCGGCTGTGCGCTGCCTGCTTGCCCACATCACCACCAATCAGAGAGATAAATCTCTAAGTTAAGGTTTATTAAAATTCTGAATAATATCACAATATAGTAAACGCTAGTGCTCTGAGTCCTGCAGGGAAATAGTCAAACGCTCATTTCTGGGATTAGTCATTCCTCTCTCTAAATTGATAACTTTCAAAGGAAAAAGCAAACCAATCTTCAAAAGTGCGTTTCAGGTTTGTTTTTGTTTTTCTTTATTCTTGCTTTTTTAAAAGTTACCTAAATGCAAACCTGTGCTCTAATCTCACATAAGCGATCACTTGTTCCCATAAGGGTACTGTCGTCTGGCAAGTTCTGCTTGTTTTAAAATTTAACCATTCTCAGCCCTTCCATTTCTGCCATTTTCCCTTTTTTTTGTTGTTCAAAAGCATCAATCAATAGGGCAACACCAAAAAGATCTAAATGTGAAATTGACTTAGGTGGAGAAACTTGGCCTGTCTGCCACCTTCACAAGCTGTGTCGAGTAAAATAAGGGAACTTAAATTTGATTAGCTATGTGTTTGTCAGAAACCATTGGTAGAGCATTTTGATTCTACATGGTTTTTACAAAACAAATTAAAAGCCGGACAACAGAAGAATTCTATTCCATAGCTAGTCATTACAGCTCTTTATGTGGGAGTGGTAGACTGCCTCTCCTCCTGGTATTTGTACACAAAAACCAGGCGAGGCTTCTCCATTGCCTTCCACATCTATTCTCTGTCCATCTCCGTGAAGCTGAGGAATGTGGAATAAAGTCTGCAAACCAGGCGAAGAAGATGGGTAACTGACAACACCCAAGGTGTGCTTTCATTTTGGTCTCCTGTTTGAGGCTTGCTGATGTAATCAACAGGTGACAGGACTTAGTTCATCCAGGTCAGTGGCATAAAGCTCTACCTTAAGGAGCATTTCACGTCATGAAGCGTCTCGAGCAGGGGCCTAGTCTAATGATATCTGTGTGCCATCTCTGCTCTTTATTGATGTGCTGGGAGGAGGGCACACGCCTCATCATTCGGGTGATCCTGGCTCCTGGAGGAGCTCAGGAGGTAGGGCCATACTCCCCGGGGGTTTGGTCTGCCCTGTGCCCCTTAGATGCCCCCGCAGTAGCTGTGTGATCCTGGGCAAGATCCCGAGGTCTCTGTTGCCTCACTGTAAGATGGTATAACATCTGCCTCTCAGGGGTGTCAGACAGTTGAGTGAGGAGGGAAGGTGTGGTGCCCCAGCTCAGGCTTAGCCCTTAGCAAGGTGGGTTCTACCAGGGCAGTGATCATCAGTAATGAGTATTGATTCTTGAGTGCCTGTGGATGACAGGATCCACCAAGTGGAGATTCTGAGCAAACGCGCGGTCACTTTTGATCCAGGACAACTCCTCCCCTCCAAAGCCCTACTCCCACCCCTCCACTCCCAACTATGATTTACTGTCAAAGCTTTCGCGCCTCCACTGGCCCCCAATATAATTACCCGCACTCTGAGGGTTTTTACAGGCCTGTCCAGTGCCTCTGGCCTCCCTGGTGGCTGGGACTCTCCTCCCATACTGCCTTTCTAGCCAAGGGGGTGTGTGTCTGTGTGCTGAGTTGTTGGGAGGTCTGTTTAGCCATAACGTTGACTATAAAGAGAAAACAAGAAAGTACAAACTCGAATTAAGTAGTTACAGGAAAATAAGCTGTTTGCCTCCGCCAGTGAGTCTATCCATTGCGCAATGTTTTAATTACTCAAGGTTCTCAGTTGTAACAGGTAGGAGTGCTCAGTGGAGACCGCAGGGTGGGCAGTTAGAGGTACCCCATAAAGCCTCCTTCTAGACCTCCACTTCAAGGCCATGAAGCAGGGAGGGTGGGTTACTGTCATAGGGGATTCCCAGGTTATTTGAAAATCAGCTTTAGTTGCTCTGTTTGTTTAATCTAACACTAGGGCAGGATTATCTAAGTACCTTTCTCACTTATTAATGTTTAACTTACCCCGCCAAACAATTACATTTTAGGGCCCCAAATAAGTTTTCAGTTGATTACAGCAATCACAGGTCACATATGGAACTGTCCAAATGCCACTCACCCATGTAGCTCTAAGTTTCCTAATAGCCACGGTAAATATGGTGAAATTAATTTCCATGTATTTCAATTAACCTCGCACGTTCAAAATATTACATAAACGTGCAGTAAATACAAAATTAGTACCGAGATACTTTACTTTTCGCTACGAAATCTTTGAAATTGAGAGTGTGTTTTGCATGCTGAGCACATCGGACGGAGTTTCGCCCTAGCCCAGTGCCAAGCGCTCAGGAGCCCCGCGTGGCTGGTGGCCGCCACGTTGGTCAGTGCAGGTCCAGGATAAGCCCAGACCAAGCAAGTAAGGCAGATCCGTGATCAGAATTACTTCCTCTTGAAGAAATGCACAGCTGAGCAACACGCCAAGCAGACGTATTTTGAGCTTGTGTATTCTTCAACGCAGGAGGATCTAGACAACGCCAAGAGGGTTTGAGCTCCAGCCCTGGTTCTCCTTTTTATCTGCTTCCTGGGCCTGTGCTTCCTCACAGCTTGGAGAGGGGAGGGGGCCTCCCAGGAGGGTCTCCCAGCAGGCTTTCCTGGATCTGGATCTGTCTGGGAGCTGCAGTGGCACGTCATCCCTGCGCTTGCCCTGGAGCTCCCAGGTTGAGCTGACTGTCGCCCTTGCATACGGGAGATAGCCCTCGGCCTGGCCGGCGGCCCCCCCAGGCCCACACCCCGAGGTGACCTTGGAATTGACGGCGGAAAGCAGACCCTCCCACTCCTGTCCTGGAAGGACCCAGGCCCCCAGCCCAGCTCACCCAGCCAGCCAGAAGGCAACTTTATCCGTATGCCTCAAATCTAAATAGAATTCAGCGGAGAATCAGCATTATTGTTTAATTACTTAAGTAGCATGCCGTTTGTGAGAAGAATTCCTGGCATTCAGTTTTGAATGACCTGTTAGGGCTGGAGAACTTGGACCAACTGTGCCAGAATTAGGTGTGGATGCGCCGATGCAGACTTCTTAAAAATGGACTTGATTTGTTGCCTCTTTGACTTTCTTCATTTCTTTTCTTTTTTTTTTTAAGATGAATGATTTTGGCATCAAGAACATGGACCAGGTGGCCCCTGTGTCCAGCAGTTACAGAGGGACACTCAAGGTGAGTGAACAAGTTTTAATTAAAACTTAAAAAAAAAAAAAAAAAATTGGAAAACTCAATCTCTAGGAGAAAAAACAGTGGGTTGGGTCCCAGAAGACCGGTTCTAGCCCTAGCTTTTTAATTAACTGGCTGTGTGACTCTGGACTGTTTGCTTAATCTCTCTGGGTCTCCGTTTTCTAGTCTGCAAAATGGGTGTCCTGGTGCTTGTTCGATTTGTCCTCCAAGATATGAAACCATTTAATCTGTAGATGGTGAGGCCTTTGTAGTTTCTTTCGGAGGCTCCTACCAGGTGAAAAATCCTATGAATTCTCCAGAGAACAGAGCTGGGGGAGCTATCTGTTCTGTCCCCCCAGGAGTTTTCTTGGGTGACAGAAGAGCTGTTTAAGAACTGAAATGAAAGAGCTTAGAAGAGGCAGGCGGGCCCAACTGCTCCCATCAGAAGGGTCAGTGCCCACCGGGATGCAGGCAGTCTGTCCTTCCAGGCACAACTGCGCCTGTTTATGTAAACCAAAGGACAGATTAAAGATGAAAGAGCCTTCTCAGCTGCGTAATAAACATTCTGTGTAGTTTCTGTCTCAATCCCTTTGGGGAACATTCTTTAGCAGCACAAACTGATAATTTCCCATTTACCTTCTACAAGTGTGACAGCGAGATTTGATGGGGGTTTTTTTAGTGTTGAGTAGTAAACATGTCTCAGAAACAGCGATTTTAAATTGGCCTCCTCCTAGCTTGGTGTTTTGTATGATAATGTGTCTCTGGCATGTTACATTTTTCTCAGTAGATCAGCGTGAGGTTATCTGTCTGATAGAGCCCCAAGAGGCAAAAATTGGCACAGGCCTTTCTAGAGTGTCATGAAATTTATCAGACGTCAAGTCAGCGAGGTTTTCTTTTTTCTGTTCATTTTGGTCAGACGTTTTCAGTTGTTGGCGTGGCAGAAACCATACAAGAAATTATGGTATTAAGTTTGAAACGACCCCTCTAGAGAGAAGACTTCTCCTATAAACTAGAAGAGTTTGACGATGCCTGTGCGTGCGATCTCTGGGCTTGGAGAAGAAACTGTCATTGCTGAAATTTGATGTGTTGAAATACGCAGCAGGAATTTGTCTTGTCTTTTGGCTTCCTGGTTTTAAAAAAAAAGAACAGTCAGGAGTACAGTCAGGAAAGGGCAGGCATTTCTTAGTCACCTGGGCAATGCTGGTGGGAATTTTTTAAATCTATTGGCTATTTCACCAAAATTGGCACTGCTATAAGGTAGTTCATAAGCCGAGATGAGTATTTCACCCTCGCAGGATTGGTCTTTCCCCCGTGGATTTTGGGCAATTGGACATCCTTGCTTTGGGTTTTGGGGGGCTGGGCTCCAACATCATTGGGACATCATTGGGTTGAACTCCTACTTCTTATGTAATGCGTCATTCATTGTTCTGCATTTCTAAAAAGAAAGCACACAAACTGTTTGATTTGTAAATGTGTTACACATTTTTTAATTGATGACTCAACAGATGGGTCATTGCATTGCACATGACATGGGATTTCCATCAAGCCTTTATCTGTTACGTGTGTTACTCATAAATGAGTCTTTTTTCCTTTTTTTGACTGTGCCATGCAGCATGAGGGGTCTTAGTTCTCAACCAGGGATCGAACCCGTGCCCCCTGCAGTGGAAGTGCAGTCTTAACCACTGGACCACCAGGGAAGTCCCAGTGAGTCTTACATTAAAGGCTATTCCATTTGTAAATGTTAGATGAGATTATTAGAAATCCTCACAGCTCCAGGCTTATCTTTCTCTGTGTATTTTTCCCCCTCTTTCCCCTAAATTATAGGTAGTTTAACTTTAAACCTATTTCCTTTAGAAATCTTTCCCCTTAATAGATGATGGGGGAGGGGTGTCCTTTTCAATACACTAAACTTTTACAAAATTAAGTCTTAAGGAATGTTCTCATATGTATTATTATTTTCTGAACGGTTGGAATAGATGAGGAAGGACGTGTAGTTTCAGTTGCAGTGTTTCATGGTAAACATTTCAGAATAAATGCTTCAACAGAAAAAGTAATGTATTTTGTTGTTTGATTTTTCATTTTCATTAAATCACTCGCCTTTCATTTTAACTGCAGTGAACCAAGTCGTTTTTCTTATACACACAGCCTAAGCATCTCTCCCAGGTAGCTTAGAGGGCCCAGGTGTTTGGACCGCAGTGGTCTCTGAGTCCCTCTAGGCACTGTTCTAAGATTCTCTTGGTTTTAGGTTTGTTTACTTAATTTATTCATTTAAATTGGTTAGGCCATTAAAAATAAATTCCCAGTCATTCTGGCTCTGTGGTTGATGACAGGCAGACCTTGTTGTGTTGTACTTCGCTTTACTGGGCTTTTTACAAATTGAAGGTTTGTGCCAACCCTGCATCGTAAGTTTATCGGCACCATCCTTCCAACAGCATTTGCTCTCTTCGTGTCTCTGTGTCACATTTTGGTAATCCTTGAAATATTTCAAACCCTCCACCAGCGAAATGATTACAGCTCTCTGAAGGCTTAGATGATGGTTAGCATTTTTCAGCAATAAAGTATTTTTTAATTAAGGTATGCCTAGTTTTTAGACATAATGCTATTGCACAATTAATAGTGTAAACGTAACTTTTACACGTATTGGGAAACCAAAAAATTTGTGTGACTCGCTTTACTGCAATATTCGCTTTATTTTGATGGTCTGGAACCACACCTGTAGTATCTCCAAGGTATGCCTGTAAGTGATCCAGAGTAAAATAGAATCCTTCTGGTCACTTTGACCCTGTCAGAAGTCTACTCAGCGTACTGGCTGGTTGATTCCATGCGTGGCTTTATGACTGGCGGCTTAATCAGGGAGCATCCGTGAGGCTGCCCACGGACCACTTTGAAAATAGGTCATTAAATAAGCTTAAATGTCACGTTTCCGTTTTCTCTCCCTCTGCCTTTGCAGCGCCAGCCTGCCTTTGACACCTTTGATGGCTCCCTGCTCACTGTTTTCCCCTCCCTAAATGAAGAGCAAACACTCCAGGAAGTGCCAACGGGCTTGGATTCAATTTCTCATGGTAATTTGTTACTCAGACTTGACAAGTTGCGCGTGACGTCCCTAAGTAGTTCAGTTCATAGATTATAATCCATAAGTGACGAATGTTGGTATCTTGAATCTTTGTATGAAAAGTCCGGTAGAGGCTCAGATCTGAGAGAAGACAGTTTTCCTTTTTTATGCGCTTGGTGACTCGGAAGTCCTCACTTGCCAGACACACCCCAGGGAGGGTGGGTGCCCTGCTGGGAGCAAACCACAGGGGGTCTCCCCCACACACCCCAGCTTCTCTTTAGGATATTTCAACGCTGCAGCCAGCCCGGGCCCCATCTCCCAGTCCCCTCTGTGAAGCAGACCAGTAGACATGAAAATGCACCCCAACTTTTCATCCCGTGTTCGCATCCTTAGCTGGATCTTCCTCCCCTACCCCGAGTTTTGGGGCAACAAATTATTCCTGCTCATCTTTACCCATCTGCGTTTGCTTCTGTAGTTCTTAACGTCATTGTTTATTCTTTTTAAGGGAATAGCACGTCAAGTAATGCGTCTGAGATTACTGTGATAGAGTTATTAGTTGGAAACATTCCAGAAATTACTTTGTCATATGAAGTAGGTGCTAGAAAATACAGCCCAGAAAATTAATTAAAACACACATGCTTGCGTAAGCGTGCCATCACGTGACGGTCATTTATCATTCTTGAAATTGCTGAGGGAATCCAGAGAAGGCTGTGTTTCAATAAAAATTGACGTCACGGGTGCTAAGTGCTGTGTGTTCCTGTTACATCTGATGTTCCTTTGCTGCCTCTTAGTTTAATGGAAGTCGCTTCCAAATTAGCCATTTACAACCCCTTAAGGCTTTTGGCCAAAAACCTTGCAACTTCTTCCATTGTCAAAAATGTAAGAATAGCCTTAAATAGAAATGTTATCTAGGCATCACTATTCTATGAAGTTTGGCAAAAAAATCAAACTCGGGTTTTATTTTAGATTTTTTTAAATAAGTGTAGTTATGAGATGTATAATATTTTCTCAATTGCAGTCAAAAAAACCCAGTTTTTGTTAATATTTACACTCATCTAAGGAATGATGCGGAAGATTTGAGATCAGAATTGTTCTTCCCTAGAAGCTAAGACTTCCCCCCCTCAATTCTCCCTGTGTTGCTGCCAGCTTGAACTCCTAACATCCCCGTGGGGTTTCTTTTCCAGACTCGACCAACTGTGAGTTGCCTCTGTTGACCCCCTGCAGCAAGGCTGTGATGAGTCAAGCCTTAAAAGCTACCTTCAGTGGCTTCAAAAAGGAGCAGCGCCGCCTTGGCATCCCGAAGAGTAAGCGCTCCTTCCTGGAGCTTTCTGCGCCTGCGCTGTACTAGACAGAGCCATCAGGCTGCCATAGCTTGAGATGACTTAATTTCAAGCGTTTGTTTAGGGCGTATTGAAAAGAGGGACAGAGCTGTCATTAAGCTGAGCCAGTTTTTATTTCAAAATCCAACCAAATGAACACTTCATCCAGCACTGCTGTCAGTGCCTCAACATCTTCCTGGGTGTCTCGTTCATTTCCTTGGACTCTGGTGCCCCTCTGGGCTCTGTGGGTAAATCAGGAGTGCTTCTGGCCTTACTGCCTCCTTTTCTTCCCTCCCCTGTAGATCCCTGGCTGTGGACTGAGCAACAGGTGTGCCAGTGGCTTCTCTGGGCCACCAACGAGTTCAGTCTGGTGGACGTCAACCTCCAGAGGTTTGGCATGACCGGCCAGGTGTTGTGTAACCTTGGCAAGGAGCGCTTTCTGGAGCTGGCGCCTGACTTTGTGGGTGACATTCTCTGGGAACACCTGGAGCAGATGATCAAAGGTACCGGTGAGCAACTGGGTTCCCGGGGCGGGGTGAGCATAGCAGGGAAGAGTGATGGGGGGTGGGTCATGCTTGCCAACCGTAGGGCTGGCATTTCAGTGATGTAGGGCAGATTGTCTGAAAATGCCACTGGCGTGAGTCAGCTACGTGGCGGTGATTTATGGATTTTGACTCCACTTTAAGTATGTGTATGGGGAGCATTGGCCACAAGGCAGGAGCCTTAGTCACCAAGGTGTTCAGTGTCGCCAGACGTCATGAGTTGGAGTTGGAGGCATATGCGTGGCTCAGGTGAGGAGACAGCAAGAAGGCCCGTGTTTGGGGCTCACTTTACAGAGCCTTAGGAAATAAGTCAGCCTCGGCGAAAGTGAGCCTTTGTTCAGATAAACTGGGAATTTTATAGTAACATTTCCTAAGACCAAATGGAATCCAACAGAGAATTTTTTTGTTTTATGTTTATAAACCAGTGTAGAAGTAATTGATACATATTTACACACTGACATATTATACGGGAACTGGCCTTTGAGCAAAAGAGCTCTTATATAGAAAGTCTTGATTTAGACCTAAAAAGAGCATTGACACCAATGTTAAAAATATATCGAGTTACAAAGGAGAAACGGTATAGTGAGGGAATCCTTCAAGTTAAAAATGTAAGAAAATAAGCCCATTAGAAGAGTTCAGGGAAGTATTCCTCATTTAATTGATTTTAAACTCTGAGTTTCAATGTCTGTTACAGACTCAGAATCTTAGAAAGATCTCAGCGTCGCCCACCAGCTCTTCTTAGTTATGGCTTCTGAGGGCCAGGGAAACTTAAAGACCCTCAAATTTTCCCTGAACTTGGACACGTCTGGTCTGACAAGTTTCTGGTGAATCCATTTGCTGGCCAGTTAGACCTGTTTTGCCATTTCTCACTGTGTGAGTCTGTGTGGGTCTGGATTTGTGGGTGTGCATGTGGTTGTGTGTTGGTAGGACGTAAGCACGTACAGGGAATGCTAACCTTTTCCCTGTAAGTTCCTGGGCGTGTGTGTCCCCGTTCGGATGCCCATAGCACTGCTTTGACCTCTCTTTCTGTAGCGCTCACCACCTCTGGACACACCTCAGGGTTTGAGGCAGTGGGTCAGAAGCTTCACCAGGGCAGGAACTGTGTCCATGTTACTAATCTGCTGTATTCCAGCCCCTAGTACAGGGGGTACTTTGTAAACATTTAACCCTTTGTCGACTACATAGATGAATTCAATACACCATCTAGATCTCTCAAATTGTATACTAGAAAATTTAACTTTGCCAATGACAGCACTGAGGAGTTTAGAAGACTTATTCTAGTTATTAGAAGAATGCATTTCTGTCTCTAGTGCTTTTAAACAACGTGATGACATGGAACACCGTCGGATTAAGTGGGAAGTGCTAAAATGCATTTTGTTATGCTGAAATAACCATAGAACAGTAATTCAGAAAGGAACTTTTTTGTGTGTGTAGTTTAAACCTCTCAATTTGTAATCTTATGTCTCCTCTGTCTATTTTTCAGAAAACCAAGAAAAGACAGAAGATCAGTATGAAGAAAATTCACACCTCAACTCAGTTCCTCATTGGATTAATAGCAATTCGTTAGGTCAGTGCAATTGATTCTGCCCTTAAGAGCTTCTGAGTCTTCCCGTTAGGTTCACGGAAGGTTCGAAGGCAGAACCTACACTGTCCCATACGGTGATCGCACACATTCACAAATCCAAAAGTGCGGCTGGTCCACATTGAGATGTGTGGTGAGAATATAACGCACACCCGCCCGATCTGAAAGTCTTAGGATTGAACAGAGAATGTCAATATCTCCTTAATAATTTTAACAATTCTGATTACATATTGAAATGATAATGGCTCTCTTAGGTCAAGTAAAATATTCAAATTCATTTCGCCAGTGTCTTTTTAGTTTTTCAGTGTGGCTACTAGAAAATTTAACGTCACATCAGTGACTTGTGTTATCTTTGCTTTGGCCAGGGCTATAAATTGGCAATTTATAGCTCGAGGGGCAGAATGGAGTGAGCCAATTGCTGTGGTCAGATTAGTGTAACAAACAAAGGTGGCAGGCCCAGGAAGTGTGTGGACAGCAATACTAAATTTGCTCTGAACTTTGAGGTTTAAATAGGTGTCATGGAATTCTGTCCCTCCTCCTGGTGGTTGACACTGGCGAGTGTAGGTTTTGGTGGTCCCCCAGCCAGAGTGGGCAGGGCAACTGGAGATACTCCCTTATGGGTCACTGGCTGGACGGCAAATCACTTCATCTGGCTGAGCCTTAGTTTCCTCAGAAGCTGAAAGATCCAGTGACCCCGTTGTCCCAAGGCTCACATGGAAGCACTTGAAAAACAAGAGATGTAGAAATATTCACGTGAGGCATTGCATCCGGGGTGCAGGGGCTGCAGGCATTTTGGAAAAGGGCTCACTGACTGAGAAGACGAACAGTTAGAGAAGGGGAGGACACAGTAGAAAACCTGCCCGCCCAAGCCCACACGGCCACTGGGGTTTTGGGGAGGGAGGGCTGGAGCGGGCAGAGCTGCTCGCCCTCCGTTTTGAGGTGTGGAGGGTCTCTGGTCGTCGCGTTGATGTCGCCTGACAGCTCCGCCATCTGTGGTCCTGTTGCAGGTTTTGGCGCGGAGCAGGCGCTGTATGGAACGCAGACGCAGAACTACCCCAAAGGCGGCCTCCTGGATGGCCTGTGCCCGGCATCCTCAGCGCCCAGCACGCTCGGTCCCGAGCAGGACTTCCAGATGTTTCCCAAGGCCCGGCTCAGCACCGTCAGCGTCAACTACTGCTCCATCAGCCAGGACTTCCCGGCCGGCACCTTGAACCTGCTCTCCAGCAGTTCCGGTAAGATCCAGGCTTCCGAGCGCCCTTCTCAGCAGGGCTGTCGGTTTGATTCCCGGAGCCACGGTGACATGAGCTCAGACATCCGGAGTTCGGCCAGTGGAGGAGGTCAAGGACTGGTCCGGTGGGTCACGGTCCCAACAGTGGCGCTCGGCGAGCTTACGCCTAACGTATCTCAGGTCCCGGGCACTGGGGGTGCCGGGTAAATGACACAGTCCTTGCTCCTGTGGCCAGCGTCGTCCACGCAGTGGGCTACTGGGGGAGGCAGTGTAGGAAGGTGACAGATCTCTTTGTACGGGGATGCATATGTACTGTGCATGAAGCTCAGGTTGGATTTTTCCACATACACCCCTGTGTGGCAGCCACCCAGATTGACGTGGAGAGGGTGCCAGCACCCCACAAGGCCCCCTCACGGCCCCTCCCAGTTAATAGCGTACCCACCCCAAGAGGATCTCATCGTCCTGACTTTTATCGCCATAGTTCTGCCAGTTCTTGAACTTGATACAAGTTGTGTTTTCTTCTGTGTTTGTCTGTTGCTCACATTGTGCGTGCCTGAGGTCCATCCGCGTTGCTGCCCTTTTCCTTGCTGGGCAGCCCTCTGCTCGGAGCTACATTTGATGCCTCCATCCTGCCGTTGATGGAAGACGTGACTGTGTAGCTTATGTATCATAAGGAATAAGCAGCTCTGTTTCAGGGCATCGTGAAAAGTCTGGGTGATCCTGCACTAGCAGGGCGAACGTTTAAAGGGGGTGATGGCGACGCTGCCTCCATGGGTGGTAGCACCGGACGTTCCGTTGTCCTGGAGGGTCAGAGTCTGTCGTTGTCTCTGCCAGGGAAGCCCGGAGACCACGACTCCGCCGAGACGGGCGCCGACAGCTTCGAGAGCTCGGAGTCACTGCTGCAGTCCTGGAACAGCCAGTCGTCCCTGCTGGACGTGCAGCGGGTACCGTCCTTCGAGAGCTTCGAGGACGACTGCAGCCAGTCCCTCGGCCTCAGCAAGCCGACCATGTCCTTCAAGGACTACATCCAGGAGAGGAGCGACCCGGTGGAGCAGGGCAAACCAGTTATACCTGCGGCCGTGCTGGCCGGCTTCACAGGTGGGCGCCACCCCGGGTCCCCGTCCCCTCCCCTGCACCCGCCCAGCCCCGCGCCAGCCCTGTTTATCAAGGGCGTTTCTCGCTGGACCGCATTGTGTTGACACCCCACGTTTTATGCGTGGGGTGTAATCCTGAACCCAAGCGAGCTGTCTCCCTGAATTCAGAAAAGGCCAAATTTGCAGGGATGTCCGTGGACACAGGGCTCCGCGGTGTGGATGAGAATCCTCAGGTGGCTCCCTCACCTGGGATGCGCCAGGCCGGTGCCTAGAGGGACAGCAGCAGGGGGCACAGGCCTGTGGAGGCTGGAGCTCTGACTCAGCCGCGCCTGGAATTTCAGAGAGTGTAAACTGGCTGGGGGAGGGGCCGCAGAGCCAGCCTCCAGTAACCCGGGGACTGTTTACCTTTTCTTGCTTCTCAAATCCATCTTATTTTGAAGGTTTGGGTAAGAGCTATTCTAGGCCGGGGACAAATATTAAAGCTGTTTTTAGAACCAGATATTTCCAGTACTTTAGCGAAAATATCAGAAAATTTTTTTCGTTGCTTCATGTGTTCTTAAATGTGCTTTTTTTCTCTCTTCATATTTTGAACATATGGAGCCAATGGGGATTTT
This sequence comes from Eschrichtius robustus, assembly GCF_028021215.1. Classification (NCBI taxonomy): domain Eukaryota; kingdom Metazoa; phylum Chordata; class Mammalia; order Artiodactyla; family Eschrichtiidae; genus Eschrichtius; species Eschrichtius robustus. The sequence continues at coordinate 140,902,248 of NC_090829.1, forward strand.
AAAAAAAATACCTACTTTAAAAAATCCAATAGGTTAAAATAAGAATACGTAGGCACCCATTTTTTTCCCGTCATAGAAAACAACTAGCCATGAAAAAGTGTTAAAATACTCAGAGAGTGTGGAAACTACTGTAATTTTCATACATGGGCATCAGGGCCTGATAAGAAAGTAAACAGCCATGGTGTTGGTGGTTTTCGTTTTAATATTAGTTACCATTCGTTGCCTGCCAGCTCCGTGTGGTTAACTAAGCCTATGGTCAGTAGACCCTAGGATAGCCTAGCATGGGTGGTATTAACCCATTTTACAGGTGGGGAAGTGGGCTCAGAGGAAGATAGCAGTCTGTGGTCACAAAGGGCACACAGCCTTATCAACAATATAACCACTGTGCCTTGCGGAACGGCGCTTGGATAAGCGTGTGATCCAGGGAAAGGCACCCGGCCGCTGAGCCCATCTTATCCTTCATCTTTAAAATACTGATACAGTGATACTTCACAAGGTGGCGGCAGTTCTAAGAGAAGGTATATGAGAAGGTATATGAAGAGTACTTTGCAAAGCATTATACCTCATCAAATAGAGGCGGTGAGGCCATGGCTACAACCCCAAATGCCCCAGTGACCTCTGAGTCAACCAAGTCTTGGGTTAAGCAGTTTGCCCATTGTCATCTGGCAAGAAAGCTACGCATGGGATTCGGAGAATGACACGCCTCATCCTGTGTTGAAAGGCTCCTTCCACCGCCCGCACCCCTGTGCCACTGGGTGTTTCTAGAAATAAACCTTGAAAGTTATTACATAAGGAACAATTAAATAGGGTGAGGAATTTTGATGCCAAGAGTTGGTGGCCCAGAATTTTTTTTTTTTTTTCCAAAAAGACCAACCCCAGCAATCAAGGGCCCAGTGGCCCCTTTTTCAAGAGCAGGAGGCGTGGAGGAAGCCCTCCAGGATTCTCACCAGCACCCAGAGTCACCTTCACCTCAACACCCAGTCCAGAGCCAGATCTCACACTCCTTGTTTCAGTAGGATGACTAAAGCCATGCTGTATTTCAAATCTAGAAAAACACAACCCGCCCCCTGTCCCCTCAGGAAGCGGACCTATCCAGCTGTGGCAGTTTCTTCTAGAATTGCTGTCCGACAAATCCTGCCAGCCTTTCATCAGCTGGACGGGGGACGGATGGGAGTTTAAGCTGGCTGACCCCGATGAGGTACGTCCAGAACCTGGGAGCTTGCTCTCCAGGCTCTCAAACCTGATTCCATCACTTGGGATTCACAGATCCAGTTCTCTGGGGTCACCAGTATACAGATGAGAGCACTTCCACAGGAGGCGTCCCTGACTGTCGGGAAATGTGGAGTCTTGTTTCGCTGATGAACAGCTTATAGTGTCCCCTGTTTATGCAACCAGCACCAGACAGGCTTCACAGCCCTGCTCTGTCATCTAGTTAAAAGGTGAAAGCTGTCCACTGAGGCTCTCGCCTGATCATCTGAAGGTGTTTTAGGAAATTTGCCTTTTCCCTTGGACGGACTGAGCCCTCTCCTCAGCTGAGGTTGGCGGGGCTGCTCTAGCCCCATCTGGAGGAGAAAGCCGAGGGCAGGTCCGATACCAGCCCCTCGAGGACGGTGTAAGGGGGGAGCCCTTGGTCTCTGGTACCAGTAGAGTGCGGTCTGTCACCTCCCCAGTATCCTGGGGCAGCAGAAGCACTGAGGGATGCAGAATGTCCTGAGGTCCTGATCCCACTCAGCAGCTGTGGACGTGGTGGTCAGAATTCAAACCCGGGAGGTGGGTGGGACGCAGCATTTCCCTTGTCTCGGGACCTCCCTGCTTCTGAACCCTTGGCTCCTGGGGGTTTTGCTGAGTGAGAGGCCTCCGCAGACGGAGCTTTGGGTGGGGTCACCTCGCTCGCGCATCAGCACCTCCCTCCGTCCCCCGAGAAACAGCCGGGGGATGCAGAGCCCTGGCATGTGCACAAAAGCAGATGACACCTCTGTGGTCCTTACGTAGTGGTCAAGTGAGCATGCGTCCGAATCATTGCTGGGAAAGTGATGCACTTTTTCTTAATTGCCAAATGGAATGGAACTCTTTTCTATCCGTCCCGCAGGTGGCCCGCCGGTGGGGAAAGCGGAAAAACAAGCCCAAGATGAACTACGAGAAGCTGAGCCGGGGTTTACGCTATTATTACGATAAGAACATCATCCATAAGACGTCGGGGAAGCGCTACGTGTACCGCTTCGTGTGCGACCTCCAGAACTTGCTGGGCTTCACGCCCGAGGAGCTGCACGCCATCCTGGGCGTCCAGCCGGACACGGAGGACTGAAGCCGCCCGGGGCTGGAACTGGGGCCGTGGGGACCCATCCAAGGACCCTGAAAGGCAGGATCGATGCGTCTGGGAACGTCTCCAAGAAGCAGTGGCCTTATTTCATCTGGTACCGCGGTTCTCCGCCGAAAGCAGCACAGTTTCTCGCTTCTAAAGCCTGCTGCCAGGAACACGCAACTTAAGATGCTGTTACGTTAGAACGGCCCAGAAAGAAGCGCCGGGCAGCCGTCCTGGCTCTGGGCGGGCTGCGTCGTGACAGGATCGTTCAGGCTGTTGGGTCTTCTCAAAAGGAGCGAGCATGTTGTGGACACACACTTTTGGATTTTCTTTTGCCTTTTGCAGCCAGGAAACGCCAATGCCAAAGAGGTCTCTGGTTCAGAGGGGGAAGAGAGTGCAAGGAAACAATCATGCCATTTCAGAAGTTAGTTTGTATATATGACTGTAACCTTATAATTGTTATCAAAATCCCCTAACAGACCTATTTAACAGAAATTGTATATTGTAATTTAAAATAATTATATAACTGTATGTGAAATAAGAATGCAGACGGCATTTTGCAATGTATTCCAGTTGTCAGGAGCACAGGTGGCATTTTGCAAACATTTAATCTGCCAGGGCAGACTAAGAGAAGTTGTAAAGTGTGTATTATTTACATTTAATATACCTACAGGAATAAGGTCTAAGAGGGTTAATTCCTGGTTTTTTCGTTTTGTTTTGTCTGGGTTATCTATGGCAAGGACTTTGTACATTTGGGAATTTTTATAAGAAACTTAATGTTATTATCTGGGGGCCCATCTGGCCTCTCTGCTTCTCCTGTAATTGTAATGTAAAAGTTATAAAGCAGTATTTTTCTTGACAAATGGCATATGTTTTCCATTTCTATGCATGCCTTTAAATCAGTTTATATACAAAGCTTATTTTTTAGTTCAACTGTTTTTCCCCCAACAACTAACCTCCCCTTGACCAGCCATTTCCTTCCTGTGCCCCAAATTATGCTGTTTGATTAAAATAAGAATACTATTTTTGGAAATATGCGACTCCTTTTCAGAGATCAGGAGGGATTTATGTAGCAGCTATTTTTACTGCAAAAGTAATTCACTGGAAAAATGTGTGATTTGTAAAGAAAGTTTTATTTTTATCTCAGCTCCATGTAAAGTTGACGTACAGAGCTGAAGGTGCAGGGGGAGGGGAAGCTTTATTAAACCTCCTGAACGTGAGTAAAGCCTGATTTGCCCCATCTTGTTTACCTGTCGAGTCTTGGGCTTTCTGGATACCAAGCTGCTACTTTCTGTTTAGTGTCCACAGTTTTATTTTCTTGGACGCAGAATGCCCGGAGGCAAAAAGAGGGTCAACAAGATGGGAAAGAGAAGGGATTGGGGTTGTTCCCGTGAAGAAAACATCTTGATCATGATGGAGACTTTTGTAGTTGTTTCAAAGGAATCCCTGGTTCAGCCTGTGCCTCCTGCCTTTTGTAAATGATCAAGTCAAGTTGGTTTCAAAGTTGGACAGCCTTCACTAGCAGCATGAGGCGATACTAGGACCATCGGTGACATCTCTAAAGAATAATCGTCCATGCGATGAGACCAGGGGCTTGGGTGGTAGGACGAGCGGGAGAGAGCAGAGCTGGAAGGGGCACCACACAGCCTCAGTACCCACACAAGACTGTATTCCAGTATCACTACGCCCAAGGTGTTTTTCTCAAGCAGGACCTGTTTATCTCTCAGACATCTGTTTATAACATCAGCAGACATGGGACTGGGAACGTCTTGCTGCCAAAAAGAAATCTTAGCCATTGGCTCATTTTATATGGGGTTTGACCACATGAAATTGCCAATGTTTGTCTGTTTCATCTACGAAGTTGGCAGTTGTATGTGGCTCAACCCAATAGTTATGGAAAATCAAATCCATGGTAAACCTTTGGCGTGGTAATGAACAGGACTTGAGTATAAAAGTTTTGTAATTTGGCCTTTTCTTTCTCAAATAATAAAGTATTTTGTTTATATAAACTCCTCCTCGTAAGGCTCCTCATTCTTCGTCCCCACCGACCCCCCCAGCATGGAGGCGGTGGAGTCAGGATACTGGGCTCAGAACCGCCGGACACACACCTGCTCAGTCCCTCAGAATTACATCTCCCTTTAACTGATTTCACACACTCATCCCCTAGTAAATCGGGACCAAGCTGGAACCAACTGTGAGCACTTCCTGAAGGAATTCCCCAAAAGTGTTCCTTAAGGCGAAAAGTTTTCAAGAAGAGATTAAAATAGAAAAATCCAGGGGTCTAGTCTTTGCCAGGGGTTTGGCAGAGATAACAGAAGAGATTTTAGGATGTTTCTAATAAGAGCATTGGGGTTTGAAGTTCAAGGACTTTTGTAACTGAGGCCTTGACTCCCCTGGAGTTCTGATGTTGCCGAGATGACTTATCATAGATGAGGTTGGTGGTCCTTAGGACACCTCTTCTCAAACTCATTCTTGGACCTCCTTTCTACTCTCCAAAATAGTGAGGATTCTAAAAACTTAGGTAGATTGTATCAGTGGTGTGCTGAAGCCGGCTTGCCACGGGCTGGCCAGAGCTGAAGGTGAGGGCCTCTCCCCAGCTTTGCATCAGTGAGGTATTAGTAGCTCAAACTTGTTTGGGACGAGAGTAAGTTACACCACTGAAACCAGCAAACGCTACATATCAGGGCTTCCCCCACCAACCCTTCTCAGGGAGCAGGTGATTAAACATTTACTAGCACACCACTGGTCCTCAATGTTAACCATATTAGAAATTAAAACAAGTTTAAAACTATGATTCATTTTTGAAATTACATCTATATTAATATTTTTATAAAAAATAACTTTTTCCCAAAAAGTGAGAACAGCACTATTTTACATGTTTTTAAATCTCTTTGATGTCTGGTTTAGTGGGAAAGAGCTGGATTCCTATATTGGCTTCTGCATCAGTCTGTTGTGATACATTTTGAAGTAAATCAGGCCTCACAGGGATCTGTAATTGGAACAGGCAGGTGTGTTTTATAGCGGTTTCACATAACTGGATATTGCTTTATATTATACCTAAACTGACAAATGGTAGTTACTTAAATTCCAGTTGGCATATGAAACTGTATCAATAAACTTTCCTATGGTTACAGTAAATTCCATCGGTCCATCTTGCACTTTGAATGGATCTTTTACCCATGTGTGGTTTTGTAACATGCATTAGTCATTGGAAAACACTGCTTCAAAATGTTGACTCATTTCAACATATGATATCAAACGATCACATTAGTTACTCTCACCACCAGTTTCACCAGAAGAGTCCTGAGAAGCTATCAAGCTCCCAGTGGCAGATACAAATTTTCAAAAATTCAAATTTTCACTTGAAACCTCAAATTTTATCATCAGCAACAAATATTCAAAGTTGTTCTTTTGGAAGTGACAGACTGATTTCATTTACTTTTGCAGAAATACCTGCCAAATACCCAAGTCTGAATAAACATCATTTGTCAGTTGGTCTTTCAAATACAAATGGCGCTTATGAATGAAATGGTTAGTTTAGCTTGCAACTCAAATCCACAACTGCGTTTCCCAGGACAACCAATCTATCTCAGTAGCACCAGACCTTCTGTGTACTTTTCCATGTTATTACCCAGAAACTAAAAAGATGTGTCTTCACTTATTAAGAAACTTAATTTTTACTGCTTTATCAAGGACATTTTTTAAAGGAAACTAGTATTTTTTTCCTGCAAGTACATGATGAAGAATATCGTGATTGCTAGTACAGTTTAGTGCTACGGTTCCAGGAGTTTTAAGCAGTGCCATCAGTGCAAATGTCAGCACAGTAAAAAAGGTGAATGTTTTAATATTATTATAAAAAATCATTTTGACCTTGAGGATCCCTCTGAAAGGGTGTTGTCTGTGGACCTCACTTTGAGAACTTTTCTAGAAAGAGGAGAAGCTCACCCAGAATAAAAGGGGTGGAACTGGGGCAGGGAGGGGGGCACAGAACATTTTCTTTTTGTCTCTCTAATTCAGTGTCTGTGTTTCCAATCTTACCCTTTCATAGCCAGCTAAGATGAAGCATCTTTTATTTAAAGCAAATAGAATGGTCTAATGTCTTGCATGATAAGGAAAAATTCATTCATCCAGGCTGAGATGGATCCTTTCAAAGTCCTTCTATTAGCCTCACTCTTTGTCCTTTTCCTAGTTCCACTGAAATTCCAAACCTTTTTTTAAATGTATATTTTACCATAATATTTCTTTTTAAATTATTTTTCCTAACATAGTCAAATCTGAGGTCATAAAGAGAAGAGGTTCCTGTGGCCTGTCTTCCGGCTTTTCCACAAGGTGGAGAAGAAGCAGAACTAAGTTGCCTTTAACTGCCCCCTCCTCCCTGTGTCCCAGCTATTCCTCACATTAGGGGCCTGAGAGCTGCAAACGGTGGGCACTCACAGCGGATAGGGACTGGGAGACTGACGGGTGTGTGAGGGACAGGATGTGGGGCCGGAGGAGGTGGGCAGGGTCCAAGGAGGGGGGCAGGGTGGGCTGTTTCATCATCTCTTTGGAAACATCAAGTTGGCAGTAGGGTTTATTGTGCTTAGGAGCCAGACCTCAGCTTATCACTCCTACCCGGCCTTTGTGACCATGGGCCCGTGACTTACTCCATGCCTCAGTTTCCCCTCCACAAAATGAGGTCCCTGGTGGATGTATCCATGGTTGGTTTAAGACTGTGGGAAGACAGTGGCCTGGGGACTCCATTGAAGTCTCAACCAAAGCCTTCCAGCGGGGGTTCTGCAAAGAACACGGCTCCTCACAGTAAATGCTCTGTTTCCAGAAGCAGCATGGGTGCAGAGTTCAGCGATAAAGCTGACACTGAACAGAACCAGGACTCAAACCCAGGTCTTCTGTTTCCTGATGTTGTTCTCTTGCCAAGATAACCAGACTGAGTTTTGTTGATGTCATTAAAACTGCTACCCAGGGGCTCCCCCAGGCTTCTGTGCACTGCCCTTGGTTTTGAATTTTAAATTATCCAGGAACCTCCTACAAGAGAACACAGAGTCCTTGGACGCGCAGCAGCTGGCGGCAGCTCCGCTCTCTGAGCAGATGAGAGGATCCCATAACCTGGGCCAGAAGTTGATCTGTCTTTTCTGTAAGAGCACAACAGAAGGGTGAGACGCAAGCAGGGAAAGGGGAAACCCCTTCTTGTGTAAACCCTTTTGATACTCCTGGGCAGGTTTAGAACGTGTGATGCTGCTTGAAATCTAATATTAGGGAAAAGACCATTTTTGGTCACAGCTGGTGTGTTGACACCTTTGCAACTGGAATTGGCATGACCTTTGTCCATGTGCTATGAGTTAAGTGACCCCTCCTTGCTTACCGGATTCATGTTCAGATGGCAAAACAGCCCCAGATTGCCACATCTGATCCCCACCAGTTGTTTCTGTGTCTATGGCTTCATACGCTGAGTACATATAACCAGGGCTCAGCACACACCTGTGTGTTTACACGGCTGGGGGACAGACGGGCTGATTCAAGGGGGCCTGTGGCCTGGGCTGGCTGGAGGATGGAGATAGAAATGGAGGGAAAATGGTAAATAGAAAATGAACAAAAAGATTGTGTATCAGCCATGCTCCATCTCCACGTAAAGCCCTGCAGAAACGATTTTGCCGTTTGCTGGTAAACGCCACCAAATTGGGCATTGAAGAGGTTATTTTTCACCACAATGCAAATAGGACAGGGCCCCACCACTCTGCACTGACTCGTTCTTTTGCACAGAAAAGACATGGCCTGGCCCTGATCTGACCCCCTAGGTTTGCTGTAGGGCCAGGTGGGGCCTAGAGGGGTCCAGCTCCAGGCCGTGATCAGCACTTTCCACCTCCCCCAAGACCTGTATAAGTGATTAGATCACTTTCTATTTCAGAGCAATTAGGGAGAACTGTTTCCTAGAACCTGGCTGGCCTCCCCTTCCCCAGCCTAACGGATCAGCCCTGGTTGTCAGGCACTTGTTTACCTTGGAGACAGAACACTCTGCAGGGTTCTGAGCGGTCAGTTGAGACCCAGAGGACACTGGCCCTCAGAGGCAGATCTGTGGAGCCCGCACAGCCATGGAAGGTCTGCCACCTGCTCCCTGGCCCACTTTCCAACTGATCCTGGAACACCTGTGGGGTGCTCTGCTGGTGGTTCCCCAAAGCTTGACGCACCTCCCAGGTCTCCCTGCGTTTCCCTGCGAGATCCTGTTACGTGCTGTGCTGCTGGTTCTGATAGGAAAGAGACGGCACACTTTAAGAAGTGTGAAGTTCCTAGGGAAAAGGTCTTCTGACCATGATGAAGTCTGTGGAAAATGTAATGAGAATATTGGACCAATAGCTCAGGCTGATGAAGCCCTCAGGCCACCTGGGTGGAGGCCAGTCCTCCCATGTTACAAACTGTGCTTGTTGGCAATGAATGCAAACCTGAGCAGGTCATCATTTTAGGACACTGTGGACTTTCTGGAAAAGGTACACAACAGCCAGCCTCCTCAACTTTCCCAAGTTACTGATGGAAAACACACCTTTAAAGCATCAGAGGAGGATGGAGAACAACCTCAGCAGAAAGAAACAAATGATCTGAATAACAATGTTGATTTTCCAGAGAGTCTAGAACTGTCTGACCAAGAAATTGAGAGAGAAAAGCGGCGAGTCCAGGAAAAGGAGGAGCTGAGAGGAAGCCTGGAGCAGTCGAAGGCACGAAAGGAGCAGGTCCTGAAAGATAAAGGCAGCAGATTAAGATCCATAGTAGAACACCTGCTGACAATCTTCTCCTCACCTGACCCCCTTGGATATCACATGGATGAAGGGAACTCAGACATCCAGCCAAAGAAGGAAGCAGAAAATGGCCATTGTCCTGTCCATGGGTCAGAAGTTGACCTGAAGGGCATCATTGATGATGTTGACTGCAAAGTGTCCCTGCCACGTCCTGAAGAGGAACATCAAGGAACAGCCAGACAACTGAGGGAAGAAAAGCAAATGATCAAAGAGCTTACAGGACAAATCACGAGTCTCCAAACTGAGGAAGCATCTCTGCAGTGTGAAACTTTACTTCTTGACAGTGAGATTCAGCCGCTGAAGCAGAAACTTCAAAGTCTACCTGATACACATGACGACTATGTGATGCAACTTCACAAAAAATAGTTTAAGGAGGGAGCACACTGCTTAAGATTGAAGAAACTTTTCAACGTGTGTAGAGCCATGAACTCCATAATCAGAACCGCAACCTCTCCAAGAAGATAGCCAAAGACATGGGCAAAGAATTGGAGAGAACCACTTCCTACTATCACCAGGAGACCTGCCTCCATGAGAAAAAAAGCTCAAGAAAGCTGGGTGGTAGAGATGGAGAGAAAGCTCAAGGAGCCAAGGCAAGAGAGTGACCACAACAGGCAGATGCTGGCCAAGGTCGAGTCCAACATCCAGCCATTCCCAAGGGGCCGTTGTGCTCCTGCTGTCCCACCACATCCCACAGAGGCCCAGAGGTGTCAGGGGATCCCCTGGGTCATCAGGCACCACCCCCCACCAGAAGGAGGAAGATCATAGCATGAGGGCTCAGGGACCTGGGGTCACTTGCAGGTTTGACTCAGCTCACAGCAGCCGGGTCTGGACACTCACAACCAGGACGAAACATCTGCATGTGTTTTCCCTTTTTAGAGTAATTTTGATTTGTATCTTTTTAGTTTAGCTTCTATTACATAATTTATTTTTTATTCATACAGATAATGCATTATAATTTGTAAGATTTTTCAAATAAAGTTTTATTTAATACAATTCTTATGAATAATTTATTTGTATGTCTTGCACCGTCTAGAACATGATAGTATAAATAATGTATTTTAATTTAAATCAAAAGTCACTATTCCTTAAGCCATCACTGAAGTTTAACATAGAGAGAGATGTTTGAAATAATAAAGACCATTTCTGTATGCTATGAACTGTTATCAGATATCTGTACAGGTAATCTAATATTTGCCCCCAATAAATTAGATGGGTTTTAAAACACAATGCAAACAAACAAACAAAAGAAACCCTTGAATATACTACCACTGAAATGTCATAATTTTTTATTAAATGGTCTAAATTCATTGAATAATTTAGAGGAGTTGACATCTTGCACTCATTTTTTGTTTTATTATAATTTTAACCTTTGTTATTTTGTTTAAAGTATCATTTGTTGTTTAGACATTTTTCAGGTTTACGAAGTGAAAATAAAAGTTTTCTACTGACAAGTCACATATGCACACACACACATACACACATGTACACACAGACATACACAAACACACAAAGACTACAATGTGGGTTAAGACAATTTATTTGTTATTTCAGTACCTAAGGAAAATGTAAAAACAAAGAGAAAAAAATGTTAGTTAAAAAAGGAAAAATAAAAATCACACGTGCAATTTGTGTGTATAAGGACAAGATATCTAAATCTTATACACAGAAAAGATAGTTATTAAGAACAGGGGACCGAGGTAGTAATTTTACTGGCCACTCCCACCTGGATGATGGCATGGCCTGGTTTCAGGGCTGAACGATGCCAAAGGATGTTTGGATAAGGGACTTGTTATTTATTGTCTCTAAGCTGTGACAGTGAGGAAGCCAGGAAACGATGGCAGGAGGTGGAGGGGGTGGGGTTTTTAGTAAGGACGATGCTGCCAATGAAATGATAAACCCACATTTCCCGTCGTCTTGAGCTCAGGAATAGGGAGACAAGCGCGGAAAGTCTGGGCTCCCCTGGTGATATTCGGGTCGCTCTAAAGATGAGAACGCTCACGGAACGAGGTGAAACGATAGGACCCTGAGCACCGCCACCCCCAGTTTGGTTCCTGTGGGACTGGGGCCAACAGGTGACAAGGGGGCTCAGGATCCTGTGTTGAGAGCTTCAGGGAGAAAAAGTGCTGGCCTGCAGCTGGGTTGTCCCAGGCGCTCTGGGGGCCATGACACCATCTCTGGTGCCACAGCTCCTGGCTGGTGGCGGCTGCGGGCATCTGATCCGGAAGGGCCGGGATGGGTTCAGAGTGAAGAGCAGGTGGAGGACGGGGAGAGGGTTTCCATGGCAACACACGGACGGAGATCAGACACTGAAGAAGGTTCTGTCCTCGAAGACCAGGTGAGCAGCAGCTCAAGGTGACAGAGGACATCAGGCCCACGTCACCTGCGTGTCCACCGTCTGGGCGCCCACCTCCCTGTCTACACGCAGAGGGGACCACCTCTGTGGTCTGTGAGGTCTGTGTAGGGTCTCCAGTCTCCAGGTGAGAAGCAGGTCAGATTCAGTAGCTGGTGAGGCCAGAGCAGGATGTGAACCCGAGTCTGCGAAGAGCAACGTCTCCGCCCCTTCCCTTCTCTGATCTGCCCGCTCCGTCTTTGTCTCCAGTTGCTTCCCGCCTCCCCTCACTCCCCTTCCTGCCTCTTTCCTCCCCTTTTCCACCTCCATCACTCCTTCCCTCCCTCACCTCCTCTTCCCACCTCAATCCAGGTCATCTGCCCGACATCCATCCCAACCCCACCCAGACTGAGCAGGTGATGGGCGCCAAGCACTTGGAGACACATGGAGAAGTCCTCCCCACCCGGGAGCACTTGCAAATATGCTTATGAAATTACAGGGAAAAGGGTTGCGTTCAGTGTTTTCCATTGAGAAAGCAGGTGAGCTGGATATTTTACTCATCTCTCCTTAGTTGGTTTCCATTTCTATGCAACGTTCAATAATCATTTCAAGTAAACCCTGCTGATGCGTGATTCAGGGAGAGGAGCTTCGGGGTGGGGAGAGACCTGCTGGGCAGCTGAGGACCTGCCAGGAACCATCAGGAAGGACAGGGGAGTGGAGGGGAGGGGAGAAAAGTCAGCATCCCCAGCGGGAACTCAGGCTTTCCCGGATGCTCCCGTGATCTTTCAGGGAAGCAGAATCTTCTTCATTGAGAAATCGCTCCCTAGTTTTTGGGTTCCTTGTGAACTTAAATCCTCTCTGAGCCATTATTTATTCACTGTCAATCATTATGAGCTTTAACTATGAACTGGGATTTTCCAGTTTAAAGAATAAGAAAGAAATGGGTCAAGTTCTCTGTCATCAACAGGGATGGAGAGATCTTGGTGGAAGAGTGAAAATATCACCTCTCTCACTGATCAGAAACTGATAATATTATTACCAGCCTAAAACATTGCACCTCCTCTTTATGTTTTAAAATTTCTGATGACTCCTTTTGAAAAAAATACCTAAAATCAGATATCTAAGTGTAGGTCAGATATCACAGATAGTAAAATTTGGGGAACCCTGCAAGGAGTGTTTGGGAAAAAAATCAAGGGTCCCCGAATATAGCCCGAGGCAGGTTCTCTTGTTCTCACCTGTCCTCCCTCGAGGGTGTGCCTTCTAAGGCCCTGCCTGTGCCCACAGGCACCTGCTCTGTTCATACCTTCCTGTGAACCTGGTTGGAGGATGCACTGGCTTTGGGAACAGGTCTGACACCTGCCCCATCCCTGGACCAGAGCTTGACTGTCACCTCTGAGTCAAAGAGGCGAGGTAGGCTCCCCACCAGACTCTCTGGATTTGAATTCCAACTCTACCACTTACTGACTCTGAGTCCTGGGGGAATTTATCCACTCTGTGAGCCTCAATCTTTTCATCTGTTAAATGGGGGAATTCTTCATACCTACCTCATAGTGTAGTTGTGGGGATTCTCTTAATAACACTTGTAAAACTCACAGCACGGTGCCAGCACATAGGTTGTACTGTGGCTCCCGGTGGCAGGCTGGTGAAGACCATGGACCCCTTCTCAGAATCATATTTTTAAACGCATAACATAAAATTCAGAGGATGACAAATGAAACAAGTTACTGTACGTTGAAATGCATATTGAAATATAGTTGTGGAAAAGTGATCTATGTGCTTTTTATTAACATGTTGTAGAATAAGATCAGTGGCAGGTCTAATAACTACTGCAATTTCAAAGCAGTTACGAGCAGAAGTGGTGTTTCGAGATTTCACAACAGCATTAATGCGGTATGAAATATCTGTGATTTTGATTGGTGACAAAATCACAGGTGCTGCTAATGCTGCTGTAACGTGTTGCCTCCATTCAATTAATGAAGAAAATGCTACATTTTAGTTGGAAGCTAGTGAAAATTAAAATGTTGTGGGTTTTTTTTTTTTGCCCATCCAAGTTCATTTATGGACCCTGAAAAGTCACGTCCCTGGGTTTTTCCATGATCGCCAAGTGGGGGTCAGAAGGGTGGGGGTACTGGAAAGAACTCACCCCTGGTTCTGAGCTGGGACCCCGTGGAAGGTGCAGAGTCACAGAGGAGGACTGGTCCTGCTCCCTCCCTGTGCTTCTCCTAAGGAACAGATGTTTCAGAAGAGGGGATCTTCTCCCAATCTTTCTCTCGATTTACCTGGATATTCAGTTCAGAGATGCTCTAGTCTCTCAAAGGAACCCGGGGGTGGAATATGGTTTAAATGTCAAGTGCACCAGTCCGCTGGCACAGCCTGGAGAAAGCTCTGGACTCACCGTGGTGCCTGTTACCCAGGACGGGGCAGAGGGACTCGCAGCCCTTTCTCCTGTTATTTAGGTGACATTCTCAGGTTTTCAGAGTTGTGAGATGGTCAGCAAGCAGGGGTTTTTAGAGGCTCTTTGTCACATCCAGCCTCTGCTGATTGCTGTCTCCCAACTCTCACTAGGTGCCAGGGAACACATCCCCTCGGGGAGGCTGGTCTCTGAGCACCGGTAGTGGAAGCCTGATGCTGGCTGCCCCGCATCTCTGCCCCCTTCCCAGCCTTCTGGGAGCTGCCCTCCTCCAAGTGGGAATGACCTCCAGCCCTGAAGTACAGGGTGGGCATGTGACCCCTGCAGGCCCAGGCCCAGCCCTCTTTTACAGATTAGTACAGATGTTAAGAAAGAGGGAACTTCTCTCAGTTTGAAATCATGAGCACCAAGAATCCTGTAATCCTGGGGCATCATTGGTCATCTCCTCCCTTTTGGAGATCTCCTATTTGAGAACTAAGCTACTGCAGAGAAAGCAGTGAAGCCAAAAGACAGACAGAGCCAGAGTCCTGAGAGCTGGACCCTGGATCCAGCTGTTCCTGAAGTCCCATATCCTCCTCTCTTAAATGCCCTGAGCCATTGAGTCCCCTTTGAGGCTTAAACCAGACAGAGCTGAGTTTCTATCAGTTGCATGTGAATGAATCCTATTGGTTATATTTTTATAATCATTCTGCCAATAGCAAACTCTGTCTTAAATAGAACACTCTGTTCAGAGTCACAGCATCCATCAGAACAGACAAGGTGAGAGAGCTCAAAGGTGCAATTGGCCACACCTGGGCTCATGCTTTACAAGTACAAGAGCAGTGACAAGCATCCCTGTTTCTGAGTTTACAAGGCATCCTCCCTCTGGGGTCACCCTCTGTCCAAGGCTGTTGCACTCTCCTTGTGGGCCCTCAGGGAAGGGGATTGTTTGGCCCGGCTTCCAAACTTCCCAGGGAAAACAGCAGGGACCACAAGGGCTCAGCCTTCGTCAATGACCCATCAGACCCACAGCAGCTCCTCCAGGGAGCAGGGCTGGGGCTGGGGGCTCCCACCCCTGTGTGTATAGGGAGCACCTCCCTGCCAGGGAAGCTTCTGGGGAGGTGCTGCCACTCTCCTAGGGGAGGAGAGGCCACAAGGGGCGAGACCCAGGTATTCTGTCCCCAACAGTGATGGTGGTGAAGTGCTCTCTGGATTTCTGACTGAGGGTTACTCCTGGACCTTCGAAACCAGACCTGAGGAAGAGGCAGAAGCTGGTCCTGATTGGAACCCCCATCCTTAGACCCCTAGAAGTTATCAGCAATGCCGGAAGAAAAGGCACCTAATCGGACAGATCCATGGAGCTCTCATGTCATCCACAATCACAGTTTTTCTGCCATTTCATCCCACACCAACATCTGACCTCAACCTTGGCAAATACTCACTGATGCAATTTGGTCAATGAATGTCAATGATGGCCAGTTTGGGGCTGGTTTTCTATTTGAATATTCTCTCCAGTTCCCACTTCTGGTGAAATTTCAAGTCTGAATCATGAGGTCAGGATGAACAAAACCTGGGAGATTCGAGTAGTTGTAAGATTAGAACTAATGGGCAGGTCTACATCACATGCCTTCTAAATATCTCATTTCAGGCATCACACAGAATCTTTAAGCTGAAATAAAATCTCTACCCGCCATTGGACTCTCTGAGTGGGAGGAGACAATAAGGCAGCTCCTACCCCATCTATTAAGATTTATTAAAAACAGGCTGCAGATAAATATATATATATATATTTTTTTTTTTTTCTCTCCTGGGCAAAGTTAATGCCAAGCCATATCAACTAACTTCTGAGACAAAAAGGTGTAGGGAACAGTGTTTGTGGAATCTGAGACTTGAAGGATTTCCCTTGACCACCCCCCAAACACAGACTACATCACTGCAACCACATACCCTGCTAGAGAACGACCTATGAGATGCAAACCCCCATCCAGTTCCCAGGTTCATAACATAATGGTGAGGTTACTGAATCCTGGAGGCTTTGCCATCAGTTGGCATAAAACTCCACCCAGAGCTCTTGCCTTACCGCTAAAGGCTAACCCCCTGTGTGAACTACTGTGTTTTGAGTTAGGCCCAGAGGGTCCTCTACCCATTGCTAGGGCGACAGATCTGCGCCCTCACCCGGGGCTCGCCCAGGCAGCCACCCTCCGGGGAGGCGGCCTTTCCTACGCCCTCCCACAGCTACAAGCTGCTCTACAGCTCCATCATCCCTGGACCCCAGACGATCAAGGGAGGAGGAAAGGCTGCAGACCCCTGGGTGCGGGGTGTGTAGACTGTGAGTGGTCCATGGAGGGAGGGCAGGACCCCCTGAGAACCAGGGGGACCATGGTAGACGTGAGACACAATCACCATGGCAACCTGCTCGCCAGCCCTGGCCCTCCCCACCTGTGCTCATGACACATTTTTCCTTCCAGAACGCTTTTCCTGAGGTGGTCTTCAGGATGTGGTCACAGGCGGGTCTTTCCAACCCTCTGCAGTGTGAGGTGACTGATAGACACATTTGATGCCTGCGCTGGGTTGAACAGCATCTCCCCAAATTCATGTCCACTTGCAACCTCAGAAGGTGACCTTCTTGGAAATAGGGTCCTTGCAGATGTCATTAGTCAAGATGAGGTCATACTGGGTTAGGGTGGGCCCCTAATCCTGCATAACTGGTGTTCTTATGGAAAACAGACACTGACTCACAGGGAAGAAGCCACATGAAGACAGAGGCAGAGACCCAGATGCTGGGAGAGGGGCCTGGACCAATTCCTCCCTCAGGGCCTCCAGAAGGAACCAACCCTGCCGACACCTTGATTCAGACTTCTGGTTTCCAGATTGGGGAGGGAATAAATTTCTGTTGTTTTAAGCACCCCCGTTGGTGGTCATTTGTTTTTTGTTTGTTTGTTTGTTTGTTTTTAACATCTTTATTGGAGTATAATTGCTTTACAATGGTGTGTTAGTTTCTGCTTTATAACAAAGTGAGTCAGCTATACATATACATATATCCCCATATCTCTTCCTTCTTGCGTCTCCCTCCCTCCCACCCTTGTGGTCATTTGTTATAGCAGCCACAGGAAACGAATACGGTGCCACATGATAATTCAAAATGGAGGCCTTGCAAAACCTCTAAGCTGGGATTCAACTGGCCTGAACCTAGGACAGAATGAAAAATGTGTCTGATATCTACTCCTTATACTTTTAAGGAAACAGTAAAACAATAAAGAAAAATAACACACACGTGCACACGCACGTGCACACACGCATACACACACCCCTTAGATATTTTAAAAGTAATCTTCTAGGGAATGTCCTGGGATTGACACAAATTCATCATGACTCGACCAATGACCTTGAGTTCATAGTTTGCACCTGCGTGTAATCCTGCAAATGCTCCATGAAGACAAGTTCTGTTCTGTTTGCTGTGCTCGGCTCCTGGGAGGCCCGTCTCTGCCCCAGGACGGGCAGGAAGGAAAAGTGAGGAGAGGCAGTCCCGCCACACCTGTGACCTCAATCACGTCCTCATAAAGGTCCCCTTGCTGGGACGTGTTCACAGTCTATCCCACTGATTCTCCTTCTGTGTGGCTCCTCGCCTTCCCTGGGGGTGAGTGAAGAGGTGGCTTTAAGTCAAACCTACCAGGAAAAGGCATTCATGGACCTGCCTATCCTCAAGCCCTGTTACGTGAGCACTTCAGCTGAGCAGCGTTTCACATGCGTGCGCAGTGATGGGGGAGGTACCAGGACATTCCCGATGTGACTCCACCCTCCACTACCGGATGATCCAGTCGGACCCAAAATCCCAGCCCGTGGGAGACCATTGGGAAACCATTGAGTCTTTCCCAGGGACAGTCTGAGAGCAGCAGACATCATCCCAATACCTAATAGGAAACATTCACCTGCTCTGAGACCAAAAGGTGCTGCCTTAGCTTTCCTTCCTTCACACCTGTGATCCTGCATCCGCCGGGGTCCTATGCAACACGGGGCAGGGATGCTTTCCTGTCAGAGGTGTGATGGGGGTCCTCAGTATTTGCTCCATTAAGGTGGGACTTGGGTTCACCTAGAAAGACCATGGCCCTTGTGTTCTCCGCCTGGACTCACGATGGGACCAGCTGACCCTGGGGAGGCGCCACCTCCAGCACATCTGCCTTCCAGTGAATAGGACTGGCCTCAGCCTGGGTCCTTGGTCCCCTCAGTATGAGTCACACACACACCCCACAGGTGTCACCTCAAAACACATCTATATCAGGGATCAGGCCAGGGCCGTAGCTAGTGTCCTCAGCTTTGGTGGGGACGGCGGGCGGAGGGAGAGAAATGGGTTACCACAGAGGACTTTAGTACATTCTGAAATGTTCGTTCCTTTTAGGGCAAAGCTTAAAAGGTATTACAGTGTGAATTCTAGTTAAAACTTCACTCTGCAGTGGCCACTGCTGGTACTAAGGTTCAAGTCCAAAAGGATTCCCAGTCTTTCTTTTCTTTAATCTTTTTCTTTTTTATTGAAATACAACACTTCCACTGCAGGTGCTTGAATGTTCGGGGTACCATTCAGGGACCTTTAACATACGTCTCCAGCATGGGACACCTCCCCGAGCAAAATGTAGAACTTTCCAGGCCCCAGCAGGCCCCCTGGTCAATAGCAACCCCCATCAATAATCCCCAAGCTGGAGATGGCTGCTGTCTCGACCCCCAGCCCCACGTGTTACTGAACTTCCTGCAGGTGGATTCACACAGTACACACGCTGGGATCTTTTTCTTTCACTTGGCACTGTGTCTGTGACGTGTCCTCGCCTGGAACAACTGTTTGTTTGTTTACTGTGTACCATCCCATTATGTGAATATAGCACAGTTGATTCAACTTGTCCTACAACTGATGACCATTTGGGTTAGTTCATGTTTGGGACTATTATACGTAAAAATGATTATGGACATTCTCACGAGTGTCTGTTGGTGGCCCAAGCCCCCATCTCACCTGAGTGTACACACACCCGGGAACCGCTGGTCATGGAAACATGTGTGTTTACTGTAGGGGATACAGCAGAACAGTTTCCAAGGTGGTATCACTCTGCCCTTCAGCCACGGATGTCTGAGAGCCCCAGCTGTCCTACCATTGTCACACTGGTCAGTCTCTGGAATTTTAGCCATTCTAATAGGTGCACGAGGTAATTTACTATGGGTTCGGTTTGCATGTTCCTCTTGGCTGATAACGTTGGGCACCTTTTCATATGCTTAGTGGGCTCTTGGATTTCTCCTATTACAGGATCTGCAGATTTTTCTGAAAGGGGCTGATAGTAAACATCTTTGGTTTACAGGCCACACAGTCTCTGCCCCAACTCATCAGCCCCACTGCTGTAGAGAAAAGCAGCCCTTGACCCCATGGGAGTGAACGGGTGTGGCTTTCTTCCAATAAAAGTATTTATAAACCAGGTTGGGGGTGGGGGGATTTGGCCTGAGGGGCCTTCATTTGCAGACCCTGCTCTAGGACTTTTGCCCAGGATTTTTGCCCATTTTTTTAATTTGTTCGCTTGTCTTTTTCTTAGTGATTTGTGCAGGTTCTCTGTAAGTTCTGGATCCCAGTCTTGTGTTGTTAATCATCTATCATGTTCTGGAAATTAGAAGAAATGATGGTACTGTGTTGGACCACTGCTCCAGCCTTGCCCTCGAGGTTTCTACCACAAGGCCCCTGGGGGATGAGATGACCGTGGTCACAGAAGTCCTCCCCTGACACGTGGACCCGGGGGAGCCATCCTCTGCCAGAGTCACCCTGAGGGGCACACCTGACGCACAGCAGCCCAAGCCCGGGCCCCTCTGCTCCTCTTGCTGCGACTCTCCGAGCCAGGACGGGCTGCGTGAAAAATGGCCCTGACTTGTTCAACTGGACACATTTTCCAAAAGGAACACAAACTCAGTGTGGATAATGAATGTATGTGCCACCAGGAATTATTTTCTCATTTGAAGGTAATTTTCCAGTTCTTCAGACCACAGATGTTCAGAATGAGGGAGGGGGGTGGGATGCCTTTTCCGTTGTGAGCCAAACCTTCTTAGGCTGGGCCTCAGCTGATGGTGCGATTGGAGGGAAATTGCCCACCTTCTGGGTTGCTTCACTAGCAAAATGACCATTGTCTTTGCCCTGCAAAACCTTTTTCACAGGTCAGCTCCCCGGGGGAGCCGCGGCCAGGTACCAGGTACGAGGGCACGTCAGGGGCAGAGCGTTGCTTTGCCTGTGGGATCTCAGTTGAACAAACATTATCATCTCATTTCGCAGCAAGAAAACTAAACTCAGAGAGGTTAAATGACTTGACCAAGGTCAGAGGTTCAATAACTGAGCAGCCCAAATGCTTTACTTCAAAGCCCAGCCCTTCCCCACTGGACTGTACTCAGATCTCCCCTTACAAAGATCGGGCTGGAGGGGCTGTTTTGGGAAATGTGGTCGTTTCCACCCAAGATAAATGAGACCTTGAGGTCTAAAGGGGGGGTCAAAGGACTCATCACTCAGGGTCCCCAGCAAGCTAGCTGCAACGCTGGGATGAGAGACCAGATTTTCTAAGTCCAAAGCTTTCCTCACATATTTTTTTTTCTTATTTAAATAATTTTGATTTTATGACATCAACCACAATGTAAGCTGCATAAAAACAGCAATTTATTTTGTCTTTTTCTCCACTGTATCTAGTGTCTATAACAGCATTCATGATTGAGACACTCCATTTCTTGAACAAATGGACCATAAAAAAATAAGTAGTAAGTGGTTTGTTTTCGTCCTGCAAGAAAGTTTTGATGTTGTTCCTCCCTCTGGCTCCCTCTCAGGTCTCCACTCAGACAGAGAGGGTGGCTGGATGCCCAAACAACAGCCAGCACCCAAGGCCAAAGGGAAACTCACATTACCAGGCCTCTTTTCCTTATATCTTACTAAAATCGTAAGCATGCAATCGTTCATTTCCTTGACAGATTCTCTCATTACAGAGATATATAGAAATATGGAGAATTCTGCTTGTTTCATCCAAAGTGGCTTCAGATGGCCAACTATTCTTCCTTTCATTTTACCCATTCCAAACATACAGCTCCTTAGGAATGTAGGAAAGCTGTTCACAGCCCCTAAATGTGGGATTTATCAACTCGTGAATTGTTTATTCTTGTGCAATTAGCAACATCATTTCTGAAAAAAGACTGAATTTATGTCATTTTCCTAGCAGTGATTCTGCTTCTTTATGCCTGCTCTCATTTCATACCAAACTTGGTTTATGGGAAGTTTGGGTAAACAAAGCTCTTATGAGTAATCAGTATTTAATTAGTCTAAGTTTCATGTCTGTGTGAGTCAAGGCCTCCTTTTCCAACCTCTGGGACGAATTAAGTATGTCAGGCCTCTGTTTACAGAACAAGCCCAGGACTGACTCCCCTGGGCATTTCCCAAGTTGTTAGTAGCTAGACCTCTAGATTAAGCTACTAAATATTTTTCTTGGCTCTTGCTGCTGGTGAAAGGGCAAGACTGGTCACCCAGTGATCTAGGTCCTTCTTCTCTGTGTTTGTCTTGTAGGAGGCTCCACGGCCCACCAGCATCCCCACCAAGAAGCTTCATCCTGACAGAGGGAAGGTCACAACACTGCCCTCTGGGAAAAAAGGTCATGACACTGTCCTTCCCACCATCAGCCTATTTCAAGTGAAGAACCTGGAGTGAGAGCCTCTTTGCTGACAAGTATTTATACTGGATTTCTTTTTCCCAATTTCATATTATGAACATGTTCGAGTACACAGAAAAGGGAAAGGAAGAACACAATGAACATTTGTACACCCACCAGTGAGATTCAAAATGTCAATTCACCAACCATCAAAATTGTGTTTAACCATTTGAAAGTGAGTTGCCCTTCCAATATTTCTGCATGTATATACTGAAAATAAGGACACTCTTCAATACAACCAAAGTAATATTGTGACAAAAAATTATCATTTCATTTAAGTTATTAAAGTAATTGGAGTAATATTACTCATATTTTTTTTTATCCTTTTAAAGCCTATAGTGTCTGTAGTGATGCCTCTATTTCATTCCTGAAGTGGTAATTTGTGTCTTCTCTCTTTTTTTCTGAATAAGTCTAGTTAAAGGTTTATCAATTTCATTGTGTATTTTTTTTTCAAAGACTTAACTCTGGGTTTCATTCATGTTGTTATTTTGTTGTTGTTTTTCATTTCATTGATTTCTACTTTTATGTTTATTATTTCCTGCTTCTGATTTTTGGGTTTAATTTGCATTTTTTTCTTTCCTAACATTTTAAGATGGAAGTTTAATTTAGTTTTTAAGCTATACCTCACAAATTTTGCTGGTATTTTTATTCTTGTTTAGTTCAAAATATTCTTAATCCTCCTTGTGGTTTCTTCTTTGACCCATGTGTTATTTAGAAGTATGCTGTTTAATTTCCAAATGTTTGAAGATTTTCCAGATATTCTTCTGTTGTTGATTTCTTACTAAATTCTGTTGTTAAGCAAAGGATAAACTTTGTATGATTTCAATCCTTTTAAAATTTGTTGGGTTTCCCTGGTGGCACAGTGGTTAAGAATCCACCTGCCAATGGAGGGGACACGGGTTCAAGCCCTAGTCCAGGAAGATCCCACATGCCGTGGAGCAACTAAGCCTGTGCACCACAACTACTGATCCTGCACTCTAGAGCCCACGAGCCACAACTACTGAAGCCCGTGCGCCTAGAGCCTGTGCTCTGCAACAAGAGAAGCCACAGCAATGAGAAGCCCATGCACTGCAGCGAAGACCCAATGCAGCCAAAAAAAAAAAAAAAAAAATTTGTTGAGGCTTATTCTATGACTCAGCATATGGTCTATCTTGGTGTATGTTCCATGTGCACTTGAAAAGAATGGTTTATTCTGCTGGTGTGGGTAGACATTTTTATGTCAATTAGGTCAAGTTGGTGAATAATACCCTTACTTAGCTTCTGTTTACTTGTTCTATAAATTATTAAGAAAGGAATGCTAGAATTTCCAACTAAAATAGTTGATCTGCCTAGTTTATGAGGCCTGTTAGTTTTGTTTTACTTATTGTATATGTACACATTTAGGATTGTTATGTTTTTGTGGTAAATTGACCTCTACCCGTATGAAATATTCTTCTTTACCCATATTAATAATCTTCTGAAGTCCATCTTCTCTTAGAAGTTAATAAAGCTACTCTTACTTTATTTTGTTTACTGTTTTCATGGTATATCTATTTCCATCCTTTTATTCTTACATATCTTTGTCATCACATTTAAAGTAGATTTTTTGGAGATCACACATAGTTTTGTTTTTTGTTTTTTAATCTTAGAATATCTGTCTTTGGAGTGTAGACTATTACATGTGTTATCATTATCATTATGGTTGAATTTAAATTGGTCATCTTGCTACTTTTTTATATTTGTCCTGCCCCTTTTTTATTTCTTTTTTCTCTTTTCTTACTTTCTTTTGGATTAAATGTATAATTTTGTTTTACCATTCTGTTTATATTCACTATTGCCTGATAGGCTATATTTTTCATGTCTTACCATTATTATTATTTTTAAAAAAATTTTTGGCTGCATTGGGTCTGCAGTGGGTCTTTGTTGCTGCACACAGGCTTTCTCTAGTTACAGTGAGCGGGGGCTACTCTTCATTGTGGTGTGTGGGCTTCTCATTGCTGTGGCTTCTCTTGTTGTGGAGCACAAGCTCTAGGTGCATGGGCTTCAGTAGTTGCAGCACACTGGCTCAATAGTTGTGGCACATGGGTCCTAGAGCATGTGAGCTTCAGTAGTCGCGGCCCATGGGCTCGGTAGTTGCAGCACACGAGCTCTAGGGCATGCAGGCTTCATTAGTTGTGGCGCGTGGGCTCAGTAGTTATTGTGTGCTAGCTCTAGAGCACAGGCTCAATAGTTGTGGCATGTGGGCTTAGTTGCTCCACAGCACGTGGGATCTTCCCAGACCAGGGATCAAACCCATGGCCCCTGCATTGGCAGGTGGATTCTTAACCACTGCACCACCAGGGAAGTCCTATTATTATTTTTGAAGTGGACCATTTTTAAAGTCTTTATTGAATTTGTTACAATCTTGCTTCTGTTTTATGTTTTGGTTTTTTGGCCCTCAGGCATGTGGGATCTTAGCTCACCAACCAGGGATTGAACCCACACCCCCTGCATTGGAAGGCAAAGTCTTAACCACTGGACTGCCAAGGAAGTCCCTGATTATTTTTAAAGCGATTACTCTAAGGCTCACAATATTCAACTTTAACATATCACAGTCCATATAGAAATAATATTATGCCACTTCATGTACAATATACAATTCTTAAAACATTATACAATACTTCTATTTTTTTCCTTGCTATTTGTGCCATTTTGTTACTGTTACATTTTATTTCTCACATATTAAATCCATAATACATTTTTTACATTTTGCTTTCAATATTCAATTATCTTCTAAAAGAATTTTTAAATGAGGCAAAAAATTTATATTTACCACATATTTGCCAATTTTTTGCATTCTCCATGTCTTTACATAGGTATAAGCTTTCATGTGGTCACATGTTTCATATTCCTGTGATACAAAGAACTTGGCTTCAATTTATTGTAGAGCTGATCTCCTAGAAGTGAATTATTGCAGTTTATGTTTGTCTGAAAAAGATTTTATTTTACTTCCATTTTTAATGGAATAATAACTTCCATTATTTTCCCTGAATATAGAATTATAGGTTGACAGGATTTATTATCTATCATCTATCTATCTATCTATCTATCATCATCACTCTATCTCTCTTCCTTTAATATATCATTCTTTTGTCTTCTGGACTGCATAGTTTCTGACAAGAAATCTGCAGTCATTCTTACCTTTTCTCCTTTGTACATATGTCCATCTTCTCTCTCTGCTTTTAGAATTTTTCTGTCACTGGTTTTCAGCTATTTTATTGTGATGTTTTATGGTGTAGTGTGTGTGTGTGTGTGTGTGTGTGTGTGTGTATCCTACTTTGGATTTGTTGAGCTTCTCTGGCTAAATAATTTTCATCAAATTTGGAGATATTATTTCTGCAAATAATTTTCTGCTTTCTTCTCTTTCAGACATTTCAATTACCATCATGTTAGAGGGCTTGAAATTTTTCCACAGATAATTGAAGCTCAGCTCATTTTTTTTTTCAGTTTTTTTTCTCTCTATGCTTCATTTTCTGTAAATTCTATTGTTACATCTACAAGTTCATTGATCTTTTCTTCTGAAGTATTTAATGTACTATTATTATTCCTTCCACTAATGCTTTTTAAATTTCCTCTATTGTATGCTTCACCTCTTTAATTTCCATTTAGTTCTTTTAAATGTATTTCATTTCTCTTCTCATTATATCTTCCTTTAAATATTAAAATCTAGTTATGATTCCTGATGTAATGTCTTTGTCTACCAATTCTATCATCTCGGTAATTTCTGGTTTGCTTCTAAAGACTGATATTTCTCCTAGTTATTGGACTTTTTTTGGCTTTTTGTAATTTTTGCAAGATACTGTAAATTTTATGTTTTAGTGTCCAGATTTTGTTGCTTTCTTGTGTAGAGTGATGGACTTTGTTTTGGAAGGAGAAAAGTTACTTGAAGATCAGATTGATCCCTGTGAGCTCTGGTTTTAAGCTTTGCTAGGGAATGTCTAGAGTAACTTCACTCCACAAAGAGTTCAGTCCTACTGATATGGTGTGACTACTCTGGGGTGTTCAGTGAATGCACCAGGTTGTTACTGAGGACCCTCCACTCTGACAGGTCAGAATTTAAATAGTCCACTTCCTTCCCTGTGTGACTCTGATACTCTGTCAGCTTACAACACTTGGTCATTCTTGGCCTATTTCTGTCAAGGTTCACTGTACCCAGAAGCACTCTAATACTCAGCAAACACCTAAGGAATCTCCATGTAGATTTCTGCAGCTCTTTTTCTGAGTAGCTCTTTCCTATTTGGGAATCTGCCTATGACTTTGTGTAGCCCCAGCCTCCTTAAATTCTGATCTCTATCTCTTCAACTCATGAGGGCACTGGGCTCTGTCTTGGTTGCCCCTCTGTCATCTATGGTCTGAAAAATGTCTGGAGGTAGAAAGCTGGGGCAATTGTAAGGCTTATCTTTTTTGTTTTTCTATTAGTAAGGATCATAGTACTATGCTATCTATTGTCTAATGTCTGAAAACAGTTGTCTAATCTATTTTGTCCAGTTTTCAAATTGTTTACAGTGAGAGGGTAAATCTGACCTTGTCTTCCCTCTTGGCCAGAGATAGTTCTCATTATATTTTAACTTCCTTGGTTTCATTAATTATTTTCCCCTTGTCATTGTGTTTATAATTGTGTTTCTCCCTTTTTCCTTAAGTAGGTGTTGTCCACTTTGTTCTTTGTTGGGTTTTTTTCCATGAACTACATTTGAATTTATTATTTATACTATTTTTTTAAAGTTTCTATCTCCTCATTAATTATTGCTTTTATCTTTATTATTTGCTTTCTTCTGCTCTCTCTTGTTTTGCTTTTAAAAACTTTTTAATTTGGAACTTCAATTTCTTATTTTCTTTTTCAATTAATTTTTTAGCTGAAGCTAGGACTGTACTTCATGCCATGAGCATATCATGAATAAACTTTGTGAAATCAAATCTCATGCATTACTTTTTTTTTTATAAATTATTTATTTATTTATTTATTTATTTACTTTTGGCTGTGTTGGGTCTTCGTTTTTGTGCGAGGGCTTTCTCTAGTTGCGGCAGGCAGGGGCCACTCTTCATCGTGGTGCGCGGGCCTCTCACTATCGCGGCCTCTTGTTGCGGAGCACAGGCTCTGGACGCGCAGGCTCAGTAGTTGTGGCTCAAGGGCCTAGTTTGTGGCATGTGGGATCGTCCTAGACCAGGGGTTGAACCCGTGTCTCCTGCATTGTCAGGCAGATTCTCAACCACTGCGCCACTAGGGAAACCCATGCATTACTTTTTTAATAGAGGAAATTCACATACCACAAAATTCACCTTTTAAAAGTGTATAATTTAGTGGTTTTTCATATACTGTACAGTCCACCCTTGAACAATGCAATGGTTAGGGGAGTCAACCCGCTGCAACTGAAAATACATGTAAAACTTCATAGTCAGCCCTCTGTGTCTGCAGTTCTGCTTCTGTGGATTCAACCAACCGTGGATCATGTAATTCTATACCATTGAAAAAAAACCCATGTAGAAATGGACCCATGCAATTCAAACCCATGTTGTTTTAGGGCCAATTGCACTCACAAATGTGTGCAGCCATCACTGTTATTTTGAAACATTTCCACCACCCTCAAAATGAACACTGTACCCATTAACAGTCTCTCCTTTCATCCCTTCTCCAAGCCCCTGGTGACCACTAATCTGTTATCTGTCTCAGTGAATTTGCCTATAATGAACATTTACTATGAATAGTATAATACAGTATCTGGTATTTTGTGACTGGCTCTTTTCACACAGCATAATGAGTTCAATATGCATCCATATTCATGGACTTCCCTGGTGGTCCAGTGGCCAAGACTCCACACTCCCAATGCAGGGGGCCCGGGTTCAATCTCTGGTCAGGGAACTAGATCCCACATGCCTCAACTAAGAGTTTGCATGTTGCAACTAAGAGTTCGCATGCCACAACTAAAGATCCCATGTGCAGCAACGAAGATCTCGCGTGTTGCAACTAAGACCCCACCCAGCCAAATAAATAAATATCTTTTTAAAATGCATCCATATTCAGTATGTATCAGTACTTCATTCCTTTTTATTGCTGAGAAATATTTCAATAAATATTTATTTATCCATTCATCAGTTAATGGATATTTGTGATTTTCTACACTTTAGCTATTACAAATAATGCTTATATAAACATTTGTGTATAGATTTTCATGTGGATATACGTTTTCAATACACATGGAGTAGGTCCTCGAATTGCTGGGTCATATGGTAACTTTCTGTTTCAATTTTTGAGGAACTGCCAAACTGTTTCCCAAAGTCACTGCCCTGCACTATTTTAAAATACTACCAACTAAACTATACTTCAATTTAAAAAAAAGAAAAAAAAAGGAAATCAATAAATGTAGTTCACTATTTAAAAAATTAAAAAAGAAACACACTACCAACTATGAATGAGGGTTCTAATTTCTCCAAATTCTTGCCAAATTCTGTTTTTAAAAAATTTTAGCCTTCCTACTGTGTGTGACATGTGTCAGATTTTAGTTTTGATTTGCATTTCTTGAACAACTAATGATGTTGAGCACCCTAGGTCATTTGTATATTTTCTTTGCAGAAAAGCCTACTTAAATGATTTGCTCATTTTAAAAAATTGGATTATTTTTCTATTATTGAGTTGTCAGAGTCTTGTATGTATCCTAGATACAGGTCCGTTATCAGATATGTGATTTGCAAATATTTTCTCTCATTCTGGGCATTTTGTGCTTTGAAGCACAAAGTTTTTTTTTTTAATTTTCATGAAGCCCAATTTATATATGTATTCTTCTGTCACTTGTGCTTTTGGTATTGTAGCTAAAAAACTATTGCCAATTCAAGGTCACAAAGATTTATTCCTGTGTTTTCTTTTTTAAAGTTTTATAATGTTAGTGCTTACATCCAAGTCTATGATTCATTTTGAGTTAATTTTTGTGTGTGTTGTGAGATAGGGTTCCAATTTTATTCTTTTGCATGTAGATATCCAGTTGTTCTAGCACCATTTGTTGAAAAGTCATATATCATTTTTGTCAAGAAAGAAAAAACACTCTTCTAATATGTAAATGAATGATTTTCAAATTTCATAAAGTCATAGGACATTATCCCTAGAAATATGCTAAGAGGTAATTTAGCCTTCAAACAAAGTCAATTAATTTACTCAAGGCCATACTTGCACCAATTCTGTTTCCAGCTAATGTATCCAGGATCTGTACCAAACCAGAAATGGTGCAGCTGGTCCACTCCTATGTTATGGTCAGAATTAATTTCTCCTTTTTATCCCCACATGTTTATAGTTCCACCCAGAAACTGAAAGTCTCAAAAGACTAGTGAGTGTGGAGGTTTGTGGCAGGGAGAGTTTGGGGAGAGATTGCTGGTAAAAAATTTCATTTGAGAAAATAAAGTTCAGGGGAAGAAGATTCAGGCAGGAGAAGCCCTAGAGTTAGTGTGAGAAGGAACTGTAGTTTTTTCATATCCTTCTTTGGTACAGAGTCCCAGGAAATCAGTGGTGTATTGTGAAGACCAGTTCCTATGCAGCAAAACCCATCAGAGATGAAGACCTCCTGGATCTGGGATTGTGGCTAGACGTGTTCCATCTATCACTAAACTTGTTTAGTGCAGTAGATTTTTCATAGGTTCACTCAAATGCCATTCCTACTGCCTTTTAGTGAGCCTTCCAGAATTACAGATGCTAGGAAACTAAAAACCTCATTTAGAAGAGCCAGGATGGTGCATGTGACTTAATTTCTGACAAGTAGAAACATGCATGACACTAGGAGGATGCCAGTAATGTGAGGCAGTGGCCAAGCACACGGAAATTAGGGGTCTTCGCAAGCAAGGTGATAGGCACATTGGTTCTCCTGGGGCAGCTCTGGCAGAGTTTCTGAAGTCTGGTTCCTAATATCTTAGGTACTGAGCAGTAAGTGGTGACAACAGTGAGGTTTCCACTAGAAAAGTTCCATACACTGTTGGTCATTTCCCTTGGTTGCCACTGTTTCTGATTGTGTAGCAATCAAATCTCATGCCCTGGGTCTCACTGAGATTCTGTAAGCTTCATAATACCATCTGATAAATCACTTTTTATGCTAACTAGAATGCATTCTGTTATCTGTCACTATGAGCCTTGACCAATATAACCAGCGATCTCATCCACAACGAAAGGGCAGTTAATACGTTTTTCTGTAGGCCATCCTTAAGCCTAAATAAGTGTTTCTTCTTGGAAGAGTACTTCATTTCTAAAAGGAAAAAAATTGATATGGTACCAATTTGAATAAAATTCAAAAAAGTTGAAAGAAACAACAATCCTGAAGACTCTGAGGAGGATGAAGAAATTTCTGAAAATGATTTACTACAGAAAAAAGAAATGTTATTTTGGAAATAGTTTTCTATCCTTGGTAGAATACAAGAAGGTGGTACGTCCATGAAACAGGATCAGAAAATCAAAATCTAGGAACAGGCTAGGGTGAAAGAGTAAAAACAATGAGCATTAAAAACAGAAAGACAGGACATCCCTGGTTGTCCAGTGGGTAAGACTCCACGCTCCCAATGCAGGGGGCCCGGGTTCAATCCCTGGTCAGGGAACTAGATCTCGCATGCCTACCACAACTAAGAGCCCACATGCCGCAACTAAGATACGGCACAGCCAAAATAAATAAATAAATAAATAAATAAATAAATAAATAAATAAATAATAAATGAATAAATATTTTAACATAAAGAAAAATAAAAACAGAAAGATGGTAGGTAGTATACTGTGTGAGAGGCAAGTTTTTCGCCAGCTCCACAAGAGTCTGTGGCCCAGTGAGTCAGGGGAGTAGTCACTGTAATGTATGAGAGCTTTGAGGAAGGATTAAAATGTGTGAAAAATGGCCTGGAGCTCGCTCCGTGGGTCTGACGTGGTGGACCCTGGTCCAGGGTGTCCTGCATGCATGTGGCACCATCTTCCTGGAGATCCAATCTCTACGTCTATAGAAATCGTGGCGAGATGGAAAGGTTGGATGGACCATCCAGCTCCCAAGTTTACTGCTCCTCCACCCAAGGTGGCAGGCTGGTCTGAAGGTACATGGTTACCCTCTGTGCCTGTCCAGCAGTTCCCTACTGAAGACTGGAGCACCCGCCTGCCCCTGAAGACAGGGCTGCAGTGCAATTGAGTGGTCCTCGCTGCTCTTTCCGAGACAATGGAAATAAAGTTGATGAAAAATAAACATCACTTTCTTAAAAAGAAAAAAAAAGTAAGATGAGCCAAGACTATAAGATGAGGAGATAAACAGATAAACAGGTTTGGTGAGATAAGGAAGGAGTCTAAGGAAACTAAAATTGCGGTAACATAAATATGTTTGGGAGGAGGAAAATATTACAGCGTCAGAGTTGATGTAATTAAATACGTACTTGATTCTTTAAAAAATATAATAGATAAACTCTAGGCAAATATAATCAAGAAAACGGGAAAATGAGCAAATATAGAAATGAGAAAAAAGTCAAATAAATAAATTTCAAGCAAATATAATCAAGAAAAGAAATGGCAAATAAGAAATTAGACATGAGAAATTTCAAGACAAAGAGAGTTGGAGGGAGAAATATATAATCAAAGAAATGTAGGAGACTTATCAACAAATTGTTAAGTATGGACTCAAACAAATCGCAAACATGCAAAAGATAATTGGAGAAAGGTGAACACAGAATGGATATCTGATGATAGTAACAATTATTGTTTATGTTTTAGGTGAGTAGTAATATTATTATTTTTTAGAGTCTGTATTTTAGAGATAAATGCTGAAAGAGCTACAGATAAAATTATGATGATAAGATTTGTTCAAAATAATGAGGGAGAGGGGGCAGTAGGTGAGCAAGTGAATGAGGGTATCGATAGAATAAAGTTGTCCATGAGTTGATCATTATTGAAGCCAGGGGGTGGAACGGTACTACATTGTAATATTCTCTCCAATTTTTTTTATAATAAAAAGGTTTTTAAAAATGAAACTGAGGTGAAAACAAACCTGATAGAAAATTATGATATTCTATTCCATGCAAAATATAATTGAAAATCTTTAAAAAGGGGAGGGGGCATAATTTTCTGGGCTTATTACCAAAATTGACCTAAGAAGAAATTTTAAATGTTAATAGATTACTACCCACAGAAGAAATATAAAATACAAGTTATGCATCTCAAAGGTTTTTCTTTTAAATTTTTAAGGAATTAGGTCATATCAAGTATTCCAAAGCATAGAAAAAGATAGAAAGCTACACAATCTGTTTCATGATGGTGCATTAACCCTGATTCCAGCACCTAACAAAGATAACACAAGAAAAGAAAACTATAAACCAGCCTCACATAGGATTAATTTAAAAATCTTAAATAAAGTAGCTTCAAAATAAATAGTATCTTAAAGGAATTTTCTATCATGATCAAGGAAAGACTTTCTTAGCCTGGGATTGCAAAAGTGTTCACTATTAGGAAATTTGACATTATAATACTTTATGTCAGTAGCACCCCCTTTTAATAGTGGCTTAAAGGACATAAATAATACCTAAAACACATCCCCAAATTATAAAATATCCCTAAGGGAAAAATAGAACAAAAGGATGCTTCTTTAACACCATAATAATTACGTAAACAAGTGGCCAACATCTTACTTAATAGTGAATCACTGAAGGTATTCCTATTAAAATCAGAAACAGGGCAGGCATGGCTGCTTCAAGCATTAGTATTTCATGTTGCTTAAGAAGATCTGACTCATGTAATAAGATCTGAAAGAGAACTGGGAACTATAACTGTTGGGAGGGAGGAGACTAATATTGTATTATATTCCAGCGATATGATTAGGTAACCTAAATATCTAAGAGAATCGACTCTGAAACACTTGGAACTTAAAAGAAAGCCTAGCAAAAGAGCCAGATTTTTAAAATAATAAATGTATAACAGTCAATAGCTTCTACATATACCAACAAGAAGCTAACAGAAAGCATACTGTCATGGATGGAAAAGATTTCTTATTAACAACATGAAGAAAACAACAAAGCTTGACGGAAATGCAACACAAACATAATGGACAAAAAGCACATTAAAATAAGCACAACCATTAAAAATCTGCAATGATGTGTGAAAATTGTTCTGGAAAAAACAAAACTGAATCAATAAAACCCAGAATCCGTAAGAGTATATTCACTGTGATTCCTTTTTGTAGAATAGAGATGATATAAAGTCCCAAGAAAATAAAAATAAAAAAGATTTCAGATAAACCCAAGAGATTTTAATAATAATTATTATTTTTATGGAGGTAGATTTTCAGATCATTTTCATTTTCTCTGTACTTTTATGCTCTATTATCTGCAACAAGCAAATATGATTTTTGAGGTCTGAAAAAATTTTGACTTGAATTGAGTTTAAAACCAATCAAGTGAAATATAATAAATTTGTTGGCTACTTATAATTTTCA
The DNA here is from genome assembly GCF_028021215.1 of Eschrichtius robustus. Lineage (NCBI taxonomy): Eukaryota > Metazoa > Chordata > Mammalia > Artiodactyla > Eschrichtiidae > Eschrichtius > Eschrichtius robustus. The sequence goes on from NC_090829.1 coordinate 140,935,191, forward strand.
AGATTCAACATTATGCTTCTCTGAATCAATCTGAAGAGCTTCTCTAAAACATGGGATAATACCCAAGAGCAAAGAGTCTGGGACAAAGTTCAAATGGACGAGTGGAAATATTTCTCTGGCTTTCCTGAGCTCGCCAGTCTGTCTAGAAACTAATTTAAGAATATGAAATGACATCATTGCAGGTGTTCTTTCAAAGTAGTACATACATTTATAATGCTCTGGCTGACAAACTTGGAAGGGAGACAAGATTTTAAAAGCCTCAGATATTCTCTTTGTTAATGCTAACCATCTTCATCTTCAAATAAAAGTATTTCTATTTCTTCCTTCTGCCCTTTAGGCTCCAGTTCTCGGTTAAGAAATGTCCCATAAACTTCAGAATAGGAGAAAAACATAAGATATTTGTTAGTACATAATGTTCTCTTTTTTAAGACTATAAATATTTTAACTTCTAGAAGAGACCACCTATCATGAATACTCCAGATCTTCCTAATCTTATAAAGATTAACTATAAAGTTTATTGTAGTTTCCAAAGTCAAGTAGAATATGCAAGATTGGCTTAAAACATTTGGAAATAAATACACTGAACATTTGCCAAAGGTCAAGATACTGGAAAAGATTAATGTCAAATTCAAAAGCTGAAAAGTAAAAGAAGCTGTCAATCAAAAAATTAAACATATAAACTGGACTTAAACTTATTTTAAGAAAATCAACAAGTTATACCACTATACTATACAGGCAGAGCCTAGCACTTGCTGACAATCCAATAAATATCAAGTACCTGCTACTGACAAAGAATTGTGGTGAGCACTGTAGAGAGAAATATCTCTCTACAGTGAGATAATATAATCCTTGGTAAAATATCTCAAGGAATTTAGAGAGTAAAGAGGTAAAAAGACAAGTACAGAAATAAATAGCAGAACTCCTACAAATTAACGTGAAAAACCAAAGCACTTAATTTTAAACATAAGCAAAAGACTTGAACAGACATTTCACAAAAAAAGATATATGAAAGGCCAGTAAGCATATGAAAAGTTACTCAACAGTATTAGTCATCAGAGAAATGAAAATTAAAACTACAGCAAGATGTCATTTCACACCCACTAGAAGAGCTAAAATAAAAAAGACAGACAATGCCAAATGTTGGCCAGGATGCAGAGCAACTGGAACGCTTGTACATTGCTGGAGAGAATGAAATGGTACAACTGAGTTAGAGTTCTGTTTGGTATTTCCTTTGAAGTTCAATAGTCATCTACCCTATGAGCCAGAAATTCCATTTCTAGGTACTTATCCAAGAGAAATGAAAGCACGTCTATAGGAAGGTATATGCAAGAAGGTTTATTTACAATAACCAAAAAAGTAAATGCCCATCAACAGGAAGATGGATAAACAAGTTGTGGTATATGCATGTAGTGGAATATTACTCAACAATAAAAAGGAACTGATAGGTGCAACTACAAGAACACATCTCTAAAACACTGAGTGATGGAGTCATGCACACAAATGCATCCTGGAAGAATCCAGTTATTTGAAACTCTAGAACGGGCAAAGCTCATCTATGGTGACAGAAGTCAAAGAGTGGTTACTTCCAAGGTCATGAGAGTGGGCCAATAACTAACTGGGAAGGGGCAGAAGGGGATGGTGTGTGTGCTCTAGATCTTGATAGAGGTGATGGTTGCACAGATGGACAAGAGTCCAAACTTACAGAACTAAACATCTAAGAGCTGTGCATTTTATTATACTTCACTTATACTTCAATTTTTAAAAAATGGTCAGAAAAGGTAAAAATAGAAATAGTAAACATTTGTGAGTTTGCATAGCAAGGACTACAAAAAGCCTCATACTTGCTATCTTAGTCAATTCAGGCAGCTATGACAAAATACTATGGACTGAGTAGCTTGAACAACATGTATTTCTCACAGTTCTGGAGTCTGGAAGCACAAGATCGAAGTGCCAACAGATCCCATTCCTGGTGAGGGTCTTCTTCCTGGATTGCAGGTGACCGACTTCTTTCTGTGTGCTCACATGACAAGAGAGGAAGTTCTCGTGCCTCTTCCTCCTCTTATAAGGACACTAATCCCATCATGGGGGCCCCACCCTCAGGACCTCATCTAACCCTAATCACCTCCCAAAGGCCCCACTTCCTAATGCATCACATTATGGGTTGAGGCTTCAACATGTGAGTTTAGGGGGAGCACAAACATTTAGTGCATAACACTTGTTAATATCACTACAGAGCACAACTTCACCAATAAAGTGTCCCTCTGTCACATGAGGAGGTCAGGAGCCAGCCCTGGACGATGAAGCCACAATGAGGCCAGGTGTTGAGGGGAAGCAGGAACCACCTCTGGGGACCATCCCTGCAGGATCTGAGGCTCAGAAAAATATAACCCACCACAACTCATGAACTTCTACAGTAGCTGGCAACTGCTCAGAAGGGGAAATTTATATCCCAAAATGTAATCACTGCAAGATAGAATATTAAAAACACCAGATGAAGCCACAGAGAATGTTTTCTATATGAGGTTTAAAATGACAGAGACATCTCACCTCCTGAGGAACAAAACCACATTAACTAAGATATTTACCCACCATATAATCACCACCCCTCAGAGTCTAGCTCCATCTGAAAGTGATGAAGTTTACATTGGTTCTGTGATCTGAAATGGACACGTGGAAAACTACTGGAACACTTAGTTGCTTTGTTAAGATACACCCTTAAGAGGCTTTAAAAAATCATACCATGTTGTCTAGTGTATTTCTGGTCAGGATACCTCGTTGGAATATAAATGATAAAAATAAAGAGTTGCCCTAGAAGAGAGTTTACTCATAGCAGACAAGAAGAGATATTAGTTAATTTCAACGTGTTACAACATTGATCCTCAATCCTTTCCCTGCCCTCACACACCAGGAGTAAGACACATCATTGTAAGACACATCGGTACTGATGCCTCCTTAAGACAGTGGTGTGTTCTAAAGAGGGGAGCCGTACAAAGACTTTCCAGGGGTCGGGGGGAGTTATGATATACAGCTCCCCTCCCCGACCAGGAGAGTCACTGATTCCATCAGGCATTAAACTAATCCAACACCATTTGCCTATTATATTTTTTGCTCAGGCCCATTCTTGATTCTTCTCTTTCTCCCCAACACCCCACGTGTTCTGGCCCCATTCCCCTCTGCCCCAGCATCCCACTTCCTCCCTTCCCTCCAGCTTCCAGCCACACTGGCCTCCTTGTTATTCCTTGACCATGCCCGATGCTCCTGCCTTAGGACCTTTGCAGTGACTGTTCCATCTGCCTGAACACTCTTCCCCAGATGCTCCAATGACTAACTCCTTCACCTCTTGCAAGCCTTTTCATAAAGGTCATGCTCTAAGTGGGGCTGAACTCTGTCCTCCTCCAGACAAGTTCTTCGCTCTCCTCCCATGTTCTCTTTCCTTCTTTCCAGTGCATTTATCACCTTCAACATCCTGTGATATTGGCTCATTTTATTATATTTATTACCTCACTGTATTATACTTATTATTTATTATATTACTATCTTACTATATTCATTGTTTGTTGCCTGCTCTCCCTGTGACAATGTAAGTGCCTCATGGCAGGGTTCTTTGTTTTATTCATTGACATCTTCTAAGCACTTAGGACCCTACCTGTCACAGAGCAGGTGCTTAAAAATATGTATCAAGTGGATAAGGGTATATTTTTCTATGCTCCTCTAGCTAACGTAAATAATGACCCTAATGTTGCCATTGTAAGAATTTATTTCATCTTTTCCTTCCACCTACCCAACCCTCGACTTAGTGGAGACTTATAAGGACTGTGCTGAACATCAAAGACAAGACTAGTGAAGTGAGTGGTCTGAAAGCCTGTGATGGCAAACAGAGGGGAAAACAACTCAGAAAACAGCCCCAACCCATATTTTTCTATCCCGTGAAATTTGTGAACAGTTGCGTCTACGCAACAGCAAAGTCTCCAGCCCTATCTTGTGATCTCCTCCCCCCTCTGTTTCTCTTACTCCAGTACAGCTCTTACTCAGCCAACAAAGTAAGGAGATGGAGCAGAAAGCATCTGAATGAGTCTCTTCTTAAACTTGGACTCGAATCATTCTGAAAAGTCAAGTAGAATAACGTCATTGGCATTAGTTTGTCATGTGTGGTAGATAAAGGTTCATCTCATTTGATGGTAAGGAAAAGACTCATTCAGTTCACCTTAAGAACTGGGGTTTTATGGTATATGTAAGGAACTATCTGGTGATAAGGGATACAAGGGGAGGACAGAATCTAATGTACTACTAGTCCCACAGAGGATGAACCTGGGAAGTTGTTCAGGACAGAAGGTAGTTCTGGGTTCCATGTTGTCTTGCTGCCCCAGTAGCACCAGGCATTCTTGCATCTTCACTATGGCGCCCCCATTAGCCTGGATCCCCTACTGCCAATTGGTCTCCGTTTCTCTCTGGAGGTCTCCTTGCTTCTCCTTTTGGTACCAATTGACTGATTCCATCTATGTCTCCATGAAAGAGACCATAACCTTCCTTGCTAATTACTATCGTCCCTACTTAAGGTTTTTATCCTACACTCCTTCATACGTCATTACTCAGCCCACAAAGTGGCCGCCCTTGGCTTGGGCAAGACCCTCAACCAACTCAGTCTCTCCAAGGATGGGAATTGTGGTTTGGAACACTGTGATGGTTAATTTTATGTGTAAACTTGATTGGGTCATGGGGTGCCTGGATATTTGGTTAAACATTATTCTGGGTGTTCTGGATGAGATTAACACTGAAATCAGTAAAATGAGTAAAGCAGATTGCCCTTCCTAATGTGGGTGGCCCTCATGCAATCAGTTGAAACCCTGAATGGAACAAAAAAGCCAAGTAAGAGGGAAACTCCTGCCTGACTGTGTGATTGGTCTTTTCTAGCCTTTATGCTCCACTGAAACACCAGCTCTTCTGAGATCTCCAGCTTGCTGACTGCAGGTCTAAGGCCTTCCCAGCCTCCATCACTGCATGAGTGAATTCCTTATAATAAATCTCTCTACATAGATATAGATACATATCTTATTGTTCTCTGGAAAATCCTGACTAATAGAGACATGGTCACCCATGAATAAGGAACAGATTAGAGATGCTTCCCTCGGCTTAGCTATGGGCTGAGCCTTCTTCGCCTCCAGAAGGGGCAGCCATGGCAGGTTGTGTGAGTCATGGCCTCAGCACGGTCCTCCTGACCGCGTGAGCCAGATGCGGAACCAGTGGGCTTCTGTGTCTGACCACGGCCATGGCCAACCATTCTCCTCAGGACCTCTGGGATTATAGTAAGCTCACTACACTGCCCTAGTGCCTGGGGCCCCAGACTCTGAGTCTTCAGCCTCCACTCGGGACACATCGTTCTCACTCCCCATTTCTAACTCTGCAGTCCTCAGTTTGGGGAGGGTGTTGACAGCTTAAAACAGAGCAGCATCCCTACAACACAACCCTGCTGGTGTCCAGTAACTCTCCAGCCCCCGGACTGTGGCAGCTAGAACAACCCAAATCCCACGTCTATAGGGTCCAGACTGGATTTTGATAAGCACTGAGAAGAAGGCAAACAGACAGAAAAAGGCACATATCATATGATATCGCTCATGTGTGGAATCTAAAAAAATGATAGAAATGAACTTATTTTCAAAACAGAAATAGACTCACAGACAGAGAAAACAAACTTATGGTTACCGACGGGGATGGTGGGGGGAGGGATAAATTAGGAGTTTGGGATTAACAGATACACACTACTATATATAAAATAGGCAAGCAACAGGAACCTACTGTATAGTACAGGGAACTATACTCAATATTTTGTAATAACCTATAAAGGAAAAGAATGTGAAAATGAATATATATCTATCTATATATGTATGTATGTATAACTGAATCACTTTGCTGTACACCTGAAACTAACACAACATTGTAAACCAACTATACTTCAATAAAAAAATGTAAAATAAAATTAAAAATATAAAATAAAATAAAAAGAAGGCGGCAAAAAGGGCGCATAGGCTCAATGTAATGTCCACATGCCCCAGGGCTCCCCTTAGAGAAACCGAGGAGGGTAAACAAAGTGACCACGTATAGGAAAGAAAAGCAAAGTTTCCATGGATAGAAAAGGAAGGCACGAAGTCTAGAAATTCCATGGCATGTAGCCATACCCACAGATATTTTGCTTTGGGAAAATTATAGGCATCAGGCTCATCAATTCAGAAAACGACCTGCTGGCTGCCATGGCCATGCGTTCCCCACGCTGCGCAGCAGGGGCAGAAAACTGCTCGGAATTCATAGGACCCCTCAATGTTTGTTTTTAGCAAATATCTGCCGAATGCCTACTATGCCCCAAACTTGGTGGTTAAGAGCAGGCCTCCTCCTGTTGGTGTTTTCATTTCAGTCTCTGGGCTCTGTCCTTAACTTGCTGGAAGCTGCAAGGAATTTAGTGCTCTCGGGGACAGGTCTCCACACGTCCAGTGGACTCGGCTGAGTCTCTGATGCACTCTGCCATCCAAGAATAAAAATAGAGACCAATCCATTAAAACAATCCTGGGTGATTAAAGGATTTCTAAGCCAAAACAAGACCTGAGATAAACTGCTTACGTGTGAGCAAGGAGGCAGCATCGGGTCCAGGATGCCAGCAGCGTCTGGGAAGGGCCCCCTGCAGCCTGATGAGACTTGTTCCTGCAGCCTCTTCCCTCCTGTCCTGTCAGATCTGCAGGAGGGGGTGGCAGGGCGCTTAGGCGAAGCCCTTCAGGCCGCCGGCATCCCTGTCCAGGGTCTCTGCTCTTGTCTTTTTTGCTGGGTCATTTCCAGTTAAAACTCATGTTTGTATTGTTTTAAAGGTCTATTCCGCTCTTCACAAGTGCCTTTAGTAACCAAATCACTCTCCTCCATTTGCCGAGCTTGGATATCTCCCTGTCCCCTAGGAGAATTGGATTGGATCATTCCTCGGCTTCAACACAGATTTCTGGTCTCCTCAAGGGCTCACACAGCTTGGCCCAGAAAGGAGTGGAATGCTGACACATGACCCAGGATACCTCCACATGAGGCGACCGCTAGGGGAGGGTCTTCCTGGAGCATGTAAAGGGCCACACCAGCGCTGGGACCTATCCCCTGCATGGGGTGACCTGCACACACCCCCAGACAGCACATCTGGACTGTTTGTCCACAACCAACAAACAACCAACCATGCGCAAAGATGGGAAGACAAATAATAAACCTCTTTGCATTTATTTCCAGGTTTGGAAAAGCCAACTACTCTATGGTTTTGCTTTAGAAAGACGCTAGATTTGGAGCTGGAGGACATGATTTCTCGTCCCCCCTCTGCCCTCATTATCCATGTTACCTTGGAAAATCGCTCTGGATCTCAGTTTCCTCACCTGCAGCTCCTGGGAAATACTTGCCCTCCTCACATTCACAGGGCTGTCAGGAGGATCCAAATGAGATAGAGCACTTGAAAATGCTTTTCAAGTCTACAGTACCAAGTAAAAAGGAACTTATTGTTATTATTATTATTTTTATTACTATTATCGTCATCATCATCTTTCACCCCAAATGGACAGCTTGACCTTTGCCTTAGGGAAATGGTTTCAAATAAAAAGGGACTGTGTTTTATGGATATGAGTGCAGTGGAAATGGAGGCTTTTGTAACTTCCATCAGGAAGGAGGAAAAGGGCCAGTGGCCTTTTATTAGATCACAGGTATGGAATGTTCCAGCGGGAAGGGACCTCAGAACCTCCCTGCCCAGCACACAGTGCTCTCCGTACACAGAGCCCTCCACAAACACTCATTATTGGTGCTGATGCTGATACAAGCTCCTGGGTATTGAGCGCTTGCTGTGCACCTGCCTGTCTGCTAAGCGTCCTGTGTGCTTTATCACAAAAATTCTCAGAACAGCACCAAGAGATCACAGTACACAAATGTCTCCACTTAACACATGACAAGACTATGTCTTGACAAGGTAAGGCCTTTCCCACAGTCCCACAGCCAGGAAGTTGGAGAACGGGAACCCAGGAGCCCCCATGCCAACCCTGGGCTGGTTGCTGCCCACTAAAGAATCAATGACTGAACACCCTTATCACACAGGCAGGGAAACTGAGGCTCAAAGAGGAGAAATGACTTGCCTGTGTCACTCTGGAAACCAGCTAGCCTGAGGCCAGTTCCTATTCCCAGACTAGGCTACTTGGACCTTCTCAAGAAGAAATTCTGCTCAAATCAACCCTTCCAAAATGCAGCCCACAGCGTGTCCCTGGACAGTGCTGATGCAGCCATCTGGTCTACCGCAGTCTCTCTTCTCTTCACATCAGGTGACTTTCCCGACTGTCTGCTAATGTCACCTTTCCTGGACTCTCCCTTTCTTGGCCCACATGCTGCCTGAGTGGCACGCTCAGTGCTGTAAATGAAGGTGTCGTGGTGTGTTTTCAGGTCTTACTGGAAGTGCAGCTCTTAAAAAACAATCTAGTAAACAGCCAGCCCAGCCAGTACACGTCAGCAGCCCTGCTGCGAGGCTCCGATGTCAGCTAAGGCGGGCTGAGGCCTCAGGCCAGAGCCCTCTCCAGCTGCCATGCTGCCCTCAGGCCGGCCCCGCCTGCCCACGCTTGCGGGATGAAATTGGCCAGCGCCTGGCAGAGCTGACCCCTCCCTCGCTGGCTTCTGGAGTGCCCAGATTTCCTGGGGTAAATGGCTCCATGCTCAAAACTGGGACCTGGGAACTGCTCCCGGGGCAACCACATTCAGCTGAGCAGGAAAAGTGAATCAGAATACGGATAATGATCGGATCACTGGGTCTATAAACAGAAATTGCATGGATTGGTGGATTGCTGGCTAGAGTGTTTATTTTGTGCCTCCGTGACCCGCTGGTCCCATCTGGGGTCTCCTTGTCAGTTCTCAACAAATGAGAACTGTTTGCTTATAAAAAAAATCACAGCTCAGCAAGAGGTCATAGGAGGCCTAAATAACCTATTGGAAGAAAGAAGTGAAAGCTCCTCATTAGAAACATGAGGATGGGGGGCGGAGGGGGGGTAGTGGTGGGATGAATTGGGAGATTGGGATTGACATGTATACACTAATATGTATAAAATAAATAACTAATAAGAACCTGCTGTATAAAAAATAAATAATTAAAAAAAAAAAGAAACATGAGGATGAAGACTCAAATTGGCTTCTTTAAAATATCAGTAAAAAAGAAAACTGTGGTACAAAAGCATTAAGGCCATGACAGTGTTTTAGTAAAGGCGGACAGGAGGCTTCTTCCCTGGATCTAAAAGCTCACCGTCCTTCACCCCTGCAGAGGACAATGCTATTGGGTAACCAGCCACGAGTAGGCACAGAAGTGGGTGTATTGGTAAGTTCTGAATCCAACCGTTAAGAAAAACAGGAGGAATAAAACAGCTACTACTTATTAAGCTCAGCCTACCAAAATGTCAGCTCTCAGGGGCAAGGATTTTGTTTTGTTCCCTGCGGTATCTCTAACCTAGAACAGTCCTTGACACATAGCAGCTCAATATATGTGTTTTAGACAGGCTTGTGCGGGCATGCATCCAGATGCGCCAAACACTGTATTTCGCACTGTTTTTGTGTTACTAACAGTCATTTCCAGCCCTATGAAGCAGGTCTAATTCCCATTTTACAGATGCACAGGGAAGCTTGGGGAGGTTGAACGTGGGTTTGCAGCTGAAAGTAGTAGAGCTTGGCCAGAAAGCGGGGTCAGTCCTCCCCCCGGCCTCATACAATTGACCACCAGGCCAAACCTCCTTCCCGTGCACTGCATCTTTACCCTGGGTCTCTGGACAGGTCCCTGCGCCCCCGAATTCCTCCTTGAATTGTTAAGGGTAGCTCAGCACCCCTGAAAATGTATGTAAAGTGGTGTGTCTAAGGGCCTATCTATGCTAAACAGAAGAGAAAGCCCATGGCCTTTAGATTCTCAGGAGACTCAGGATCAAAAGACTGGTAGAAATCACTGTTCTAGACCCTAACATAGCAACTGATAAGGAGGGAGGGGGGACCGACTGTCTGGTTTGCCAGGGTCTGTCCTGGTTTTAGCGCTGAAAGTCTCAGGCCCTGGTAACCCCTCACTGGTAACAGGGCACATGGACCCCCCAGGAGGAGAGGCAACGTGGGCCTGAGTCCAGATTCCTGGTTTTCTCTTTCTCAGCAGGAAAGAAAAGGCCAGGGGGGAACCAGGGATGTGGGGAGCAGGTACAAAGCCTGGAAACTGGAAGGCCTGGGAGGGGTTGAGGGGGGAAGATGGGGTGTTTGGAGCAGCATGTGGGCGTTGGGGGGCAGAGGTTTGGACGCCATCCCCCTGGGTCTTGGCACCTGCCCGCTAGCTCTCCCTTCAGTGGGCGCTGTCTCGAGGCAAGGTGAGGAGGAGGGCCCAGCGGTAGGAGCTCTGAGGAGGGAGCGTAAGTGTTGTCAGAAGCACCCCTCACTCCCCGCACCCAAATTCTGCGGCTCATGTCTGTGTGAGTTGTGCAGGGCAGTGGCGGTTGGCATTGCGCTGGCACTGTTCACATTTCGGAGAGTAACTCTCCCCTTCCCAGATCCACCTGTTGGGGGGCAGGTCCCAGGAGCCCAGGAAGATGGACGAGCGGTTCTAGATGTAAGACTCAGGCCCACAGAGAGCAGGAATGTTCCTGGACGCATCCCAAAGCCAATTCGGTGCCAGGAACGGGAGCCATGTGTTCATGGCTAGCGGGAACTGCAGCTCTGAGCAAAATGCTCCAGGCCTGAGGTCTCCATCACAGGTGATGGGGCTGAATCACCCGGCCTCGGCCACGCCCCCAGAGGGCCTGCGTCTGACATCTGGACCATCAGCATTTACAGCTCAGACGCGGGGCTGACACACATCTCCATCTCACACTTGCTCTTAGCGATCTCCCAGGAGATCCTGGGCTTCCCGGATCCGTGTGCAGCTAGCAGTCGGTTTTAGGATCACTCGGTGTTTGCCTAACGATTCCTCTCTCTCCTGTTCTTTTGTTTCCTGAGTTCAGGGTGCCCTTGCCTACTAAGCATGTTGGGATGCATGCTTCTGGTCTCCAAGTGGCTGAGCTCCAGCTAAGGACCAGGCAGCCCTGGGCTCCACAGAACTGACAGTAGGGAGTCCTCTGCGTGCACCCTGAGATGCACGGTTGCCCCAAAGCCAGCCTCCCTCCTTAGGAAAAGCAGCCACGCTTGTCACTCAAGCCCAGCTGGGCTTTGCCTTTTATTTGCATCAAGCGTGGCAGGGATAATCTTATCCAAACAATTAAGAGTGTCACCTCGCCTTGGCCATCTGTGACTTCAGTACATAAGGACTTATGGGTCAGAAGGCACTCCCTTTAGAACACTTGCCCAACAGAGACAGATCTGGGCCTTAGGATCACCAAATCCACCGGGGTCAGTAAGAAATGACCACTGACCTCGCGAACGCCACGGACCAGCTCCAGTATGAGCAAGGCCGTCCACCTCATTGGCCACACGCTTTGCCTGTGGAAGGAAGTCCAAGGCAACTTGGGTGGAGGAATTGCCAACTGTGTTAAATTAAGTGGTTTTCAGACCCGGGACCAGGAAGCAGCCACAGGGCTCCCGTCCCTCCTCCCAAAGTTCTTAGGGCGCAAAAGGCAACCTCGCCAACCAGCCGCGCCAACCCCAGGCAGAGCCCAGCCCTGTGTCTGATCCGTCATCAAGGGCACCGGGCCGGTGTTTCGGGAAGAACCCAGCTTTCAAAGTTGACTTCAGATTGCTATGAATCACCCTATCTGATTCAAATGCGGGCTTGGGTGGACTTAGAGATAGCTGATTGCCTCGGATTAATCCACAATTGCCTCAGCAGGTAATTTACCTCTGGGAGTTCCAAGGACTGAAAAGAACAATGCATTTGCATAAATAGCCTAAACTCCGAGTCCAGGCGGCATGCCATTCTTTGGCTGGCAGCATCCAGTGACAGGGAGGAATCCTGGGATTCCAGGCCTCCCCCATCCTCTCCCCCCCTTCTCCACCCCCCCTCCCCGCCATCTATATCCCATACATGAAAAGCATCCTCCAAGTCATGACTCGGTCCCCAGCCACTGCCCCTGATAAGCGGGCTCCCCACCCCAGTGCTCCTAACCAGGTGGTCTATCTCTCCATGTTCCGGTAACTTTTGCTATCACAGAATTCTTCCTCACCCTGGGTAGCAATCCACCACCTCATGGCTCCAGCCAACCTCCAGGTCCACATGGCAGAAGTCAACTCGCTTTGTCATGGGACGTTCCTTCACGTTTGTGAAGTGCATTCTGGCTTCCCTCTGCACACCAAAACCCTAGACTTCCTAACACATCACGGTTCTGGAAAGCTCCACCGTCCTGCCCATCTTCCTCCCCATCCTCCTCCAGGCTTGCTCTTCTTGGTGGCCTTCCTCTGAGAATGTGGCAGCCGTACCAGGGGTGGTCTCACCAGGGCCACCTCCCTTGTTTCAGCCACTATACTCCTATTAATATAATCTAAAATCACATTGGCTCTTTTTTGGCAGCTCAACCCCATCGTGGCTCTTAATGAGATTTATTTAGAGTCAGCTAAAACCCTGTTGTAGATGGGCACTGTTTGGCCTCCTTTCCCCCAGTCAGTAGCTGTTCTGTTAGGTTTTGGCGCTAAATGCCGCACTTTATATTTATTCCTGTTATATTTCATCTTTTTAATTTGACCCATCATTGCTCCCCTGTCATTCACGGTAATTTTCTGTCATTTGGAAACCTGTTACAAAAGCGCCTTCTGTGGCTTGACCCAGATTATCATTTAAAAAGCAGTTTCAGTTATGGACGCACTTAATCATGTCAGCCTGCAGCTTGCTTTTCTCTACCTTTTTCAGAAGGTAATATGTTAATTGCTTTCTAAAATATCTTAAAATGTTAGAGCCAGATGTTAGAGGCCATGGGGTTCAAGCCCTTCGTTTGACAGATGGAGGAACTGAGGCCAGGTGAGGTGGAGGGATGCTGGGGGAGCACGCAGCTCCCCATCTGTGGCAGAGTCAAGCATCATGACTCAGATATTCTAACCCAGGTATCCTTCGCTTATGTGCTCAGCAAACAAATGATGTGCACATTGATCCAAGTCTACTGGAAGTTTCCAACAGTGGACAACAAAAATCCTGCCCAAAGCCACAGCAACCCATCAGCTGATGAATAAACAAACATCATGGTCCCTGGCCATTCCATGGAATATCATCCAGCCCTGGAAAGGAAGGAGACACTGATACATGCTGCAGCATGGAAGAATCTTGACAATATTATGGTAAGTGAAAGAAGCCTGTCACAAAAGGCCACACATTGTGTGATTCCAGTGATGTGAAATGTCCGGGATAGCCAAACCCACAGAGAGAGAAAGGAGTTGCCAGGGCCTGTGGGTGGAGGAGGAGACCGGGAGTGACAGCTAACGGTACAGGATTTCTTTGGGGCGTCATGAAAGTGTTCTGAATGAGTGCATAACTTCGTGAATACACTCAAAACTACTGAATTGTGCACCTTCAAATGGCGAATTTTACGGTGTGGGAGTTATATCTTACTTTTTTTAAAAGAAGCCACAGGGGGCCTTTGCCCTCGTGGACCCTGAGGCAGAAAGGAGGTGCAGAGGCAGTGAGGGTGTCCAGGGCCAAGCCCGGGCTCTGGTCCCAGCGGCCACGCTTTCCAGAGGGCGGGCCGGCGGGGAGGGGGCGCTCCGGGTGGGGACCGCACGAGACACGCCTTCCCCGGTCCACAACATCAGCTCCGAGTTTGTGGGAAGGGCCGTCCTCTGCCCTCAGATGCCCCATCTTCCCAGCCATCCAGCGTCCGGAGGACAAGGCTTCCTGGGGAAGAATTCGGGCGCGGCCCCTGCAGCATCCACGGGGAGTGACAGCGGCGACCCGCCAGCTCACGGGGTGTCCAGTGAAGGACGGGGCGGCGTCAGCATTGATAGACCCTTTCCCGGGGCGGGAGGGGGATGCTGACCAAGGTCTGCAGAAATCAGGACGAAGACAAGACAAGCAGCACTTGGGGCGGGCGGGGCTTAAAGAAAAAACGAAAACTCCCTGTCACTTGGAAGCTAATTCCTTTCACGTTGGCCCGACTGATCCGCGTGGGCGGCACAGTGCTGGCAGCGGGCCTGGAGCGGGGGCGGCCTTAGTTCCCGGAATAAAAGTTCAAGGCCGCGGAGCAGATCACCTAAGGCGGCACGCCCCTCCCTGCCGGCCTCCAGCCCCACTTCCCACAGCCGCCCCCCCGCCCCGCCCCCCGCTCTGTCCTCCCTCCCTTCCTCCCCACCCCGCCCCCCCACCGCTCCCCGTTCTCCCCCTACACCTGCCCTGGCAGCGCCAACAGCCCAGGGTCAGGGAGGGCGCATGCCCCGGGAGCGAAGACATGCACAGAGGTACACACACCACACACACGCAGGTCCACATACACCACATACACACACACCACACACACACACACCACACACACGCACACATCACACATGCACACCACACACACACCACACACACACACCACACACGCACACACCACACACACCCCCCACACACACCCCACACACCCCACACACACACCACACACCACACACATACACACACCACACACACAAACACACCATACACCACACACACACACCACACACATACACCCCACACCACACACACACACCACACACATACACCCCACACAAACACACACACACCACACACACACCAAACACACACACACCACACACCGCACACATACACACACACCGCACACACACACATAAACACACACACCACACGCACACGCACCACACACACTCATACACAACCCCACACACACACCACACACACACACCCCACACATACATACCACACATACACCACACACACACACACCACACACACACACCACACACACATACACACCACACACACCACACACACACCACACACACACACACACCACGCACATACACACCACACACACACCACACACACGCAGGTCCACATACACACACACACACCCCTAACACACACACACCACATACACACATCACACACAGGGGTACACACACTACATGCACACACAGATACACACACGGCGCACACCACACACACATCACATACAAGCACACCTCCCCCCCCAGCCGATTGCATTCCTCAGGAATGGGAGCAGCTATTTGACTTCTTTGAGCCTATTGGGATTCAGCTTCCCCCAAAAAAGAAAAGAAGGGAAAACACAAAGTCCACTCTCTCTACCAGGAAGACCACTCCCGCCCCGAGGTCTTGTCGTTGTAAGCACAGCAAGAAGCAGTGTTTGGGGAACACTTGTGTCTTCAAAGAGCTTCACACACATTCACTAATTCCCCCACAGCCCCGCCCCACAGGCGAGGTCCACAGAGCCGCGAGGGGACAGCACCCCTGGCTCCTGGCTCCGGGAAGACCAGCCGGGAAGGAGGTCAGCCGGGGCCAGAAGGCAGGGCCCAGCTCTCCAGGAGCTGCAGAATGAACGAAGGAAGAAGAGGGGTGGCCGGTGACGTGAGGTCACCTCTCGGGACACCCTGCCCTCTCGGGGGCACAGTCTGCTGGCCTCGTGCCTGTGACCCAGGGAGCCAAGTGCAGTGGCCGTGCACAGCCGTGAGGGGGTTGTGGTGGGACCCCAACTGCCAGTGTGGCAGTGTCGCAGGGTACAGCCACCTCTGTGCCAGCAAAGGAAGGGCTCGGGGTGCATCCGCTTCTGATTCATGATGACGGTATCGATACATCTCACTCCCAGGTGGGAGCCTGCAGTGCCCCACGCTGATGAATCTTTCCATACCTGAGAACCAGCTTGCACGCTGCATGGACTCACCAGTGGGTAGATGGTTATGATGCTCGTGGGATGGAAAAGGGAATTTTTCTCACGTGAAAGAGCTTCAAAGACCTGTATTCCCGTGTGTGTGTGTGTGTGTGTGTTTGGCGTGTGTGTGTGTGTGTGTGTGTCTGGAAAGCTGATCCTGAGCAGCCTCTCTTCTCCAATTTAACCCCCTCTTTAGAAGCAGACATCCTTCCTCTCTGAAAAGGAGTGATGGACAGCAGGACTTGACATCCAAAGGCCTGGTCCTCAGAACTGGAAAGACTTGCTAAGGTCACTGTCTCACCGTGGATAAGAACATTACTTGGTGGAGGCAGCTTTCTGTGACCCCATCACTCTCCAGATCCACACACTGAAAACAGAAGTTTGAAAGAAGGACCGTTTAACTCAAAGCCAAGGGCAACACAACGGAGACTGGCTTCTTTATTCATAGTCTGGGCTAGCTGTTTGTCCTAGGGCTCAATGATTATTTTAGCCCATTAAGTGAAGCACAGAAAAATACACTGACCTCTTTTTTTAAAAAGGCATTAAAGAGAAGATCAAGAAATCTAAAGTCGAAACGAGACACAGAAGAAGCTAGACACAGCCTATAGAACAGCTTCAGAAGAGAGAATGAGAATTATTATGACCAGGACTTTATTCTGAGCCCTTCATTGGAAATCGTACCCATTTTTCTTAAACTGGGATTATTAACTAATAGAAGTTTCTAAATGCTACTGTGGACATTTTCAGTACTAGGCAGGAACTCGGGATGTCCTTTCAAAAACACTGTTTAACCAGGTGCATTGTATTTAGGTCAAAGTGATTTGAAGTGCTAGCTTGGATGGACCTAGATGGATTCTTTTTTTGTTTGTTTTAATTACCCTTTCATTTTTTACTTTTTTGCTGCTCAGCCTGTGTGGGATCTTAGTTCCTCCACCAGGGATCGAACCTGAGCCCCCTGCAGTGGAAGCGAGGAGTCTTAACCACTGGACTGCCAGAGAAGTCCCCTTAGATGGATTCTTGATGGGTGAAGTATGCACACATTATCTGCACAACCAGGTCGATTTACGTGTGAAGGTGTGCGTTGGGTGTTTTTTGGCACCTGGAAATGCATTATACACAATCAGAACTAGTTCAGTATCAAGAGTTCAAATTCTACCTCTGCCATTTACTAGCTAATTAACCCCCTCTAGATTTGGTGTCCCCATCTCCAAATGAACGATGGTAAGAATACCTCCCTGGTAGGCTGTTGTAAAGATTCAGTGAGGGGTTGTATGCAGAATTCTGGCTTATTGTAGGCACTTCTCCTTGCCCTGGATTATTTTTCCATAATAAGTTTCGTGCACCTGAGAAAAAACAAATGATGACAAGTTGATTCTAACGTTTATATGGAGAGGCAAAAGACCCAGAATAGGCAATACAATATCGAAGAAGAACAAAGTTGGAGGATGAATGCTCCCTGACTTCACAACTTACTATAAAGATACAGTAATCAAGACAGTGTGGTATCAGAGAAAGAGCAGACAAATAGATCAATGGAATGAATACAGAGCCCAGAAGTAGACCCGTATAGCACAGTCAACTGATCGTTGACAAAAGAATCAAAGGCAACACAGTGGGACAAAGATAGTCTTTTCAACACATGGTGCTGGAACAACTGGACAGCCACATGCAAACAAATGAAGCTAGACACAGACCTTACACCCTTCACAAAAATGACCTCAAAATAGATCATAGACCTAAATGGAAGACACAAAACTATAAAACTCCTAGAAGAAAACATAGAAGAAAATCTAGATGACCTTGGGTATGGCAATGACTTTTTAGATACAATACCAAAGGCATGATTCCTGAAAGGAATCATTTATAAACTGGATTTCAGTAAAATTTAAAACTTCTGTTCTGTGAAAGACAATGTCAAAATAAAAAGAAGACAAATCACAGACTGGGAGAAGCTGTTTGCAAAAGACACATCTAATAAAGGACTGTTATCCAAAATATATAAAAATTCAAAACCTCAACAATAAGAAAACAAACAACTCAATTGAAAGTTGGGCCGAAGACCTTGACAGACACCTCACCAAAAAAAGATATACAGATGGCAAGTAAGCATAGGAAAAAATGCTCCATGTCAAATACCATCAGGGAAATGTAAATCACAACAGCGAGATACCATGATGATTTTGTTATTTTAGTTACTGGAGTTAATCAAAGGGATGCTTATAAGGGTGTTGAAATTTGCATTTTTGTTTTCTAGCTCTTTTAATTAGAAATAAGGATTGATCAAAGGAAGAAAGGGTCAGAGGGAGGGAAAGGAAGGGAAAGGGTGAAGGAAGGAAAGAAGGAAGATGAGCTTATGTTAGCCAAGCAAACATGACTCCTTAAAATAGAGCTGCCCCATCTCATCCTCGCCTATTTATCCACATGTGAATCAGAAAGAAGTAAAAGGCCTTCCCTGCCTTCTGGTTCATCAACAGAGGTGCTGCAGGCACCCCTCGCCCCCAGCCAACACAGGCCAGGGCCTGTTGCACCCATTTATGGAGACCTTCTTTATCTTGACGCAGTACACTGAGTAAACACTCCTGGAATTAGAAATATGTAAAAGCATCTGAAAAGATTGAAAAAAAAAAAAAGCACACAATAAAAAAGGAAATGCATTATACACAGTCAGAACTAGTTCAGTAAACACTTGTGGAATGAAGGAATTCTAGCCCCTAATGATATTCTTGAACATAATGTATTCTACTTTTCTGTAGGGTTGGCTGCAAAAACGGTCACCCCATTTTAGCTTCCTGCGTTAGTGTTGGTTGTCTTTGCCCAGACAGGAACTGCTGTTTCATGTCACCTGTTCTCTAGGATTTAGAGTGCATTTTTCAGACCACTTGCATCACAGCCATCTGGTAAAATGGTATAGTCTAGACCTTTCCAAATGCCCTAAGCTAGGAAATTCGGAAGAGAGGTAGTGCTGTGCAATTAACTTCTTTGGGAAGGAGAGGGAGACGTCTGGCTTCTAGAGAGGGAGCAAGTGAGAGCTGATGTGGGTTCCAAAGCCAGCGTGATACCTAGGGTGGGTGGGGGGGTGGGTGGAGAGAGGCTGGATGGAGTCGGGGGAGTGGGGGGAGAAGTGAGGAAGGTCAGGACACTAATATATTTATCCTGCCAAGTGAGGGCCTAAGAGACCCTTGAAGAGGCAGCAAATCCATTATTTTAACTCACAAAGTCAACCAGCTGAGAAACCCAAATCGTGTAATAATTATACTGGTGGGAGAGAAGAAGAGGACATTTTCATTTCCCATGACAACAAGTCTGTAGGTATTGCCAAAAATGGATCTTTTTTTTAAGTGGTATACGTATTTTACTTAGCAACCTGGCAGTGATTACCATAGGACTAGGAACAGACATAGTTTAAAATTTCATTTAAAATGGTTATTTCTGTAGAGTTAGACCACAGTGGAGAGGGTAGGGCAGGGAACTCTTGTTTTCTAAGATAATCCTTTCTACACTGGTTGGTATGTTCCCCTCAGCCATGTCTCACTTTAAAAAGAAAGGTATGATTTGTGTTTGAAGAGTCCTTTGCCGCCCACACCCACCATGCTGGCTGTGTTATCCTCTCTGGTCGGGGGACCCAATGACAGTGCATCTCAAAAAGCTCCCATGTGAGCCCCTGAACTGCTGCCAGGCCTCACCAGCACCAGGGAAAATTGTGACAGAAATGAACAAATGCATAAATAATGAAAGAAAAATCTGTCTGATAACTCCTTTATTAGAAAGTCAACTCAAAACTGACTGTTCAAGGATTACACAGTCATGATATCACTTCTCTGCAATACTCCTCCTTCTCCTCCTCCCCCTCTATTTTTTTTTAACATATTCTAATTTTTAAAATAAGAAATTAAAATATAGAAAGATGCATCATATACAAATCTTTTCCCCAAATGTCCTCGGCTGACGCCATCACCAGGCGTTCCCCAAGGTGGCTGGATGACCATTTCATGTAGATCCCTCAGCCATCCCCACCAAGGACAGATGCGTCAACCTACAGAACCTTCCAGCAAACCTCCATCCTTTCAAGACTTAAATCAAGGTCTCCAACAGAAAAGGCTGAGACAAACAAAAACAAAACAGATTCTGGTTTTCAACCAAGCTCAAAGAGCCTTTTTCAAAGCAAATCAAAGCTCTCCCGAGCCAGCTCATTGTGTTTAATCATCAACTGCGCTTATCAGATCTTGATTTGTAAGTTCCTTGAAGAAAAAAAGGTGCAAAAAGAATCCTTTTGTGCTTTGGAGATTGATTTCAAAGCAGACCTTGAGGTCACCTGCAGAGATGCTTTAGGTGGAAATTGTAGCCAAGAAACAAAATGCACTCATTTGATTTCATAAAGTTGGGCAGAACCCCTGGGTTCAGACTTACCATTGGAATCTAACCATGGCTGAAGCACCAGTCTGCACGTTATTTTTCTTTTGGGGGGAGGGGGAGTAGCAACAATGCAGGCTGCGGTCTGCTCTGACTCCCCTGGATGTGCTCCTACATCCTGATAAGTGGGCTGAGACCACAGGAGACCTGTCAGGTTTACCTGCTAGAAACAAACGCTCATCTTGCTGTCCAAGACCTCAGAAAAGGGGATCCCTTGGATTGTCTGGGTTTGGCTTTCCTTGGCTAGTTCTCCACTATAGTTTAGAGACTCTGGGTCTTTAGGTGGCATTTGACTCAATCAAGGTGGCCAGTACTCAGATCTATGGTTCCAATTCCAATATCCTCTCCTGGGGAGAGCAAGCAAGAAGACCTACCTATAGGTGGATGACGATAAGAATAATATTAAACAGTATTGTTATCAGTGAAACCTGCAGTAAGTTGGGTTGATCTGCTGGCACCCCGAAGCTAGCCATGGTACCGTGTTTGATTCAAAAACCAAACAACCCAGCAGGCAAAGAATAAAGCAAAGAGCAAATGAAGTCTCTGGAAAGGCCAAAGAAATATTCCGTCACCACACACAGTGCCACTTCTTCCTACCTTCCTTCTCCATTCCCCTCTCTGTGTCTCACATTTCAGTTCTTTGAGACTCTCTCTCCTGCCCAAACAAACTCTGCCCCTCTCTTCCAGGAGGACATCCTCATTGCTTTCCCTCTGTCGTTTTTGTGCAACAGTAGCTCTCAAACCCTTCTGTTGAAAATCCTACCATTTTCTCCTTTTCCCTCTCTTTTATTTTCCCTGTACCAAAACTATCAAGACTAAGCTGGCATTCCAAAATGGGGGGACCCTGGGGTTGGGTTGGGAAAGAGAGGCTAGGATTAGTGGTGCCTTTAACACTAATAGTGCCCGAAGCACGACTGATGCTCTATTGATTACCTACTATGTCTTGGACATGATATTAAATTACTGAATTTAACAGGTATCTAAATTGGGGTTTTCTTAAGTGCTTTCTGAGGATACTGTGTTCCTTGATAGCAGGGTTTGACGATTAAACACATTTGGAAAATGTGTTGTCTCTTATCTGTCTCCTTGAGATTCCCAATACATATTAAATTTATGATAATTCCTACAGTAAATATGCATATTTGTCATTGGTTAACCCAGGATTTCCCTAATTTATTTGATCACTAAACTTACCTGACCATGGAAAAAGAAGAAGCTAATGTCAGCAGCACATTTGGCCCACACAGATCTAGAAAATGGAAGTCACCAAAGGACACTTGTTCTGTTGTTTGCAGGTCCTGGAGAACCTCATGGGAATCCACTCTGATCTACTGGGGTGTTTGTGGTGATGTAGACATGGGCTTGTTTATTCTTGACACAGAGGTTTTGTCCCCGAGGCATAGGGGATGGGTAAGGATGAACCAATGAGACAATTCAGCGATGGCTTACACACAAGACAGAAATGCAAGATGGCACCTAATCGTCTTGGTGGGGAAGGAGAGGGGGCGGGTGCCTCGGAGACCAGGAAGTCCAACCCTAACCCAGCAGCTATCACTGGCCCACAGAGTGGCACACATGATGTAATTCTGCAGCAACACACTGAAGCCCTAAATTTAAGCTTGCTCTAGACTTAGGCTGACAACTAGAAACAGAAAAATCAGTAAACCTACTTGGTGCTTCCGAAGGGGATCTATTTTCAAACATGGTGATGGCTTTTCAAAACACCCAGATCCTTTCTGTGTCCTTTCTCACACTCCCCTTCTTCACCAAGCCCCACCCTTCTCCCTCAGCATCATGCTTTTCTAAATCAAATAGAGACTTAGCGTGATCCGCAAGCCTGAACAGCCCAAGATACAGCGTCCCCTCTGGCCAGAGCCAGCGCCTGGTTTCCGGCATCGGAATGGGGCTGCCATTTCAAAGAGCCGCTGTGAGATCCAGGCATTTTGTTATTTTGCTGTTTGCTTTTGGAACTTCTTTAAAACAAACCTCAAAGAAGCGCAAACTCCTGTCTGAAACTAATTCCTTTTAGAATCCAAGGAATGAGTCACAGAGGCT